>NC_134903.1:25294779-25349779 GCF_041734735.1 Babylonia areolata
TCCCACAGAGTGAAGATTGCTGGTGAACAAGTGTCTATGAACAGTGTGTGAAGCCTGGAAAACACAGCAAACCATCTTAAAAATAACCTATATCACACACACACACACGCACGCACGCACTGCACGTACATACACACACAGATATATATATATATATATATATTGTATTTCTTTTTTTATCACAACAGATTTCTCCGTGTGAAATTCGGGCTGCTCTCCCCAGGGAGAGCGCATTTCTATACTACAGCGCCACCCATTTTTTTGTATTTTTTTTCCTGCGTGCAGTTTTATTTGCTTTTCCTATCGAAGTGGATTTTTGTTGTTTTTTTGTTTTGTTTCGTTTTTTACAGAATTTTGCCAGGAACAACCCTTTTGTTGCCGTGGGTTCTTTTACGTGCGCTAAGTGCACGCTGCACACGGGACCTCGGTTTATCGTCTCATCCGAATGACTAGCGGCCAGACCACCACTCAAGGTCTAGTGCATGGGGAGAAAATATCGGCTGAGCCGTGATTCGAACCAGCGCGCTCAGATTCTCTCGCTTCCTATGCGGACGCGTTACCTCTAGGCCATCACTCCACTAGGCCATCACTCATATATATATATATACAGAGTTGAGTTGAGTTCAATTAGTCAAGGAGACTAACATCGTTCGGACAAATCCATACAACAGATCCAGGACAGACAACATACAGCACGCCTATCCATGCTGTACAAGATCCACAACGACCTGGTCAGCACAGAAGGCATCAAAGCCAGCCTGCGCCCTGCACCTCCGCGCCGACGCCGCGGCCACGATCAGCAGTTCGCCATTCCACAGTGCAGAACGCAGTACAGACAGCAGGCGTTCCTTCCCCGTACCATCAAGGACTGGAACGAGCTACCCCAGGACGTCGTAGAGGCCAAGACCATCGACAACTTCGTGTCAAGGGCCTCCCGTCTCCATTAAAAGCCACACCCAGGTTGGGGTTTTTTTTCTGTTTTTGTTGGGTTTTTTTTTTAGCGCGGACCCCTTGCATAAGTGACAGAATAATCAACTAGCTGATTGTGGTCGCTGCCAGGGAAGAAGAACAATCTGCTAAGCAGGTGCGTGACTAGCAGCGTAACCAAACGCGCTTATCCAGGCAATAAAACACACACACAGACACACACACAGACACACACTTATCTTATTCTGTCACTTGAATTTTTGCCAAGCGTCACTTAACCTGCTCTTTACAGAAGGTCGGCCCGTCACTAACTCTTTACCATAGTATCAGTATCAGTATCTCAAGGAGGCGTCACTGCGTTCAGACAAATCCATATACGCTACACCACATCTGCCAAGCAGATGCCTGACCAGCAGTGTAACCCAACGCGCTTCGTCAGGCCTTGAAAAAAATAATGATACAATAAAAAATAAAATAAAATAAATGAAAATAAATAAATGAAACGAAATAAAACAAAACGAAACAATAAATAAATGAATAAAATAAAAAAATAAGTAAATGAATAAATTAATAAATACATAAAAAAGAACTACTACAAATAATAATAATAATAATATTTATAAGGCGCAAAAACTTGAAGTCAACTGTAAGCGTACAACAACAACAACAAATATTTAAACTTCCACAGTACAAAAGAAACTGAACCGTACTACTTTCTCACACACACACACACACACACACACACACACACACACACAACGAACTGATCAATACTACAAGCTTGACCAGTGTCAGTATCATCATACTGAGAGGGTGCGGAGAAGAGCCACAAAGCTTGTTCATGATTGGAGGCACATGTCTTATAATGATCAATTAACTCATCTGAAATTACTCCCCTTAGGGGTAGGACAAGTGGGCATCTCATTTAGACATACGAACTAGTCAATGGTCATGTTGCTGTATCTTCTGTCCAGTTCTCTGCACCTCGGTACAGTTCTGCAAGAAATACTTCGACAAAACTCTTAACTATTGTCAGAGAGTTTTACGAACAAATAAACTGTAAACCAAATGTCGAACCTTGACCAAAATATCTACCAAAATATGTTATGAAACTTAGAAGAGACTGTTTAAAAACTTCAAAGCTTGTTTTGTACCTATCCTACTAGTACTATTGCTACTACTACTACTACATACCTTGGGTGTTTCTACAGCAATGACTACTGCTACTGCTACTACTGCTGCTACTACTACTACATACCTTGGGTGTTTCTCCAGCAATGACTACTACTACTGCTGCTACTACTACTACTACTACATACCTTGGGTGTTTCTCCAGCAATGACTACTACTGCTGCTACTGCTACTGCTGCTGCTACTACTAATACTACATACCTTGGGTGTTTCTCCAGCAATGACTACTACTGCTGCTACTGCTACTACTGCTGCTGCTACTACTACAACTACTACATACCTTGGGTGTTTCTCCAGCAATGACTACTACTGCTGCTACTGCTGCTGCTGCTGCTACTACAACTACTACATACCTTGGGTGTTTCTCCAGCAATGACTACTGCTGCTGCTACTGCTGCTGCTGCTGCTGCTACTACTACTACTACTACAACATACCTTGAGTGTTTCTCCAGCAATGGCTACTACTGCTGCTACTGCTGCTGCTACTACTACTACATACCTTGGGTGTTTCTCCAGCAATGACTACTACTGCTGCTGCTGCTGCTGCTGCTGCTGCTACTACTACTACTACTACTACAACATACCTTGGGTGTTTCTCCAGCAATGACTACTACTGCTGCTACTGCTGCTGCTACTACTACTACATACCTTGGGTGTTTCTCCAGCAATGACTACTACTGCTGCTGCTGTTGCTGCTGCTACTACTACTACTACAACATACCTTGGGTGTTTCTCCAGCAATGAAGCAAACATGGTGGGTGTCAGACAACGTGAGCCATTCCCACTGACGTCCAGGTGTTGCAAGCAAGGCAGTGGCCTCCTCAGCAATCCACTAAAAGGCCAAGCATCCGATCTTGCTGCCCGTCGCTGTACATACTGAAGCAGGTTCTTCAAGCAAACTTTCTCCAACAGCCGACAGTGGTCTACCAGAGCGTCGACTGCAGACTCCACAGAGGTAAACACAGAATATGACAGGTCCACAGAGACTAATCTGACCTGATGTTTGAAGTGAGGTACAACTTCCTCCATTGTCGTGCAGATCCGTGCTGTCAGGAATCTGACACATGTGTTGCTCTTAGTCATTCTCCTCACCAGTCTGGCCGGGGTGTCAAACGGAACTGTAACGGTCAACGTCTTGCAGAAGTGCGTGTTGACGATGTCCTGACAGTGTGTGTTCACGCAGCAGAGGGACAGCAAGTCCCTCAGTGACAAACACTGCAGCGTGTACCTCCACAAGGGATGGTCCCGGGGCAGTGACTCAAAGACTTCCTGCACGAGTCCACTGTCGTTCCCTGGCATCGGTTCTGCCTTGTCGTCTCCGTCACTGGTTGTGTCCATGTTTCTTCCTGTTTTGGGGGGTTTTTCGTTTCGTTTTTTTCGTCTCGCGATGAGCGGCTATGCTTTGAAACATTCTTCCTCAAACTGTTTTGAATCTGAGAGGGAAAGAAAAAAACTATATAATATTGATAGCAGTAGTATTTTACTTAGTTGTATACTTTTTTGTTTTATTTCTTTACTTACTGTTTATTTGATACAAATGATATGGTTCATCAGCCGTCATGTTAAAATTGACGTGCAACGTTGTGAGCACAGTATAAGCTTTAAGCTTGTTGATGCTTTTTTGTCTTTGCATTGTAATCATGTGTACTGTTGAACACTGAAAGACTATTCAAACCAAAAGAAAAAACACAAGATTCCAAGACTCGGCAATATCCACAGTTCTTACCCTGTACTCTCTCCATTTAGTTTGGAATCGAAGACGGAAAAAGTTGTAAATTGGGTTTTTAAAAACATTTTATATATATATATATATATATATATATATATATACACACTCTACATTTCTTGGTAATATCCACAAATTTTCCCCTCAATACGGAATGAGTAGTGTTCACAACAAGGCGTGGACATTCTGACAGTCACACAGAGGAGTGGAGGGGAAGAAAGGTGGATTCAGGTATACCCCATTTCTTCTTCTGCAGAGCGAACACAATCAACACTCTGATTCTTATGTCGCTGTTATGAAAGGGGGGCTTACCAGTCAGCGCTTAAAAAAAAACAAGAGGCAAGGCCTTCAAGACTCACTTGTGATACACTTTTTAAAAAATCCAAGCTTTTTATGTATTGAGTATAATTTCAAAATGTAATGTTTAAGATGAGAAAGATCAGTTTAAAGCAAATTAAGTCCCCTAGCATTAATTACGGAGTAATTTCCCTTTTTTTTACTATCTGCACCAAAACGTTTGCAAAATAAATAAAACTTCCATGCTTAGCAAAAGAAGTTCCTGTTTGAACAAAAATGATAATAATGACTGCTCTTGTTGTTGGGTCAGAATATCAGATCAAAGTGCCAAGTTTAGAGAATACAAAAAATATAAATATAACAGTAAATGCAGTTTGCATATAATTAGGCTTCATTTTTTATTTTTTTAGCCCATCCCAGAGGTGTAATATTGTTTTAAACAAGATGACTGGAAAGAACTGAATTTTTCCTATTTTTATGCCTAATTTGGTGTCAGCTGACAAAGTATTTGCAGAGAAAATGTCAATGTTAAAGTTTACCACGGACACACACACACACACACACACACACACACACACGAACACCAGATTAAAACATAGACTCACTTTGTTTACACAGATGAGTCAAAAATTCCATTGCCAGTCTTGCTGCCACCAAGACACCCCATTCGGTCAAAACTCAGTTAAGTCCCCTCTCACAGGATCCACTCATTTTTATCTTTCTTCCTTTCTTTTTTTTTTTTTTTATCTAATGCATTATAAGAACATTTAAAGGTTTGCTCCGCCATTTCATCTCCCCTGGGCCCCCCCCCACCCCCCCCCCCCCCCCCCGGTTGGTTGTTGTTTTTTTCTTCGTAGGGGGGGCGGTGGGGGGGAGGTAAAGGGGGGGTCATCTCCAGTTTCAAATCTTCCTGGTGGATGTCCATCAGGTGAAAATTTCGAAGAAGAATGAACTACGAAAATAAATACAATATAGGTACAACAATAAAATGAACGTATACATCCTGGACTTGTTGGCACCACCCCATGAAAATGATTGCACAGGGATACATTCTCGAAAGAGAAAAACAAGAAATTGGTAAATGAACCCCAAAGAAAATAACTGTCTTTTTTCTACTCTCAAATGTTCGCCCACTGGGCTTCATCAGGAGAACGTGTTGTCTTCATACATGTGTGATGAAATGAATGACATTCCCAGTTACCATAATAGTCCGGTAATGCCTTTTGTATGACCAAAGCAGAGCTGTCAGAAACACTATAATAAAGGGATACATACCTCATGTCTTGCTTTGAACACCACAAATGCACAGTTGGTGTTCCCTGTGCTGGCGAAAATGACCACAATTTTTACCCCTCCAGATAAATGAGCAGTGTTCACAACTAGGCTTGCACGTTCGCTTCGCCAGTCACCCAGAGGAATGGAGTGGAGGGGGGGGGGAATAATGAGGTCACTGTCGACAGTTAAAAGTAGTTTCCCTTTTCTGTTCTTCTTGCGGAGGACGGCATGGATCCGGCTTCTGTGACGATTGGTTTGCCATGCAGAGGAGTGTGTGTGTGTGTGTGTGTGTGTGTGTGTGTGTTGTACCTGTGTGGCAGTGTGTTCCGTGCCACTCATGCGGTTATTTCGCTTCGGACTTTTTTTTTCTTTTTTTTTTTCCTGTTCTTGGACAAAGTGTGTGTGTGTGTGTGTGTGTGTGTGTGTGTGTGTGTGCCGTGGAAGCTGTGATACGTAGCCTTGAAATTAGTGTGTGGAGGACGGGGGGGGGGGGGGGGGTGCAGGGAAATTTGTGTGTGTGTGTGTGTGTCGCCAGGGGCTCGTGTACGTTTATGTGTATTTGGTCGTGCTTTCATATCTGTGAAACTGCATGTTTGTTGCATATCTGTTGTGCATGTGTGTGTGTGTGTGTATGTGTAAATATGTGCCTGCATGTTTTACATTTATTTGCTTATTTATCATCATTATTGTCTTTTTGTTTTATTTTCTTTTTTTGTTCTTGTTTGTGTGTGTGTGTGTGTGTGTGTGTGTGTTTTGTTTTGTTTGTTGTTGTTGTTGTTGTTTTGTTGTTGTTATTGTTGTTGTTTTGTTGTTGTTGTTTTCTCAAGGCCTGACTAAGAACGTTGGATTACGCTGCTGGTCAGGCATCTGCTTGGCAGATGTGGTGTAGCGTATATGGATTTGTCCGAACGCAGTGACGCCTCCTTGAGCGACTGATACTGATACTGATATTCCCTTGCAAAGGGCGACTGCTTTGATGAATGTTCGAAGCAAATTCTCTGCAAGTTTTGGCTCGATTTTGATGCGGTGTTTGTTGTTTTTGTTTTTAAATAAATAATCTAAGCGAAAAGCTGTTGAGCATGTCAACCTGGCAGCCAGAACATTCACCACACAATAGGTGGCTAGAATTTTGTCTGATTGTCCGCAGAACATTGACAGCAGCATTGAACTACAAAAACGTGATGGAAAACGAAAGTAATATTGTTGTTGATCAACTGAAGTGATTCTGGTTACACTGATGATGATTACTTGCTACATGGTACATTAACTGAAGTGATTCTGGTTACACTGATGATGATTACTTGCTACATGGTACATCAACTGGAGTGATTCTGGTTACACTGATGATGATTACTTGCTACATGGTACATCAACTGGAGTGATTCTGGTTACACTGATGATGATTACTTGCTACATGGTACATCAACTGGAGTGATTCTGGTTACACTGATGATGATTACTTGAAAGCGGAGGATCGTCTCAGAAGTGGGTGTGGAAGAAACCCAATATTTTAGCTTGAAACCTTCATTTTGGGGCGGGTTTTCATCCACTACAAAAACCCTTCAGATGAAACCTTCCAACCAAAATATTGTTTTCAATGAGATTTTGAGGGGTTTTTTTTTAGTATGATAGTGTTTTGGGGTGTTTGGGAGTGTCAGGGGGGAGGGGTTGGGGAAGGGGGGAGGGGCGGGGGCGGATGTGAGTGTTATTGTAAAGTGTTTATGTTTAAGGCATCATAGTGCAGGAAACATAACTGCACTTGGTTGTGTCAACTGAATACATTTGCTAATATTTCAGCACTATTTCCGCCCGAAAAAACAAAGAAACTTGATTTCTCTTCTTTTCTTTTCTTTTTTAAGTTCCAAAATATTCTGTGTATGTTTGTGTTTTTTTCTTCTAAAGATCCGAGTTATCTTCCCCTGATTGGGAGTTATCTCATCCTGTCATTTTCCTTCAAGGGAAGAAATAATACTTTTCAACATGATTTTAATATTTGTGATTTTATCCCTTTCTTTCTTCTTCTTCTTCTTCTCTCTCTCTCTCTCTCTCTCTCTCTCTCTCTCTCTTTAAGGTAAGTGATTATTTTGCTGATCACAAATAGCTCCGGAAGTGAAAGGGTTAAAGCAAGTCCCGGAATTCAAGATGCTAAAACAGGTGATCCATACATATCAATGGATGAACAAGTCGAAAGTGTAGGTGAGTAGGGTTGTTGTTGTTTTTTTATTATTGTTGTTGCTGGTTGTATTCAGTTGTTTTTTGTTGTCGTTTTTTGAGGGGGGGGGGGGTTGTTGTTGGTTGTTGGGTTTTGTTGGGTTTTTTTTATTTGTCTCAAGTTTCTTCTTTCTTTTGTGTGTGTCTTTTATGTCTTTTTCGAAAGAAAACTTCTTAGTATCAGTAACAGTATCAGTAGTTCAAGGAGGCGTCACTGCGTTCGGACAAATCCATATACACTACACCACACTGCCAAGCAGATGCCTGACCAGCAGCGTAACCCAACGCGCTTAGTCAGGCCTTGAGAAAGAAAAATAAGAAAGAAGAAAAAAAAGAAAATAATAATAATAATAATAATAATAATAAAATATAATGATAATAATGATAATAATAATAAATAAAAATGGCCCGCATAACACACACACACACACACACACACACGCACACCGCACACACACACACACACACAGATATATTTATATACGCACACCTGCACGTTCCAGTATTATGTTGCTCCCACAATACAGACGTGCACACACTCGCACACACACTCACTCACACACACACACACACACACACACACGTGCACAGAGCTCTCCACACACACACACACACACACACACACACACACACACAAGCTGCCACGGACTGATCGGGCGCAAGAGGGGTGGGAAAAGATCTCTGGTGTTAGGACGTCACGCACTGTGGCCGGCCACGTCTAGCGTGTTGCTCAGTCTTAGTATTGCGGTATTTGGAAAATTCCACAGAGACTCTGTTCCGTTTTGAAGAAATTTGCGCAAATGTTGGTTTGGAAATTATGCCAATATTCGTTTGATTTGCAAAGCATCGTGCTCTACCTTTCATGCTAGACTTACGGCCGCTCCCTCTCTCTCTACCTTTATTTCTTTGAGGCGATCGATGGTGTGATGGCCTTGTTCCTGTTCTTTTTGGTATTCTTTGACTTTTCTGAGGATTTCCGATTTTCCTAGATGTAGGGCGTTCGTTGTTGTTTTGTTACCAGCAAGTCTGTCAGCTCGCTTATTTCAGTCCCTTAACACCTGCATGTCCCGGGTAGAATGACCATAAGTTCCGTGGACAGAGTTTCAGTGTTTGTTTATTCCCATTAACTCTTTTGAGTCATAGAAAAACAAGGAAACATGACAATAACAGGACGACGGTCACAGAGGAAGAGCGAAGATAATTTAAAAAGAAGAAACAAAAGGGGGGGTAATACAACAAACAACATGAACATGGGAAGGGAGATAATGCACTGCTCCCAAAAATAGTATCCACTCTATTTTTAGATTCGTGGCGCTGGTGGTGGTGTGTCCATCGAGATCGATGATGACCATCGTTGTAATGACCAAGTGGATGACCAAGATATCCTTTCGGTGTCTCATCTTGCTCTCTGCACTCCACAGTGCGTTGCTGTAACCGCCTTCCTCTCCGTTGAACCGATAGGTTTCTTCCGCAGATTCTGCCGGATCCAGACTTCGCATACATGGGTAGACACACCCCGGGGGCCAACTGCGTGTGGCATGCACACAGCACAGTGGAGCTAGATGGCCGTCGGTGGCTCTCCTGAGCCGACGCCCTTTTATGGATCTCCATAAGGGTGTCTAGCCACCCGCCTCACCAGTCCCAGAAGGGAGCGGTGGAAGTGCCGGTTTAGTCGTCGGCAACCCGACCCTGAACAGGTTGTACTGGATTACAGGTTACCAGTAGCAGATCTAATGACCTGACCTGACCATGATTCGTGGCGCTAACGTCTTTCCCGGAACCACATTTCCCATGACCATTTGAAACTTTTTGTTTGTGACATTATTTTGAGTTGGAGGCGTGTCTTTTTGCCGAAAAGCTGGTAAATGCACACAAGAAGAGAAAAATGGAACTGAAGCCTCGTGTATCCGATTGTTGCGGGTCTTCTTTCTTTTGCTGATGGGCAACACTGATTATAATTTTGCCACATGCACACACGCTCTCTGTCTCTGTCTCTGTCTCTCTCTCTCCGTCTATCTCCCCCTAAATTTCTCTCTCATTCTCCTCCAGATTTGCAGTGTCACCATAGATGCCAAAGACATTCCTGTAGGGCACAGTGCAAGGGGGGAGAAGGAGAGGCAGACAGAGGAAGAGATGGGAGGACAACATCCCAGAATGGACGGGCTTGAGGTTGAGCGATACAGTCAGGAGGTCAGAAAACCGAGAGGATTGGAGGATGCTGGTTGCCGCCAGATCACCTGTGGCGCCCCAACGGTCCACAAGACTACGGGATAGGTGAAGGTGAAGGTGAAGAAGATGCCAAATTACCATTTATCAATGTAACCACTGGCGTGATTATAATGTGCATGCTGTATTGATATAATGACCCCCCCTCCCCCCCCCCCCCCCGGCCCCCCTCCCCCCTCCCCCTTGTATCATTTCAATGTTTCCGGGCCCTTCAGTTCGAAGGCTGGATGAAAAAAAAGCATGGTTTTCCTTACTCAGTTGCCCTCTGAAAATAAAATGCATTCATTTCAATTCGATTCAATTCAATTCAATTCTCTCTCTCTCTCTCTCTCTCTCTCTCTCTCTCTCTCCAGATTTCAGGTGGTTTCGCGATATTTGGGGCAATTCCGGGTAAAACCAATGTCTCCTGTCATGGTTTTAAACTCACTCACTCAGCCTGACAAAGCTCAACTCTGCAGCTCACTGACAGCCTCCTTCTTCCACTAGACGACCAACATCGGTATGTTGATGAAAACTATGGTATGGTATTTGTCCGAACGCAATGGCGTCCCTGTCTTTGAGAAATAGAACTGAACTGACCCGTCTGTCTCCTTCAATGTTCCGCCGGACTGACGAGAGACCCTAAATCTCATCACATTTCGTTCCTTACAAACCCTCTTTGTGGCGGTGGGGTGAACGTGTGCGTCAAATTTAGTTCGCACATGTGTCACAACTCATTCAACACCATTGCATTAATCTGTGACGTATAACTGTAGGCCTTCTTCGTGTTTATGTCCACACAATGAGTTTGCTTGTTTTTGTGTGTGTGTGTGTGCGCGCGCGCGCGCGTGTGTGTGTGTGTGTGCGTACGTGGTCATATAACCATTGTGTTGGGTTTTTTCATTGCTTTGTTTTTAATGGAATATCCCAGTGATTTTCATATGTCGTTTTTAATATTTTATCTTATTTCATTTGTGTGTGCGTGTTTGTGTCAGTGTGCCTGTGTTCGTCGTTAAATGGGCAGAATTGTAATTAGGCCTTTACTGTGCATAACTCCTTACCCATTAAAGATGCAGTCAAGCAATCTATCCTCTCCCTCTTCCCCAAAGTTCTTCTTCCCATTCTTCTCAACTACAGTAATGGGGAAGGGGTGGGGGAGGGGGTAGGGAAGCTTTCTGCACAGTGTACATGCTGCTGACACTGTGGTGGTGGCCATGCACCACTGAGCTCAATGTAAAGGGGGGGAAGAATGGAGGCCAACCACACGCCAGCAGGCTGCCATCTTGCTGAACGCCTCTCCCTCTCTCTCCGAGTCTCTCTAATTAAGCTGGCGGTTGTTACTGATAATAGCCTTGATTTTTAATACAGATAGGTGGATAAGAGATAGTTTGGTTACTCAGCTGTAAAATGTAAACTGCGACGAAAACTGACAGTGCTCTGCACCCGTGTCAGCAACTGGTCATTCAGTTTGTTCCAGTCTACAGCTGTTCTTATGAAGAACAAGTTTTTATATTGTTCCGTTCTTGCTTTGGGAACCTCTAATGGTAGACAGTTCTTATGAAGAACAAGTTTTTATATTGTTCCGTTCTTGCTACTGGAACCTCTGTTGTGAAACGGGTTTAGCAGACGTCATTCAGCATGGAAGTGCTATACCAAGGGGCGATTACTTGCGCAAGTGGAAGTGGTGCGCTAAAAAAACAGCTCACTGGTGTTTTTGCCAGCCTGTAGAGTCAGCAACTTGGCGAAGTGCACTTCACTTTGTTGCTGCCCCACCAACTCTGCAACAGCTCCAAGGAGACGAAGATACCCGCCAGACTTAACCCTGGCACTTTCACCTGCTATTCATTGTACTCATGATGTCATATCAGCCGTTGTCTGAAGACTGACGTCTTAAAGAGAGCATCCATGTGAACCATTAATGCCCAGCAGATATTATATGTGGGTGATCATGTGTGAATCATTCGTTCTTTCATTTCTTCCAGCTCTTTGTGCAGTATGAAATGTTTATTAGTCTGACTGACCCAGTTACTGCTTTGGCAGTCCAACACTTAACTGTTCAGGAGTATAAAGAGCACAAAAATAAATGGACTCAGTGCTGTTTTTAGTTATCATCTGAGTGTGTCTGTGTTACCTTCTTTCCTCAGATTTCCAAAGAGCAAGGGCAGAGAAGAACCAGAACAGCAGCAGAGTCCTATCAAAGAACACCCAGTCTTCGTGATACATGCACAGGAATTATCATATCAATGGAGACCTGCAGTAAAAGACGAACTGAGAATCAGAAAATGCAGAAAGCTTTTCAGTCACTGTCGTTTGATCATCCATTTTGGGTGGGTGTGCTGCCATATTTACAAACCAGGGACAAGATATCTTTGCGCGGTGTCAACAGAAACTGCCGGGACATTGTGGACTCTTACTTCAGCACTGCATTGACCCTAACTGTACCCAGTAACGCGACCCGCTGGCTGGTTAGGATAATGGTGGGGGACAACAAGTGTGTTAGAACCCTGAAAGCACAACGCTGCAGGGCAGTGGATGACGTTGTGCCTTTTTTCAAATATCAGGACAGATTAGTGTCAGTGGACCTGTCATATTCTGTGTTTACCTCGGTGGAAAATGCAGTTGATACTCTGGTGGACCACTGTCGGCTACTGTGGAAGATTAGTTTATATACTATCTTTCAAAATGAACATGCACTGGCAGTAAGATCAGATGTTTGGCCTTTTCATGGATTGCTCAGGAACCCACTGCCTTGCTTGCAACACCTGAACATCAGTGGAAATGGGTCCCGCTGGCTGACATCTGCCATGTTCACTTCATTGGTGGAGAAACACCCAAGGTAATACTGGTATGTGCTGTGTTCTTAATTTGTTCACAGCGGTGAAAGATACATGGTCTGTATCAACGTCATGTTGTCTGTCTTAATGAAGCATGTGGATCACACCGATAGTTTGCGAGGTTATTGAAAGGAAGCGGGTGAGTCTTATTCATGGAATGCTTTAAATTCCTCATTACTATATGTATAATGTTCACAAATAGCCATTATAGTCTAGGGTTCATCACTGTTTAACTTAACTGCTAATAAGTAATATGATTTCTAATATTTACATTCCAAGAAATGGTGCTTATACATGACACTTATTGAAAGCATAGATTAAAATCACCGTGAATTAATTTGTGGTGCTTCTTGTCAAAAAGTGCTGTTAAATATCTATAGTACTTTCACCAGATATTTTGTAAAGCAAAGGAATCTGTACTTTAATAATATTATGCTCTGAGTGTGTGTTTGTATGTGTACACATGTGTATGAGTGAACATGCGCATTCACAAGCACGTTCTAATTGTATGTATAATTATGTATTTAAAATCCTGCATTTGTAATTGTGTATGATTTCTGAATCGTGGAATTATACCTTTTGAATTTTATCCTCCCCCAATATTCCTTGTAACCTGGGGTTTTTTTTGTTCGTTTGTTTGTGGATGTGATGTGGCGTGTATATCATATTGTATCATTCCAGTGGAGTGATGGCCTAGAGGTAACATGTCCACCTAGGAAATGAGAGAATCTGAGTGCACTGGTTCAAATCACGGCTCACCCGCCGATATTTTCTCCCCCTCCACTAGACCTTGAGTGGTGGTCTGGGTGCTAGTCATTCGGATGAGACGATGAACTAAGGTCCCGTGCGCAACATGCACTTAGCACACGTAAAAGAACTCACGGCAACAAAAGGGTTGTTCCTTGCAAAATTCTGAAGAAAAATCCACTTCAATAGGAAAAACAAATAAAACTACACGTAGGAAAAAATACCAAAAAAATGGGTGGCGCTGTAGTATAGTGACGCACTGTCCCTGGGGAGAGCAGCCCGAATTTCACACAGAGAAATCTGTTGTGATAAAAAGGAATACAAATACAAAATACAAAATAGTCCTCTTAAATCAGAAGTGAAACTGTTTATGTACACACTTTGATTTCATGTTGTTAAATACTATGAAAAATTGAAATTGAATCCTTGGTGTCTCCTTAGTCTTTAGAAATGAAAGTAAAACTGTTTATGTACATGCTTTGATTTGATGGTATTAATTACTGTAGTTTTATTATATGAAATATGAAAATGGATCCATGGACTGGAGCCTCTTTAGTCTTTAGACATAATCCCTTTTTTTTTTCTTTTTTTTTTTTAAGGCTCGGTACCAGTGACTGTTGACAGCAGTGTGTGTGTGTGCGTACGTTTATGTGTATTTGGGCCTGTGTGCTTTGTGCTTTCATGTCTGTGAAACTGCATGTTTGTTTCATATCTGTTAGTGTTATGCGCGTGTGTATGTGTCTGTATGTTTTAAATTTATTTGCTTATTTGTTTATTTATTATCATTATTGTCTTTTTATTTTATCTATTTATTGTTTTTCTTTTTTCTTTTTCTTATTTTGATTATCTATTTATTTATTTATTCTTCTTTTTCTTTTCTTTTTTCTTTTTGATATTCATTTACTTCTTTATTTGTTTAATTATTTATTCACTATTTTAATGACTTTTCTGTTTGTTTTTGGGGAGTGGGGGGGGGGGGTTGGTCTCCTCAAGGCCTGACTAAGCACGTTGGGTTACGCTGCTGGTCAGGCATCTGCTTTGCAGATGTGGTGTTGTGTACATGGATTTGTCCGAACGCAGTGACGCTTCCTTGAGCTACTGATACTGATAGTGATAGTGACAGCAGTAGTTCTCTGATTACTGATTCGTGTGTGTGTGATATAATTTCTAATGAAATGTTATTTTATAGTTGTCACCGTGCTCTGTTTTTTTTTTTCAGGCTTGACACGATAGCTGTGGATTGCGAGGTACTATCAAGTTTCATGCATAGATTCCGACAGAACAGACAGGTACGTCAGGCCATGCGTCGTACAGGGGACGTGGAAAGGTTTGATGCCATTCTTCAGAATGCAGTCGGCCATCTAATCGGCATGCAGACAGAACTTGAGGAGGTTTTGGAGGCATGGCTGGTATCGCCAAGCTTGAGGAATCTCACCATCTGTGTTGGCGGTTTAGATGGACTGGATGAAATTTATTGGTTTTTGTTGAAGTTGTCGGAGGCTTTCCACCACAATGTGTTCAACAATACACTTCGGCAGCACATTCCCTGCCACTGGATCATGAAATGCAGCAAGTACGGTTATTCTCTTCTGTTGTGCTTGTTTTGGGGTGGTGGTTTTGTGTGTGTGTGTGTGTGTGTGTGTGTGGAAGGAGGAAGGTGGCAGAATGGTTAAGACGCTCAGCTGCCAATACAGAGAGTCCGTGAGGGTGTGGGTTCGAATCCCGCTCTCGCCCTTTCTCCTAAGTTTGACTGGAAAATCAAACTGCGCGTCTAGTCTTTCGGATGAGACGATAAACCGAGGTCCCGTGTGCAGCATGCACTTGGCGCACTGAAAAAGAACCCATGGCAACGAGAGTGTTGTCCTCTGGCGAAATTACGTAAAATGAAATCCACCTTCATAGGTACACAAATATGTAAGCATGCACTCAAGGCCTGACTAAGCGCGTTGGGTTATGCTGCTGGTCAGGCATCTGCTCAACAGATGTGGTGTAGCGTGTATGGATTTGTCCGAACGCAGTGACGCCTCCTTGAGAAAGTGAAACTGAAACTGTGTGTGTGCTGTTTGCTTCGTCCTGATTGGTGTGGTCACTTTATATGGTATGAATTGTTTCTTCTTTTTTACCCGTTTTGAAATTCTTTGATCTCTGAGCCCTGACAGTGTGGTATCGGTTGATATGTTTCCCTGTCCATTTGTTTACTGTTTTTTAACATTTTGGGTCAGAGTTGGTGTCAACAGTGTATTTGATTTTGAGTCTGTGCCATTGGCTACTTGCCTGAGGTCCAGCTTTGAAAGTATTGAAATGTTTTGAAAATAGAAATAAGTTGAAAAGTCTTTGAGATATAGATAAAAAGATAGATAGATCTTGGGGTGAGTCTTGTCGGTGTCTTCAGTGTCAGTGGATTCATGGGGGACTGCTGTTGGAGGGATGTGGTGGTGGTCTCTACTCAGGGGGAGACGCTCACAAAGTCTGGCTCTGCCATCGGTAGGGGGCCTAGTAGGTGGTATCCAAAGTACGTTAAATCAGAACGGGCACTACCAAACACCGCCGAAGTGACTCGGCAGCAGTGCAGGGTCTCCTCTGGTGTGTGGCCTCCTGGCGACCTACCATCGATGGTTCCCTGTGGACTGCCGGCACTGGGACTGTGACAGACAAACCCGGGTGTGGCTGTGTATGGCGGACTTGGAATGAGGGGCATGAGAGTAATGCCACTGAAACGATGCAGATGATGGGGCAGCCAAAAAAAAAAAATAAATAAATGCAGGAGTTTTCATTTGTGCTTATTTCGTGTAATTAAGTTTGATTGAATTCCATGACTTTGATACATGCATGTGCGTACTCAAATATAGCTGATACAGAGAGATATATTTTGAAATTCTTCTCTGTCTCTCTCTCTCTCTGTCTCTCTCTCTCTCTCTCTCTCTGTCTCTCTCTCTCTCTCTCTCTCTCTCTCTCTCTCTCTCTCTCTCTCTCTCTCTCTCTCTTGGGTCCTGTTTTTTAGTGTGTTTTTTTCCCTGTTTTCTTTTTGTTTGTTTGTTTTTATAAGAAAACTGGGCTTTGAAAGATGACTTATTATAATTATGATTGTTAGAACTTCTTTTTTTTTTCCCACCAGAATACACAAGGACGGTGACGATGTCGAATCACCACTGCAGCCTGAAATCTGTTTCAGTGATCACTGGTTGAAAAAACACAAGTACAGTCTAGAAAGTTTCAAGAGTAGAGGTATCACAGTGAAGGTATTGAAGAAATTGGATGTGACTTTTGACATATTACTTTAATGTGAACATGAGTAGACATGTATATGTACATAATATAACAATGCATATTTAACTTCAATGTGAACATGTGTATACATATGTACGTGTAACAATACGTATATGTAAGTTTATTGTGAACATGTGTATACATGTATATGTACATATAACATTGCATATTTAATATGAACATGTGTATACATATGTATGTGTAACAATACATAGTAAGTTTAATGTGAACATATGTATATGTACATATAACAATACATATTTTAAGTTTAATGTGAACATGTATATACATATGTCCATATAACAATACATATTCAACTTTAATTTGAACATTTGTATGTATGTATGGATGGATGGATGTGTGTATATATAACAAAACATTAAAAAAAAATATATATTTAACTTTAATGTGAACATGTGTATACTTATGTGTACGTATAACAATATGTATTTAACTTTTGTGACAATATAGATTTAACTGTGAACATGTGTATACACATGTACATATAACAATATATATTTAACTTTAATGTGAACATGTGTATACATATGTCCATATAACAATACATATTCAACTTTAATGTGAACAGTTGTATGTGTGTGTGTGTGTATGCGTATAACAATACAATTTTTATACATATTTAAATTCCATGCGAACATGTGTATACACATGTACATATAACGATATATATTTAACTTTAATGTGAACATGTGTATACATATATACATATAACAACATATATTTAACTTCATAACAATGTATATTTCACTTTAATGTGAACATGTCTATACACATGTGCATATAACAATACATATTTAACTTTATTGTGAACACTTGTATACATATACAGGTATAACAATTCATATTTAAGTTTAATGTGAACATGTGTATACATATGTACGTATAATAATATATATTTAACTTTAATGTGAACATGTGTACACATATGTATGTATAATAATATATATTTAACTTTGATATGAACATGTGTATACATATGTATGTATAACAATATATATTCATCTTTAATGTAAACATGTTCATACATATGTACGTTTTACAATATATATTTAACTTTGTAACAATACATATTTAACTTTAATGTGAACATGTGTATACATATGTACGTATAACAAGATATATTTAACTGTAATGTGAACATGTGTATACATATGTACGTATAACAGTGACATAAAGTGGCTGACTGTTATTTGATATTAGTATTATTGCATGATAGCCTTCCTGTTTTATGTTATTGCTAAAATGCTTTCATGAGATTTATGGTATATATGATACTACTACTTGTTCTTTCAGACCTGAAATCATCTTTGTATTGTTTGCAGCCTTGTGGGCTTTAGCAACAAGAAATGAACGTTGCTAAACTTGGTGTCTGTAATCAGTGTAACGGTAAACAAGTGAAGGAGATTATATATGGCAGTGTTGTATGGGGTTACAAGCCCTTTGATGCAGATCTGTCGTCCCTGCTTGGTCAGGTTAGGAGAATGTTCATACATGCTTCACCAACCCCCAACCTCCAGAAATACTAACCAAAACGTTTTTTTTTTTATCTCAAAACACAGTCAGTTCTGTTTTCTTTCGCTTTTGTTTTGTTCTTTGAACTGAGGTGGATTGGAGAGCCGGTCAGAATGAGGCTGACACCACACAGTGGTGTTTTCTGTGAGCACCTTTTTCTTTAAAATCGGAGAGTGGATTTAGATTAGAGCGAGCGGAGAACAGGGCAGTACTCATTAACGTACAGTAACTAAACTTGCAGTTGCCGGACAATGCATGTGATGAACTTCTTCAGCGTTCGTGGGCTGCAGCTCCCACATTCACTCGTAATACGCGAGTGGGCTATTACGTGTATGACCGTTTTTAACCCGCCATGTAGGCAGCCATACTCTGCTTTCAGGGTGTGCATGCTGGGTATGTTCTTGTTTCCATAACCCACCGAACACTGACATGGATTACAGGATCTTTAACGTGCGTATTTGATCTTCTGCTTGCATATACACACAAAGGGGGTTCAGGCACTGGCGGGTCTGCACATATGTTGACCTGGGAGATCGGAAAAATCTCCACCCTTTACCCACCAGGCGCCATCACCGTGATTCAAACTCAGGACCCTCAGATTGAAAGTCCAACACTTTAACCACTCGGCTATTGCGCCTGTCATGTGATGAACTGATTTAGTGTTCCGCATTTGATAGTGAGATGAGTCTTCAGTTCTTTATGTATTGTTTTGGTTTATTACTTGTTGGTATGTGTATAGTGATACCCTCTTTCTGTGTTGGGGACAGTTCACCATTTTGAAAGCCATGAATAAAAGCTCTAACAATAGCGTTGCCCAACTAATGCCAGAGTATTTATGGAAATGAACTTTAAAGTTCCGCAGTGATACCATTCTTGCCTGGTCTTTTTTTTTTGTTTTTTCTTTCTAAATATTTTTCATGATTTTCATCTTTGGCTGCAACTTCCACGTTCACTTGTGGGCTTTTATGTGTATGACCGTTTTTACCCCGCCATGTAGGCAGCCATACTCCGTTTTCAGGGGTATGCATGCTGAGCATGTTCTTGTTTCCATAACCCACCAAACGCTGACATGGATTACAGGATCTTAACTCTTTCACCGCCAGATGCGGCTTTTGTCAACATTGAGGAGTCATGTTGATAAGACCATTTTTTTCACATTCTAACACAGCTCAACAGCTGTAGCCAGTTTCCCATCAACACAATGACCAACCTTTGCTCCCTGACCCAGTTTGAAGTGAACAAGTCTGCTCTGACCCAGTTTGAAGTGAACAAGTCTGCTCTGACCCAGTTTGAAGTGAACAAGTGTGCTGTTTTGTTTGGACATGAACCGAAGCCTGTGACTGAGAGCATGGTTTCTAAAATACTTGGCGCTGGGGAGTGTTTTTCACACAGAAACTCGGCAGTGAAAGAGTTAACGTGCAGGCAGTGTGCTGTGTTGTCCTCAGGCAGTGTGCTGTGTTGTCCTCAGGCAGTGTGCTATGTTGTCCTGTGTTGTCCTCAGGCAGTGTGTTGTGTTGTCCTGTGTTGTCCTCAGGCAGTGTGCTGTGTTGTCCTGTGTTGACCTCAGGCAGTGTGTTGTGTTGTCCTGTGTTGTCCTCAGGCAGTGTGTTGTCTTGTCCTCAGGCAGTGTGCTGTGTTGTCCTCAGGCAGTGTGTTGTGTTGTCTTGTCCTCAGGCAGTGTGCTGTGTTGTCTTGTCCTCAGGCAGTGTGTTGTGTTGTCCTCAGGCAGTGTGTTGTGTTGTCCTCAGGCAGTGTGTTGTCCTCAGGCAGTGTGTTGTGTTGTCCTCAGGCAGTGTGTTGTGTTGTCCTCAGGCAGTGTGTTGTCTTGTCCTCAGGCAGTGTGTTGTGTTGTCCTCAGGCAGTGTGTTGTGTTGTCTTGTCCTCAGGCAGTGTGTTGTCTTGTCCTCAGGCAGTGTGTTGTGTTGTCTTGTCCTCAGGCAATGTGTTGTGTTGTCCTCAGGCAGTGTGTTGTCCTCAGGCAATGTGTTGTGTTGTCTTGTCCTCAGGCAGTGTGTTGTGTTGTCCTCAGGCAATGTGTTGTGTTGTCTTGTCCTCAGGCAGTGTGTTGTCCTCAGGCAATGTGTTGTGTTGTCTTGTCCTCAGGCAGTGTGTTGTGTTGTCTTGTCCTCAGGCAATGTGTTGTGTTGTCTTGTCCTCAGGCAGTGTGTTGTCTTGTCCTCAGGCAATGCAGGCAGTGTGCTGTGTTGTCCTCAGGCAGTGTGTTGTGTTGTCCTCAGGCAGTGTGTTGTGTTGTCCTCAGGCAGTGTGCTGTGTTGTCCTCAGGCAGTGTGTTGTGTTGTCCTCAGGCAGTGTGCTGTCCTCAGGCAGTGTGCTGTGTTGTTCTCAGGCAATGCAGGCAGTGTGTTGTGTTGTCCTCAGGCAGTGTGTTGTGTTGTCCTCAGGCATTGTGCTGTGTTGTCCTCAGGCAGTGTGCTGTGTTGTCCTCAGGCAATGCAGGCAATGTGCAGTGTGCTGTGTTGTCCTCAGGCAGTGTGCTGTGTTGTCCTCAGGCAGTGTGCTGTGTTGTCCTCAGGCAGTGTGCTGTGTTGATCTTTTGGATCACGGCACCTGGCATTGTGTGTACCTTGGGGACAGAAAGGGAGATAACGGATCTGTGCTGGTGTGTTTCATACAGAAGTATCAAGATGCATAGTGTGGATGTGACGGCTCTGCCTGTGATCACGATGATGATGATGATGATCTGGATACTTCCTCTCAGTGGTAACTACACTTCTTGCCTCGTAGCGGCACCATGCCTGACTGAACATACTCCTTTCTTCCCCTGCGGCGTGTGTGTGATTGTGTTGAGCGATGAGGGTGGGATGGTGTGATTCCTTCATCTCTATCACTAGTTTCCCCCTTCTCCCATCCCTTCCAACCCACCCCTATCCCCACCCCCTCTGTGTGAGCCTGACACTGTGCATGAAAATAAAGTAGTTTTTTTGTTGTTTTTTTACTTGGTAGTTGTGATTACCATGTGCTGTAGTCATGTGTTATATGCCAGTGGGATAACACATAGCTTTATGTGTTTAATCAGATTTGAGACCACGGAGAGGCAGCCCCATGTTGGTGCACATAGGTTGTTAAATGTTTATCAGACATGTTACTTTATGATTCCCTGGTAATAATTGTACAAGTGAGATTCTTTGTAGAGACAAAGTACATATTTGCTCAGTCTTGATGGAAACAGTCATTATTGTATGGTGGTTTACAGGAGTTAATTCACCGGGAGATTGTATTTGTCAGTCACATACTTCGTGCACATTATCTTATGTCACTGATTGTTGGTGGTAAGCTAAATGGAGCTTGTTTTACATCTTTACAAAGATCTCTTTGAGAAGACTGTACAGCTAGGCTTTGAGTGAAGGAACGGAGAAAGGTTACCTGTCGTGTTGTTAAGTTTGTCCATACAACATATTATGGTTCTTTTAGATCAGCCTTTGATAGCAATGATGTCTAGCATATGTTTGGGTATTGTTTTGAACTGGGTTTTGGTTTTTGTATGTGTTGCAGGTGTGCTGCTGTAGTCATGGAAACGCCTCATTTTCTTGCTGAAAGACCCTGCTTGTCTGTCTCCAGGAGAGTGGAGTGTGCACCTGTCGTCTGCCTGTAATTCTATTCCTTCCTCAGAAAAGTAGAAGAATATCTAAAGTACCGGGTACAAGGCCATATAGGGGAAAAGGTGGGCTGGAGACGTATGTGTGAGTGTGTCCGCGCATGAGTGTGTGCACACACACACACACACCTCTATAGCTATATAAATCATGCATGAATGCATGGGTGTTTTATTTTTCTGCTGAGATGTTTGAGTGGGGTTATTGCATGCTTGTGGTCTCTTGGTGGTGGTTTTAGACTTTTAACTGCAGTTTTGTCATGACAGTTACATTTGTCTTTTAATTGTTTCACTTTGTCTTAAAATGTAATACTTTCTTACCTTGATGTTTTCTTTTTCCATGTTTGTGTGGTGATAGGGAAAGGTGTTTTTATTCTTTCTGTAGATGTAACTGCTTTTAACTCGGTGTGCGTATGTCAGTGTGTAAGACAGAGAGACAGTAATCATTTATGTGTGACCCATTCCCCTTACACATACATGCCAGCTGTCTGTCCGTCCACTCTGAATCCATAATGTGTCTCTTTCCCCTTTAGTTCATAATAAAGAGTGTTTTTTTCCTGCACTTGTAGCTGTGTAACTACCCCCGTGGGGATGCCGGGGGTCTTTCAGTATAAATAGCATCCCCGCCTTAAGGAAATTCTGTGCTGGAAATTTCCTCTTTTCTATCACTCTCTTTGTTTCTTTTCTTTCTCACTGTTGTCTCTCTTTTTCTGCCTTCCCAGTCCATTCCCCCCTTTTTTTTTTTTCAAGCAAGCCTCAACACTTCTTTTCTCTTTTCCACAGTCTGTGATGTACTATCTGTGCTGTTTTGCTCTGGCGATTAGGTAATGAGATGTAAACACTGGGATGGGCACTAGCTGCCCGTTCTGCAATGTTATTTGCCTATGTTGCCTTTTTATGTATTTTTTGTTTGGCTTTGAAGTATCGTTTTTACCTTTTTAAGGATTTTTTTATTATCTGGGGACGATATAGCCCTGTACGGTTGGCTGGACTATGAGCAACAAGAATAATAATAAAAGAATAATAACAATCTGGGGATGATTAAGCAGAATGGCTGGCGTCCTCAGCATGGCCTGATTTTATTGCCCTAAGGAGCTAAATGGTTCAGTTTTGTGTTAACGTGGTTGAGCATTTGTATGGTTTGACAGCCCTGATATGGCCCTGTGTGGTAAGCTGGACTATAAGCAGCAAGAACAAGAACTGTGTAACTTGGTGTGTTCATGTCAGTGTATGTGAGGGAGAGAAAGCGAGCACTTGTATAGTAATGCATGTGTATGCTATACACAAGGTCATGAAACATTAATTCTATCCTGATAAACATGGGTATTTTAAAATATTAATGTTTCCTGGACTGTGATGCTGACTTCAAATATGAAAACACATCCGTTGCTCTGTAATAGAATACTGCTTCAAATTGCCTCACATTTTAAAACCTTTCAAGTATACCTTTTCTCCTGTAGTAACTTCCTCTGAACAGTTACCTCCCTTCTGTTTTATTTCCCTGTGTCTTTGTGGAAGATTAACCAGTCGAAAGACAGACAGTGATGGGATGCTATAAAAACAAAATTTTCTCCTAAGGTGACTTGAATTTGTGATCATGCAATTACCCCCATGCATATCATCTGAATGTGAACAGCTGAAAATATTTTTACCTCATTCTTTACAAAATCTGCAGTCTCATCTGCTTCCATTGGAAACATTTTATATATATATATGACAATAACTTGTGTTTGAAATGGTTCAAAGTTGAATCAGGAGCCGTCTGGCTGGCTGTTGAAACTTTACTGTGTGAGTAGTTAGATTGTTGTTTTATTTTATTCATACTTTGTGTGATGCAAATTCAGGACAGAGGAATAGAAAAAGTAGTGATCAAATGAGGCATGGGTGGGGTGTGGAAGAGGGAGGATTTTCATCTAACATCAGCTGTGGATGGACATTAAACTAAAGAACGAACACACATACACACACACACAGCAAAGCACATATGCACATACACACCTGACAAACCACTCATTTGCTAACATTTCCACGACATATGTACTTTTAATGAATCACACTTTGCAGAAATGTTCTTTGTGGGCTGACGATGGCAGGCACCTTTTCATCTCGTATAAATAAACTCGCACACTACAGCATCAGCAAAGCACTCGTCCAAAAAAAAAAAATCTAAATCAGAAAGGTGGCCGAGTGGTAAAGTGTCTGACAAACAGACCAGTGTCCTCGGGTTCAATACCTAAATGCAGACCGGAACCTTGCACTGGACTTTGAGCGGTGGTCTAAGCACTAGTCATAACTTGATAAACTGAGGTTCCCATAAGCAGCAAGTGCTTATCACGTGTAAAAGAAACTACTGCAACAAAAGGGTTGGCCCCAAATTTGTACAGAAAAAAAATCCAAATTGGTACCAGCTTTTTGTTTTTTAAATAATAAAAGGTGGCTCTACACTGTAATCAATCGCTCTCCTCACAGAGAGCAGCACAGATTTCAGGGAAATCTGTTGTGACAAACAGTAATACAATACAATGAAATGCAACGCTATGCAGGATAGTACAGTACAATTCAGTACAAGAAAGCAAACCAGCAAACCAACCATCCACACCCCAGCCAGACTACACACAGACACTTCAAACAGACCACCAGTCACAAACACCAGGCACTGGTGATGGCATCATTCTCACTACACTCAGACGTGGTACCATGGTCTTCATTTGATATGGATGGACGTTGCTGAATGTCTGTCGATCTGCCATGCAAAAAATGTTCCTGTGGCACCTGACAGTTTTAGTTTCAGTTGCTCGAGGTGGTGTTGCTGCGTATGGACAATACCACATACGCTACCACCACATCTGCCAGGCAGAAGCCTGAGCAGCAGCATGACCCAACGTGCTCAGCCAGGCCTCAAGTGCATGCATATATGTTTACCTATCTAAGTGGATTTCTTCTTCAGAATTTTGCCTGAGGACAGCACATTGCCTGAGGACAACACACTGTCTGACAACACACTGCCTGAGGACAACACATTGCCAGGACAACACAACACACTGCCTGAGGACAGCACACTGCCAGGACAACACACTGCCTGACAAAACACTGCCTGAGGACAGCACACTGCCAGGACAACACACTGCCTGACAACACTGCCTGAGGACAGCACACTGCCCGAGGACAACACAACACACTGCCTGATGACAACACATTGCCAGGACAACACACTGCCTGAGGACAGCACAACACACTGCCTGACAACACTGCCTGAGGACAGCACACTGCCCGAGGACAACACAACACACTGCCTGATGACAACACGTTGCCAGGACAACACACTGTCTGAGGACAGCACATTGCCTGAGGATAGCACATTGCCAGAACACACTGCCTGAGGACAACACAACACATTGCCAGGACAACACACTGCCAGGACAACACATTGCCTGAGGACAACACAACACACTGCCAGAGGACAACACACTGCTTGAGGACAACACATTGCCTGAGGACAACACAACACACTGCCAGAGGACAACACATTGCCTGAGGACAACACAACACACTGCCAGAGGACAACACGCTGCCAGGACAACACATTGCCAGAGGACAACACGCTGCCAGGACAACACATTGCCTGAGGACAACACAACACACTGCCTGAGAACACTGCCTGAGGACAACACACTGCCTGAGGACAGCACATTGCCAGCACAACACATTGCCTGAGGACAACACACTGCCAAAGGACAGCACATTGCCAGAACACACTGCCTGAGGACAACACAACACATTGCCAGAGGACAACACACTGCCTGAGGACAACACAACATATTGTCTGAGGACAACACATTGCCGTGAGTTCTTCAGTGCACCAGTGGACACCACTTTTGTTGCCATCGTCGTCGTCGTTTTTTCAGTGCTCCAAGTGCATGCTGCTCACAGGACCTCGAGGTGTGTGAACAGTGTGTGTACATATATGCCTGTTTATATTTGTTTAAGTGTGTGTATTGTCTGTCTGTACACACATGCCTGTTTAAGTGTGTGCGTGTACACGCAACAATACACAGAGTACTATGCATGCATTCTACTGTTCCCCAGTGGCTGTGACCTGTGTGTCTTACAGCCAGCCCGCCCCCACATCGTACACCCACACCCACACATCATTCACCCACACCCCTGCCTCCACACCGCTGTCACTGATGTCCTCTCCCCTTGAACAACGTCGTCTCCACACCTAAACTCCCCTCACAACAACCGTCTCACAAAGCCGATAGTCTTCCTTTTCTTTGACAACGTCGTCTCCACACCCAAACTCCCCTCACAAAGTCTCCAAAACCCAAACTCCCCTCACAACAGCCGCCTCATACAGAGTTGATTGTCTCCCCTCTGTTTCACAGGAAGGGCTCGATGGTGATCTCCAGGGCAGCACACGGCAAGCCCAGGTCAAACTTGGTCACCACCTCCGGGTGCAGAACTCCCAGAGTCCCTATCTTCAGGCCTCGGGAGATGATGTCAGCGCAGCGCCCAGGGAAGAACGTGGCATCTGCAGAGACAGTGTGATTATAATGATTACATCTGCAGACATTGTGTGATAATGATGGATTCCATCAGCAGACATATATCTGCAGACAAACATGGTGTGATTATAATGATTCCATCTGCAGACAGTGATTACAATGATTCCACTGCAGACAGACATCTGCAGACAGACATGGTGTGATTATAATGATTCCATCTGCAGACAGATATCTGCAGACACTGTGTGATTACAATGATTCCATCTGCAGACAGATATCTGCAGACAAACATGGTGTGATTATAATGATTCCATCTGCAGACACTGATTACAATGATTCCATCTGCAGACAGACATCTGCAGACAAACATGGTGTGATTATAATGATTCCATCTGCAGACAAACATGGTGTGATTATGATGATTCCATCTGCAGACAAACATGGTGTGATTATGATGATTCCATCTGCAGACAAACATGGTGTGATTATGATGATTCCATCTGCAGACAAACATGGTGTGATTATAATGATTCCATCTGCAGACAAACATGGTGTGATTATAATGATTCCATCTGCAGACAAATATTGTGTGATTATGATGATTCCATCTAAAGACAGAGATTGTGTGATTATGATTCCATCAGCAGACAAGCATTGTTTATGTTTTAATGAGTCCGTCTCCTCGAAAAACATGGTTTTTAATTATTCCATCCAAGGACAAACATCGTATGATTATACTGACTCCATCTGGTTACAAATATTGTATTGTGTGATTATAATGATATTCATCTACAGAGACAAACATTGTGTGATTATAATTATTCCTTCTGCAGACATTGTGTGATAATGATTCCATCTGCAACAAACGTGTGATTGTAATGATTCCAACACTGTGATTATAATGTGATTCCATCTGCAGAGACAAACATTGTGTGATCATAATGATCCCACCTGCAGACAAAAATAAGGCAATGATAATGTTTATATCCTGCGAAGATCTCTTCCGGAGGAAGAGTGAACTCCGTAGTCGCAACTCCACACCACGTCAGTGTGGGTGTTCCTTCAGTGGGACACGGGGCAGGATGGACACGACTTGTCAGGACTGACGCAGCACGGGCGCGGATGACCAGCATGGTAACAAAACTAGATGTCGGCCTCTCCACTCAAGGAGAGTCGCTAGACCAATCATGATGGAGGAGGTTCTGGCCCCCCAAACGTGCGGCATGCAGGCCCACTGGTGTGTGGTCATGCCCTGATGCCCATGAACCAGACCCCCAGCTGTGGGTCAAATAGCCGGACAGATGGAGTTGGAAACAGGCAATCGTCTAAGAGAAGGAAAACTCAACAGAAAACCATGAGCTGCTCTGAAGTCAGAACGTGATAGCTGAGGCCAGCGGGCAGACCTCCTGCAGAGTCACAAACACAGGAGATCAGGCACTATGCATCACACCCAATATGGCCACACAGACAGACATCTGAAGGCATGGTGCTCATCCCGGGGTTCTCCAAACAGTGACAGCGCCGGGTCTCCAGCCTCCAGGGGGCCCAACCACAGCTCCCCAGCCTGGTGGAGCTCCAGGAGGAACTGTGGGGACCAGCGGGGTCCCTGTGGCAGATTGTGTACCTCACTGTTCTGACCAGACTGAAAGTCTAGCATGGCTAGGGAACGCGGAAGAAGAACTCGTTCGCACAATTCTGACGCTGGCATAACGTTGGAACAAAATGCAACTGAGCTGTAACAAAATGTGGCGAAATCATAACAGTTGGCATCTCGGTAAAAAAAAAAAAACAATCTTACCATCTGACGCCCGCAGACAGTAGCCAGTCTCGCCGCCACCAGGTGGCACTTCAAGCAGCTGCATCACTCTGTCCAACAGGCCGTGGATCACCTCGAAGCCCGGAGACTTGTTGTAATTCACCGCACACAGTCGTCGCTCGTTCCTCGCTCCCACGTCTGCACAGTCAGAGGAAAGGATTGGTTTGGATTTTTTTCCTTTTTGGGGGTTTTATACTGCATTCTTATTTTCTTTTTGGATCATCATATTTCATTCTTATTTTGTTTTTTGTTCCCCAAGCTTGGGACATTTTGTCTTCTATATTTGGTAACACCAACTGTCCTAGAACACTCTTGGCCGAGAGAGTGGGGAAGTAACTTGGGCAAGATACTCGCCACTTTTATCAAATTCTAGCCCAGATTTTCTTCTCTTTTTTTTCCTTTTTCTTTTTGTTTTGTTTTGGTTTTTATAATCATCATTATATTTTATTCTTATTTTGTTTTTTGTTCCCCAAAACACTGGTTAAACTCCCCCACCCCCTACACCCCATTCCCCCACACCCCCTCCCTACCTTTGGAGGGGTCCTGAAAGACGACGTCGGAAATTTCAAACAGTCTGATGGGCAGGGGAATGTTCCTGTTGTGCTGGATCGTCTTCAGCACTCCGGGCAGCAGGCTGGTCCGTGCCACCTGAAACCATCATCAACGTCATCATCATCATTACCATCATCGCTATCATCATCATCGCTATCATCATCATCGACATTATCATCATCGTCATCATTGTCATTATCATCATTGTCATTATCAACGATAGTTGCAATGGACACACAAACAACAGCACCTGACTGAAAGAAAGTGTACTGGAGAAAGTGGAAGAGCACACAGAAGAAGAACACAGCCAACTAGAAAGATCACAGCAAACTCGAGCGAGGAAAGTGATTGGGATACATTGCCTTGTTCCTATACGCGGCATGGTTAGCTGCATCCAAGACATGGCGAGCATGACACCGACCCAAACCACAACAGCCAGATGGAAATGCCAAGACTGAACATACTGCACCAACAAAGCACGATCCATGTGATCTATAGTTGCCTTGCGAGTGGTAGACTATTTTTTCAATAGTGGAAATTCCCGAACATAGGAAATTTCCGGTCCATTTTTAATGCAGACACACAATCACGTGCTAATTTCCAGTGGGTGTGCAATCTACAACATGTGATTCCTGTTCTAATGTGTTCATTTGTGTGATGGACAGTGAAGGAGACTGACATGTGTTGTTTACTGCTGTAAATGATCATGTGTGTTATCATAAGAGTATTTGTAAATATATTTCAAAAGTAAAGGAAGTTGAAAAGTGCCCTTATTTCCTCAAGAGAAAGGAGGCTGAAAAAAATCCAACTAAAAGGAAATTTTCTACCTAAAATTACGTTTAAGTAACATACTTACTGTGACCCACTAGTGCAGACTCTGGCAGGGGTCTAAATCCTGTCCTGTGCAAACTACTACCCACCTATGTGGAGAAAACGAAAGTAGCTATGGCCGATAACATCCCTGTTATTTAATGAGTTGTCTTTGTGATGCTGTAAAAGATTTTACACCAGAGGATAATACTCGTTTCCATTCACTGAATTTCTTTGACAGGATGAAGAACATTCTAATACAGGTTATACCACAGTTAACTCTGCCATTGTCGGTCCCCAGCCCGAATGAAAAAAGAGGAGGGGCTGTGGTATTTTACAATGTAGGTCAAGTTCTTGTCGGCAAGTGGTTGACACGGAGACATTCCACATTATTAGGTCAAGTTCTTGTCAGCAAGTGGTTGACACGGAGACATTCCACATTATTAGGTCAAGTTCTTGTCGGCAAGTGGTTGACACAGAGACATTCCACATTATTAGGTCAAGTTCTTGTCGGCAAATGGTTGACACGGAGACATTCCACATTATTAGGTCAAGTTCTTGTCGGCAAGTGGTTGACACCGAGACATTCCACATTATTAGGCCAAGTTCACATCGGCAAGTGGTTGACACAGAGACGTTCCTCATTTTTAGGCCAAGTTCTGGCACACGAGAGGTTAACACCGAAAAACACTCCAGTGTAGGCCAAGTTCTCGTGCGCAAGAGGTTGACCCATATGTATCTTCCCTGCTATTGTATTTGGTAGCAACAATTTTTAGGGTCTTAATGATCATGATTTTTGCATCCTTCCTGTGATGCTGTGCATACATGATAATAATTAAAGTGTGCGTGTATACATAATTACATGTATTTGTGTGTGTGCGTGTGTACATACATGATAACAATTAAAGTGTGTGTGTTTTTATTGAGTCCTGCACAACCACAGGTCCTGTACAAACAGTAGTCCTGCACAACCACAGGTCCTGTACAAACAGTCCTGCACAACCACAGGTCCTGTACAAACAGCAGTCCTGCACAACCACACGTCCTGCACAAACACACGTCCTGCACAACCACAGGTCCTGCACAAACAGTAGTCCTGCACAACCACAGGTCTGCACAAACGCAGGTCTGCACAAACGCAAGTCTGGAAATATGTATGTTTGTATGCATATATGTATCTGTGTATGTACATAAGGGGCTGGGGGCAATTTGCGGGCCAAGATCTGAATGAGCCAGAACCCCCTTGCTAAAATTGGGGTGTTGCCATATTTCTCCCATAGTGTGAACTACCCCAAAATTTCACTGAAATTGAAGGCCACTTGAAGTATTTTGTGCTGTGGCTAAATCTCTAGTTAGCCAAACCCCTCAATTTGGCCTCTCCAAAAAAATGCACTCTTATAATAATGCACAGGGTTTTACTAAGTCCTGTTCCACCCCCTCAAAGCATTTATTATATATTGGGGGGGGGGGATTGGGGGGCCAATTTGGGGTCAAACTTGTTGGGTGGTTGCCATTGGTAGCAAAATTGTGGTAGTGGGGTCCCAATAAACCATCAGTTATATGTGCACATGTGTGGGGGGTCAGTATATATGTGTGGGGTCAGGACCCATTTTGAGAAAGTGAGCCAGTACCCCCAGTCCTTGTACAACTGTGTGTGTGTGTGTGTGCCTGTGTGTGTGTGTGAGAGAGATCCTGTCTGAGAGAGGAGACCAGTCTGCACAACGGACACAGTCGAGGTCCCACCTGGAACTCCAGAGTCTTGGGGTTGGCGATGTGGACGGCGTTGGTGGTTTTGATGTCCTTCCTCATCTTCTCCGCTATGTCCTCCCGTGAACACTGCACAGCACACAGGGCACCGTACATGGTAACACAGCACACAGGGCACTGTACATGGTAACACAGCACAGAGGGCACAGTACATGGTAACATAGCACACAGGGCACCGTACATGGTAACACAGGGCACCGTACATGGTAACACAGCACACAGGGCACAGTACATGGTAACACAGCACAGAGGGTACCATACATGGTAACACAGCACACAGGGCACCGTACATGGTAACACAGCACACAGGGCACCCTACATGGTAGGCACCGTACATGGTAACACAGCACAGAGGGTACCGTACATGGTAACACAGCACACAGGGCACCGTACATGGTAACATAGCACAGAGGGCACCGTACATGGTAACACAGCACACAGGGCACTGTACATGGTAACACAGGGCACCGTACATGGTAACATAGCACACAGGGCACCATACATGGCACAGCACACAGGGCACCGTACATGGTAATATAGCACACAGGGCACCGTACATGGTAACAGCACACAGGGCACCGTACATGTTAACACAGCAGACAGGGCACCGTACAGGGTAACATAGCACACAGGGCACCGTACATGGTAACATAGCACACAGGGCACCGTACATGGTAACATAGCACACAGGGCACCGTACATGGTAACATAGCACACAGGGCACCGTACATGGTAACACAGCACACAGGGCACCGTACATGGTAACATAGCACACAGGGCACCGTACATGGTAACATAGCACACAGGGCACCGTACATGGTAACATAGCACACAGGGCACCGTACATGGTAACATAGCACACAGTACATGGTAGCATAGCACACAGGGCACCGTACATGGTAACATAGCACACAGGGCACCGTACATGGTAACACAGCACACAGTACATGGTAACACAGCACACAGGGCACCGTACATGGTAACACAGCACACAGGGCACCGAACATGGTAACACAGCACACAGGGCACCGTACATGGTAACATAGCACACAGTACATGGTAACACAGCACACAGTACATGGTAACACAGCACACAGGGCACCGTACATGGTAACACAGCACACAGTACATGGTAACACAGCACACAGGGCACCGTACATGGTAACACAGCACACAGGGCACCGTACATGGTAACACAGGGCACAGTACATGGTAACACAGCACACAGGGCACCGTACATGGTAACATAGCACACAGGGCACAGTACATGGTAACAGCACACAGGGCACCGTACATGGTAATATAGCACACAGGGCACCGAACATGGTAACAGCACACAGGGCACAGTACATGGTAACATAGCACACAGGGCACCGTACATGGTAACATAGCACAGAGGGTACCGTACATGGTAACACAGCACACACATGGTAACATAGCACAGAGGGTACCGTACATGGTAACATAGCACAGAGGGTACCGTACATGGTAACACAGAACACACATGGTAACATAGCACACAGGGCACTGTATGGAAACAAGGCAAAGTAACACACTCCCCACACATGACCCACAACCAGACAAAGTCACACATGACCCACAACCAGACAAAGTCACACATGACCCACAACCAGACAAAGTCACACATGACTCACAACCAAACAAAGTCACACATGACCCACAACCAGACAAAGTCACACATGACTCACAACCAGATAAAGTCACACATAACCCATAACCAGTCAAAGTCAGACATGACCCACACATAACCCACAACCAGGCAAAGCCACACATGACCCACAACCAAAGTCACACATGACCCACACATGACCCACAACTAGGCAAAGTCACACATGACCCACAACTAGGCAAAGTCACACATGACCCACAACCAGGCAAAGACACACATGACCCACAACTAGGCAAAGTCACACATGACCCACACATGACCCACAACTAGGCAAAGTCACACATGACCCACACATGACCCACAACTAGGCAAAGTCACACATGACCCACAACTAGGCAAAGTCACACATGACCCACACATGACCCACAGCCAGACAGTCACACATGACCCACAAACAAAGTCACACATGACCCACAACCAGTCACACACATGACCCACAGCCAGGTAAAGCCACACACTCCCCAGAAATGACCCACAACGAAGCAAAGCCACATACTCCCCAGAAATGACCCACAACTAAGCAAAGCCACACGTTCCACACACCAAAGACACATGCGACAAAAGCAGACAACAACCAGCCGCCGTGGCGAAGTGGTTAGCATCACATACTGACAACTGGGAGGACGCAGGTTAAAGCCTTACTGGAGGAATTTTCTCCTTTTTTTTTCAGCCCATGGCCAGCCCTTACCCAAAGTTCAGTGTGTCAAGACTCAAATGGGAAGACTGGGGCCACAAAATCACGGGTCTTCCACTTCACAGATACCTCCTTAGAAGAGTTGCTCGAATTCCCTGACCAAAACTGCAGGCATCTGGATCTTTCAGACTGGTTGACACCAGGGTATATCAGATGATAAAGTAGTCCCAAACCTAAATAGATCCCCACAGCAACATCTTATCATCCCATTCATCAGTCATCATCACTGAAATACAGGCAGAGGGGGAGGGATGTTGGGGGGGGAGGAGTCCCAAATTCTGAGTGTGGAGTGATTGCCTAGAGGTAACGCATCCGCCTAGGAAGTGAGAGAATCTGAGCGCGCTGGTTCGAATCACGGCTCAGTCGCCAGTATTTTCTCCCCCTCCACTAGACCTTGAGTGGTGGTTTGGACAGCTATTCATTCAGATCGAGACAATAAATCAAGGTCCCATGTGTAGCATGCACTTAGTGCACATAAAAGAACCCACGGCAACAAAAGGGTTGTCCCTGGCAAAATTCTGTAGAAAAATCCACTTCAATAGGAAAAACAAATAACACTGCACGTAGGAAAAAGTACAAACAAAAAAAAAGTGGGTGGCGCTCTCAGTATAGCAACGCGCTCTCCATGGGGAAAGCAGCCCCAGTTTCACACCAAGAAATCTGTTGTGACAAAAAAGAGAAATACAGTATAAAAAAAACAGAGCAAAATCGACTCACGAGAGCAAAGGTGAGCACCTCCGTGTAGCCACAAGCAGCTACCTCGGGTCGCAGCAAGTCCGATAGCTTGTTCAGAGAGAACTGGAAACACACAATACAATGCAATGCAACACAACACAATATGATGCGATGAAATGCAATGCAATGCAATACACTATAAAATGCTACAATACACTACATCTCTGCTCCTCCAACTGGAAATTAGCAATGTGTCCACAGTCTCAACCCACAGCCGAACCCAACCCACTCAAAACATGACAAAGGTTGATCACACACGCACGAACACACACACACACACACATGTGGAGTGATGGCCTAGAGGTAACGCGTCCGCCTAGGAAGCGAGAGAATCTGAGCGCGCTGGTTCGAATCACGGCTCAGCCGCTGATATTTTCTCCCCCTCCACTAGACCTTGAGTGGTGGTCTGGACGCTAGTCATTCGGATGAGATGATAAACCGAGGTCCTGTGTGCAGCACGCACTTAGCGCACGTAAAAGAACCCACGGCAACAAAAGGGTTGTTCCTGGCAAAATTCTGTAGAAAAATCCAGGTCAATAGGAAAAACAAATAAAACTGCACGCAAGAAAAATACAAAAAAATGGGTGGCGCTGTAGTACAGCGATGCGCTCTCCCTGGGGAGAGCAGCCCGAATTTCACACAGAGAAATCTGTTGTGATAAAAAGAAATACAAAATACACACACACAAACATGCACAGATACAAACAAAAAGACACACACACACCTCACACTCTCACACACACTCCATAACTTCAAGTTAATCAAGTGACACTGGTGCAGTAAGAAATGGCCACAAGAATATCGTCACAGTCAGTTCTCACACAGCACACACACTGCCACCCACCTGTTCAGCAATGGTGTTGCAGCTTGGAATGGTCATGGGAATGTTGTCGTAGCCAAAAGCGATGGCCGCATCCTCCATTATGTCACAGGCATGCATAATATGTTCGCTTCGTTAAGGAACCACCACTGATTTCTTTTTAAGTTTTTCTGGTTTGTTTTTGCGGGTTCAGGGGGAGGAGGTAACTGTGTCTGTATCTGCGTTTATGTGTGAGCATACAGGCGTGCATGTACGTGTGCATGTGCGAGTGTGTGTGTGTGTGTGTGTGTGCAAGCTCAGAAAGTTCCTTCTCAAAAATCTGTGCTTCAAAACTGCCATGTACCATTATCACGACAAATCATCATACATACTACTGCACCATTATCATGACTAATCATTATACATACTCTGTTTCCCCCAAACCACCACCGTACAACTCCCACACCCTTCCTTTCTTACCTCTTTCTTTATTTATCTTTAAATGATAACATCCCAATGTGAAAAAAAAAAACCCACCAATGTCAGCAATCACCGCTAAGTTTGATAAGACGTTAAACAACGTTCCTACTCCAAACACAACCACCACAACAGACCAACACCCTCCTTCCCTCCAGACCGGACAGACACCACCATGCATACAAACACTAATGACTGAACCACACACACCTTTCGACCACTCCCCCCAACACACACACACAACAGACGTCCCAGGATATCAGCCCTGGTGGGTGGGACCTCCACTTTGAGTGCCTTCCCATCATGCACCACCTCCGAGGCCAGACACATGCGGGTCAGTCGGGCGGCCATGGCCTCGGCCGTCATGACGACGCCGATCTGTCTGTTGATGCGATCCACCTGGATCTCCTCACTTCTGTAGGCCAGCTCCTGTCACAGGAAACCAATGATGAGCGCCCAATGGTAGCCATCAGTAGGCTCTACCCAGGTAGGCAGCCTGTTGTGCAAAATGACCCCGTGTCCGACGGGCGGCAACAGCTGAATGGTTAAAGCGTTGGACTTTCAATCTGAGGGTCCCGGGTTCGAATCTCGGTGACGGCGCCTGGTGGGTGAAGAGTGGATATTTTTCCAATCTCTCAGGTCAACATATGTGCAGACCTGCTAGTGCCTGAACCCCCTTCGTGTGTATATGCAAGCAAAAGATCAAATACGCACGTTAAAGATCCTGTAATCCATGTCATCCTTCCGTGGGTTATGGAAACAAGCACATACCCAGCATGCACACCCCCGAAAACGGAGTATGTTGCCTACATGGCGAGGTAAAAACGGTCATACGCGTAAAAGCCCACTGGTGTATATACGAGTGACAGCCCACAAACGCAGAAGAAGACCCTGTGTCTGTAAAGCATTTAGAGCTTGGTCTCCGACTGAGGATAGGCACTATTTAAGTATCCATATCAGTCAATGACTTTGTGTTGGTAAAGTGCTTTAAGCTTTGTCTCCAACCGTGATAGGCACTATATAAGTATCCATATCATTCATCAATCAAACATATTGATATTTATCATATGTAATCAATACTCGCATAGCACCCTATCTTGAAAACTAGCTCTGGTTGCTTTACATAACACATGGTATTATACACAACACATTATATCAAAGTTGCATTATATATACACACCAAAATATATACAAACAACATGAAAATACAGGGAAACAAATGTATGTAACAACAAAATAACCCTTCGTTATTCTAATATGATTTTGCAAAGTTGTACAAAGAAAACAAAATAAAAGGAAAAGAAGAGAAAGTAGCAGTACATCGGCACATGGATATAACACTAAAGGGTGCGTCACATGTAACAGTACGTTGGCACCTGGAAACAGTACTTAAGGGTATGTTACATGTAACAGTACATCAGCTACTGAAAATAGTACTTACAAGGTACATCTCAATCAATGTAACAGTATGTCAGCACTTGGAAATAGTACTTACAGGGTGCATCACATGTAACAGTACATCAGCACTTGAAATAGTACTTACAGGGTATGTCACATGTAACAGTACATCAGCACCTGGAAATAGTACTTACACGGTACATCACATAACAGTACATCAGCACCCAGAAATAGTACTTACAGGGTACATCACTTTAGAACCATCTGGGTTGATCACTTCCGCACCCTCAACCCTGGAACAAAATGTCACAGTCATTTGTCAATGTTTTCTCGTTATAAACTTGCTGCGTGCAAGAGTGTAGGTCTGTCTCTGTCTGTTGCTGCTTGTCTGTGTGCGTGTCTGTGTGCGTTATCTGTGTGTGTGTGTGTGTGTGTGTGTGTGTGTGTGTGTGTGACAGTGAGGCAGAAGTGGTAGGATTCATGATAACACTCACTCAATAATAAAACACATATATCCAAAAGTACTGCATGTGTTTCATAACACTTGACACATTCCAAAATTATCATAACCACAACAGTTTTGAAACAATGCCATACAATATAAACAAAAATTCACACAAGTAATAAATCAATAAAAAGAATTATATGAATAAATAAAATAAAATAAAAACATCCACACACATCATAGACACACACACCCAAACATACACAAGCACAAACCACCACACACATGGACACATACTTGCACACCCACACACACACACGCCTGCACACACACAAACACACCAATGTGTACACACACACACACACATCCCCTCCTGCCCCCACCCCTCCACCGCCCCCACCCACACACAAACCTACATGAAGGGGGTGGTACAGTATTCACTGAACATGGTCACCAGAACGTCACACACACACACACACACACACACACATCCACACACACACACACACGTCCCCCCCACACCTACACACACAAATCCACTTGAAAGGGGTGGCACGGTATTCACTGAACATGGTCACCAAAACATCACACACACACACACACACATCCACACACACACACACACACGTCCCCCCCCACACCTACACACACAAATCCACTTGAAAGGGGTGGCACAGTATTCACTGAACACGGCGACCAGAACGTCACACCCCCACACCTCCCCCCCCGCCCCCCCCTGCACCCCTGCCCCCCCACCCCCACACACACACGCACACACATACTCACGTGAAGGGGGTGGCACAGTATTCACTGAACATGGTGACCAGGACGTCCAAAACAATCTTGGCTTTGTTAAGGTCTGTGGCTGTGCACTCGATGAAGATGTTACGAGTGTTCATCGAGATTTTGCTGTGGTCACCTGCAATCACATCGCCCGTCATGATAATGATGATAATATTAAAAAAGATGAACAAGATACAATAATGATAATCATAATAATAATAAGAAGAGTATGAAGAAGAACTTTAGTAGAAATAGTAGTTGTAGTATAAATAGTCATATTAACAGCAACAAAAAACAACAACAATAATAACATATCGTATATGACAATTATATGATATACCCTTGCAGAGTTTATCATGTGATATGACAGAGGCAGACTGAGAGACAGACTGGCAGGCAGACTGACAGACAGACAGGCCAGCAGACAAACAGATGGGCTGGCAGACAGACCAGCCAACTGACAGACCGGCTTACACAAAGACAAACCAGCTGACGCAAAGACACACCAGCTGACACAAAGACACACCGGCAAACAGACACACAGGCTGATACAAAGACACACCGGTTGACAAAGACACACTGGCTGACACAAAGACACACCGGCTGACACAAAGACACACTGGCTGACACAAAGACACACCGGTTGACAAAGACACACTGGCTGACACAAAGACACACCGGCTGACACAAAGACACACTGGCTGACACAAAGACACACCGGTTGACAAAGACACACCAGCAAACAGACACACCGGCTGACACAAAGACACACCAGCTGACACAAAGACACACCGGTTGACAAAGACACACCAGCAAACAGACAGACCGGCTGACACAAAGACACACCAGCTGACACAAAGACACACCGGCTGACTCAAAGATAGACCGTCTGACACAAAGACACACCAGCAAACAGACAGACCAGCTGACACAAAGACACACCGGCTGACTCAAAGATAGACCGTCTGACACAAAGACACACCAGCAAACAGACAGACCGGCTGACACAAAGACAGATCGGCAGTTTCAGTTTCAGTTTCACTTTCTCAAGGAGGCGTCACTGCGTTCGGACAAATCCATACACGCTACACCACATCTGTTGAGCAGATGCCTGACCAGCAGCATAACCCAACGCGCTTAGTCAGGCCTTGAGTGCATGCTTACATATTTGTGTACCTATGAAAGTGGATATCATTTTACGTAATTTCGCCAGAGGACAACACTCTCGTTGCCATGGGTTCTTTTTCAGTGCGCCAAGTGCGTGCTGCACACGGGACCTCGGTTTATCGTCTCATCCGAAAGACTAGACGCTCAGTTTGATTTTCCAGTCAAACTTAGGAGAAAGGGCGAGAGCGGGATTCGAACCCACACCCTCACGGACTCTCTGTATTGGCAGCTGAGCGTCTTAACCATTCTGCCACCTTCCTCCACGGAAGACACAAAGACAGACCAGCCAAAAGACAGACCAGCCAACAGACAGACCGGCTGACACAAAGACACACTGGCTGACACAAAGACTGGCCAATAGACAGACAAGAGTCAGGAGAAGAGCGACAGGGGGAGTCAAGAGAAGAGTGTCAGGGGGAGTCAAAAGAAGAGTGACAGGGGGAGCCAAGAGAAGAGAGAGCGACAAGGGGAGTCAAGAGAAGAGTGACAGGGGGAGTCAAGGGAAGAGCGACAGGGGGAGTCAAGAGAAGAGCGACAGGGGGAGTCAAGGGAAGAGCGACAGGGGGAGTCAAGAGAAGAGTGACAGGGGGAGTCAAGGGAAGAGTGACAGGGGGAGTCAAGAGAAGAGTGACAGGGGGAGTCAAGGGAAGAGTGACAGGGGGAGTCAAGAGTGACAGGGGGAGTCAAGAGTGACAGGGGGTGTCAAGAGTGACAGGGGGAGTCAAAAGAAGAGTGACAGGGGGAGGGAGTCAAGAGAAGAGTGACAGGGGGAGTCAAGAGAAGAGCGACAGGGGGAGTCAAGGGAAGAGCGACAGGGGGAGTCAAGAGAAGAGTGACAGGGGGAGTCAAGAGAAGAGCGACAGGGGGAGCCAAGAGAAGAGAGAGCGACAAGGGGAGTCAAAAGAAGAGCGACAGGGGGAGTCAAGGGAAGAGCGACAGGGGGAGTCAAAAGAAGAGCGACAGGGGGAGTCAAGAGAAGAGTGACAGGGGGAGTCAAGGGAAGAGTGACAGGGGGAGTCAAAAGAAGAGCGACAGGGGGAGCCAAGAGAAGAGAGAGCGACAAGGGGAGTCAAAAGAAGAGCGACAGGGGGAGTCAATAGAAGAGTGACAGGGGGAGTCAAAAGAAGAGCGACAGGGGGAGCCAAGAGAAGAGAGAGCGACAGGGGGAGTCAATAGAAGAGTGACAGGGGGAGTCAAGGGAAGAGCGACAGGGGGAGTCAAAAGAAGAGCGACAGGGGGAGTCAAGAGAAGAGTGACAGGGGGAGTCAAGGGAAGAGCGACAGGGGGAGTCAAAAGAAGAGCGACAGGGGGAGTCAAGAGAAGAGTGACAGGGGGAGTCAAGGGAAGAGTGACAGGGGGAGTCAAAAGAAGAGTGACAGGGGGAGTCAAGAGAAGAGTGACAGGGGGAGTCAAGAGAAGAGTGACAGGGGGAGTCAAGAGTGACAGGGGGAGTCAAGAGAAGAGTGACAGGGGGAGTCAAGAGAAAAGTGACAGGGGGAGTCAAGAGTGACAGGGGGAGTCAAGAGAAGAGTGACAGGGGGAGTCAAGAGTGACAGGGGGAGTCAAGAGAAGAGTGACAGGGGGAGTCAAAAGAAGAGTGACAGGGGGTGTCAAGAGAAGAGTGACAGGGGGTGTCAAGAGAAGAGCGACAGGGGGAGTCAAAAGAAGAGTGACAGGGGGAGCCAAGAGTGACAGGGGGAGTCAAAAGAAGAGTGACAGGGGGAGCCAAGAGAAGAGCGACAGGACAGGGGGAGTCAAAAGAAGAGCGACAGGACAGGGGGAGTCAAAAGAAGAGCGACAGGGGGAGTCAAGAGAAGAGCGACAGGACAGGGGGAGTCAAAAGAAGAGCGACAGGACAGGGGGAGTCAAAAGAAGAGCGACAGGGGGAGTCAAAAGAAGAGCGACAGGACAGGGGGAGTCAAAAGAAGAGCGACAGGGGGAGTCAAAAGAAGAGCGACAGGACAGGGGGAGTCAAGAGAAGAGCGACAGAGTCAAGGGAAGAGCAGCAACAGAGTTCTCTTTCTCACCGTTGATGATGGGGGGCATAGAGAGCACCACGCCCTTGGAGTCGGAGATGACGGGGTAGACAGGCTTGTCCCTGATGATGGGCAGGTACTGCTTCAGGTGACTCTCCCCCTGGGGACAGGGACAACACAGTGTCACCTCACCATAGATGCCAACCCCTGTCAATTGTTTGCAGGAACAATCAGGAAATTTGGTAGGAACATTCTGAATTTGGCAGGAACACTAGGACTCTGAGCCACATCAGCAAACGTACATTTTATCTACAAGGCATACAAATACTTGGGCCTACCTGCAACACGGTGTAATTGCTACGATTAAGCTGATTGGTCCACTCAATGCTGTTTCAATGTAAACATGCACACGATTAGCTGAGCATCATCAGGTGAGACCAAAGTTAGTAGTGACTGCCCTGGCCGCATGATCGATAGATCTAGAGCATCTGGGTAACGTTCCAACAGAGAAGCATGTGATCATGCCGTCTAGTTGAAAATGAACTAACCGGAACAATTTTGACGGCGTAATGCCGGAAGAAACTGCAATCGAGTGTAACAAAATATAACGAAATCATAACAGTTGGTATCTCTGAGTAAGTTCTTTTACATTTGCTAGCTACACACTTCAGTCCACAGCACCACTCACAGAGTACAGCTCCATCAGCTCCACGGCCGTGTATTCCTTCGTCTGACTCAGCGGCTTGAAGCGGATGTCTGCCGGAGGCTTGGCATCGTAGGTGAAAGGTCCCTGAATGGTGTCAAGGTCGTGGGTGCCGATGGCGACCAAGGAACGTTTCCTGACCGGACAGACGAAACAAAAAAACACACGATGCCCTAACCTGCCAGACACCAATACCGAGATTGAACTCAAAGCCTTTGATTAAAAATCTTTATGCCCTGACCACTCTATTCATTCTATACACATAGATTAGGCTTCCATTAAAGAAGATTTTGGGTACTTTAAACAAATGCTTAGATATCAATATCTGCATCCAGTGAACTATGATGCCATATTCTTTTCCATTCAAACTACATTCATGGTATCAGGTATGTGCACAAATCTGTTTTACATGCTAAAAAAAAAAAAGAAAAAAGAATAATACTAAAAAGAACCGTCTTCTGGCCACCAACATGCAATCTTTTTTTTATCCATTTTCTCTGTCTATAAGTGTATTTGTTGTACTTCCAAAATGTGTAGATCTGAACTCACCGACACAGGTTCTGATGAAGTTTATCCTGAAGATCGATGAAACTGGTGTAACTTTCCTGAAAGCACACACACACACACACATACACACGCGCACACACACACACACACACACAAACACACAAAATCTGAAATTAAATTCCTGCAATCATGTTTGGATTACTGACTGTGGGTTTCCAGCCCATCACCGACTCCTTAGTGGAGTGATGGCCTGGAGGTAACGTGTCTGCCCAGGAAGCAAGAGAATCTGGGTTCAAATCAAACCGGCAGTCACCAGTATTTTCTTCCCCTCCACTTGACCTCGAGTGGTGGTCTGGACACTAGTCATTTGGATGAGATGATAAACTGAGGTCCCGTGTGCAGCATGCAATTAGCGCATGTAAAAGAACCCACAGCAACAAAAGGGTTGTCCCTGGCAAAAATCTGTAGAAAAATCCACTTGGATAGGAAAACAAATGAAATTGCAGGCAGGAAAAAATACCAAGAAATGGGTGGCACATTCAGTGTAGCCTTGTGCTCTCCCTGGGGAGAGCAGCCCCAACTTCACACAGAGAAATCTGTTGTGACAAAAAGAGTAATTACCGATACAAATACAAAATACAAATACTGCAACCCAGAGTTGCATTGGACTAAAATGGGAAGATTGGGACCACACAGTCAAGGGTCATCCATTTCAAAAATGCATCTCTGAGAGCGTTCTGTTCCCCTTCAGATTTCTTGACCAACACTGCAGGTGTCTGTATCTTCTGGGCCTGGTTGTCATGGGGATACACTGTGAAAAATACAGCCTTGTCAAGTAGTCCAAAACTTCACAATGCAGCATCTTCATCACCCCCATCATCATTATCGAAAAACAGAAAACAAAACGGCCCAAATTCTGGAGCCAAAATAAGAAAATAATATAAAAAAATTTTCAACTCACAGCCAGTGAACTGACATTCTTCTTGTACGATGCTCTCTTCATGTTCAGTGTACGTCAGAGAAAGACAAAGACAGAGAAGAAGAGGCAGTGAGAGAACCATTCCCTTGTGTGTGTGTGTGTGTGTGTGTGGGTGTGTGTGTGTGTGTGTATGCTTCTCCTTCTAGATTTGTGGGCTGCAGTTCCCACATTCACTTGTATGTATGGAAGAGTTTTTACTTGTATGTATGAAAGAACTTTTATGTGTATGACCGTTTTTTCCCTTGAAGACAGCCATGCTCCAATTTTAGGTGCGTGATTGCTGGGTACGTTCATGTTTCCATATCCCACTGAATACTGACATGGATTACATGATAAGTAATGTGCATAATCTGACCTTCTAGAAGCATATTCATACGAAAAGGGGGTTCAAGCACAAAACAGGTCTGCACATCAGTGGAGGTTGGAAAAATCCCCACCTGTAACCCACCAGGTGCTACAAATGGGGATTTTAATCCAGGACCCTCAGATCGAAAGTCTAAAGCTTTAGCCACTCTGCTGTTGGATCCGTCAAAACAGCTGTTGTACAGATCCCACTTTACTTTCTGCTGGCTGTTGTCCTCCTCACCCGATTCTTTTTTCTGTTCTCTCCTCATCCTCCTCCTCCTCCTATCCTCATCCTCCTCCAATCCTCCTCCTCCTCCTATCCTCCTCCTCCTCCTATCCTCCTCCTATCCTCCTCCTCCTCTTCCTCATATCCTCCTCCTCCTCTCCTCCTCATCCTCTTCCTCCTCATATCCTCCTCCTCCTATCCTCCTCCTCCTATCCTCCTCCTCTTCCTCCTCCTCATATCCTCCTCGTCCTCTTCCTCCTCCTATCCTCCTCCTCCTATCCTCCCCCTCCTCCTCCTCATATCCTCCTCGTCCTCTTCCTCCTCCTATCCTCCTCCTCCTACTCCTCCTATCCTCCTCATCCTCCTCCTATCCTCCCCCTCCTCCTCCTCATATCCTCCTCGTCCTCTTCCTCCTCCTATCCTCCTCATCCTCCTCCTATCCTCCTCCTCCTATCCTCCTCCGCGTATCCTCCTCCTCTTCCTCCTCCTCATATCCTCCTCCTCCTCTTCCTCATATCCTCCTCCTATCCTCCTCCTCCTCTCCTCATATCCTCCTCCTCCTCTCCTCCTCCTCCTCCTCCTATCCTCCTCCTCCTCATCTCCTCCTCCTCATATCCTCCTCCTCCTCCTCCTATCCTCCTCCTCCTCATATCCTCCTCCTCCTCCTATCTTCCTCCTCCTCCTATCCTCCTTCTCCTCCTCCTTCTTCGTTCATGGGCTGCAAGTCCCATGTTCACTCAGATGTACGTGAGTGAGCTTTTACGTGTATGACCGTTTTAACCTCGCCCTAAAAGCAGCCATACTCTGTTTTGGGGGATGTTCTATTCTTTCAAGAAAGCAAACAAATCACATTTATAGACATTCTGACATCACACACTAATCGTACAATATATGATCTAGGTATTACGTTTATCAAACACCCTCCTTGTTCTCCTCCTCACCTGAGTCAGAGTGATGTCACGTAGCACTGCCGCCACGGCGAAGGGTCGAACCTCCGCTGTCTGGGACACACACACCACACACACCTGTCACATGGCTGTGTTCCTTCTTCATATTAGCATGTCGCTCCATTCATCTTTTAGATTCGTTTTGTAGATAATCATGTACAGTCAGTCCATAAATTTTTTAAAAAATTTAAATTCAAATTATAGCTTTTGACACATCTGTCACAAGCTTACATTTTTTTCATTTGTATTTATTTACACTCTGACAGGACTCTGTATCACATTTTCAGTTTATCCATAACCATGGTGTACTTTGACATTGTTCCAAATAAAAAATACTGCCCAATCACGTAAAAAAAAAAAAACAGAAAAAAAAAGACAGAAAGGAAAGACAGAAAAGAAGAAGAAAAGCAAAAACAACTGACTGCGGGTTTGATGAAGAGCTGCTGAACACTCTGTCCACTGGGGGGCTTCGTCAGTGTGTAGTGAGGCACTTTGATCCTGAAACATCACATCATCAGTCAGTGTGTAGTGAGGCACTTTGATCCTGAAACATCATGTCATCAGTCAGTGTGTAGTGAGGCACTCTGATCCTGAAACATCATGTCATCAGTGTGTAGTGAGGCACTTTGATCCTGAAACATCACGTCATCAGTGTGTAGTGAGGCACTTTGATCCTGAAACATCATGTCATCTGTCAGTGTGTAGTGAGGCACTTTGATCCTGAAACATCACGTCATCAGTGTGTAGTGAGGCACTTTGATCCTGAAACATCACGTCATCAGTCAATGTGTAGTGAGGCACTTTGATCCTGAAACATCATGTCATCAGTCAGTGTGTAGTGAGGCACTTTGATCCTGAAACATCACGTCATCAGTGTGTAGTGAGGCACTTTGATCCTGAAACATCATGTCATCGGTCAGTGTGTAGTGAGGCACTTTGATCCTGAAACATTACGTCATCAGTCAGTGTGTAGTGAGGCACTTTGATCCTGAAACATTACGTCATCAGTCAGTGTGTAGTGAGGCACTTTGATCCTGAAAGATCACGTCATCAGTCAGTGTGTAGTGAGGCACTTTGATCCTGAAACATCATGTCATCTGTCAGTGTGTAGTAAGGCACTTTGATCCTGAAACATCATGTCATCAGTGTGTAGTAAGGCACTTTGATCCTGAAACATTACGTCATCAGTCAGTGTGTAGTGAGGCACTTTGATCCTGAAACATTACGTCATCAGTCAATGTGTAGTGAGGCACTTTGATCCTGAAACATCACATCATCAGTCAGTGTGTAGTGAGGCACTTTGATCCTGAAACATCATGTCATCAGCGTGTAGTGAGGCACTTTGATCCTGAAACATCACATCATCAGTCAGTGTGTAGTGAGGCACTTTGATCCTGAAACATTACGTCATCAGTCAGTGTGTAGTGAGGCACTTTGATCCTGAAACATTACGTCATCAGTCAGTGTGTAGTGAGGCACTTTGATCCTGAAACATCATGTCATCAGTCAGTGTGTAGTGAGGCACTTTGATCCTGAAACATCACGTCATCAGTCAGTGTGTAGTGAGGCACTTTGATCCTGAAACATTACGTCATCAGTCAGTGTGTAGTGAGGCACTTTGATCCTGAAACATTACGTCATCAGTCAGTGTGTAGTGAGGCACTTTGATCCTGAAACATCATGTCATCTGTCAGTGTGTAGTGAGGCACTTTGATCCTGAAACATCACGTCATCAGTCAGTGTGTAGTGAGGCACTTTGATCCTGAAACATCATGTCATCAGTCAGTGTGTAGTGAGGCACTTTGATCCTGAAACATCACGTCATCAGTCAGTGTGTAGTGAGGCACTTTGATCCTGAAACATCATGTCATCAGTCAGTGTGTAGTGAGGCATTTTGATCCTGAAACATCACGTCATCAGTCAGTGTGTAGTGAGGCACTTTGATCCTGAAACATCATGTCATCTGTCAGTGTGTAGTGAGGCACTTTGATCCTGAAACATCACATCATCAGTCAGCAAACAAACTAAGATATATAAATAGTTAGATAGATAGTCAGACAGACAGTCTGACGGATGGACAGATGGATGGATGGATAAATGGGTGGATAGATAGCTAGACAGACAGAGAAATAAAGAGAGAGAGAGACAGACAGACAGATGGACAGACAGACAGACGGACAGAAAATAGATGGATGGATGGACAATAGACAGATAGACCGACACACAGACATAGACAGAAAGACAAACAGATAGAGAAGAGACAGACTGATTTTTATTTTTCAAAGATTGGTCAGTGGTAGTGAGGCCCCTCCAACTTGACAAAATAAGTCAATAATCAGAACACAAATCAGTCAATAAATAAATAACAAAGTGCGTTTTTTTACGCTTGACCTATTTGAAGCCCTACACATGAAGTGATGAACACACACACACACACACACACACACACACACACACACACACGCACGCAAACAACTTTGCACTTGATTTCTTTCTGCACCCAATCAAACGCTGAACTCACTTTTCCTTGAAGACCAGCAACCCTCGCACCAAGCCTTCCAGACACAGCAAGTCATACCTGTAACACACACACACACACACACACACACATGCACACAAACACACACACACACACACGCACACGCACACAAACACACACACACACACACATATGCACACACTGCTCATGTAGTCACTGCAACCTCCAAAGATAATAAGACATACACATGCACATACTCGCACAGATGCACATATGTACACACATATACACACTTGTGACCAAAAAAACAAAAACGGAAATCTGTAAATAAGAGGTACTGGGAAAAGGAGAGTTAAGGGATAGGTAAAGGAGTGGTAAGGGAAGAGGTAAGGTAAGGGAGCAGTAAGGTCATGGTAAAGAAGAGTTAAGGGAGTGGTAAGGGAAGAGGTAAGGGAGAGGTAAGGTAAGGGAGCAGTAAGGTCATGGTAAAGAAGAGTTCAGGGACAGGTAAGGGAAGAGGTAAGGGAGAGGTAAGGTAAGGGAGCAGTAAGGTCATGGTAAAGAAGAGTTCAGGGACAGGTAAGGGAAGAGGTAAGGGAGAGGTAAGGTAAGGGAGCAGTAAGGTCATGGTAAAGAAGAGTTCAGGGATAGGTAAGGGAGAGGTAAGGGCAAGGTAAGGTAAGGGAGCAGTAAGGTCATGGTAAAGAAGAGTTAAGGGAGTGGTAAGGGAGGGGTAAGAGAAAGGTCAGGTAAGGGAGCAGTAATGTCATGGTAAAGAAGAGTTAAAGGATATGTAAGGGAGTGGTAAGGGAGAGGTAAGGTCATGGTAAAGAAGAGTTAAGAGATAGGTAAGGGAGTGGAAAGGGAAAGGTAAGGGAAAGGTAAGGGAGAGGTAAGGGAGTGGTAAGGGAGCAGTAAGGTCATGGTAAAGAAAGTTAAGAGATAGGTAAGGGAGTGGTAAGAGAGAGGTAAGGGAGAGGTAAGGGAGCAGTAAGGTCATGGTAAAGAAGAGTTAAGAGATAGGTAAAGGAGTGGTAAGAGAGAGGTAAGGGAGAGGTAAGGGAGCAGTAAGATCATGGTAAAGAAGAGTTAAGGGATAGGTAAAGGAGAGGTAAGGGAGGGGTAAGGGAAAGGTAAGGTAAGGGAGCAGTAAGGTCATGGTAAAGAAGAGTTAAGGGATAGGTAAAGTCACGGTAAAGAAGAGCTAAGGGCAAGGTAAGGTTGTGGTAAGGAAGAGGTAAGGGTGAAGGAGGGTAAGGGAGAGGTAAAAGAGAGGAGAGAGAGAGGTAGTAAGGAAAGGGGAGAGGTAAAGAAGAGTTACCTGTTGGCAGGAATGTCAATCTTATACTCCACCACCTCTGAGGCACCGACAGCCTTGGCCACCCCCTGCTCCTTCATTATCTCCTCCTTCTCTGATGTCTGTCATCACACACACACACACACACACACACACACACACACACACACACAGAGGATCACAAAATACATATATAGATCTATATAACTGATACACGCAATGGAAATGTAGCTGTTTTCCTACTAGGAATACATCAAATATAAAGTTGTAAGTATTTATAATTTATAGCATTACCCCAATTTGGGGGCCAACTCTCTATCAGTGAGCTCCTACCTGCATGTATACTATTCTTTTTTTCTTTTCTTTTTTTAATTACAAATGTTTCTCTTTTCTAATTTTCTTTCTTTTTTTTCATCTGTTAATTCATTTACTTATCTATTTATTCATTTTTGAAGGTATTCTATATATATATATATAGCTGTGGACCCGAGTGGTTCAAAGGGGACAGTACAAAAGAACTAACTGAATGATTGACTGAAATAAAGATTAGAAAAGAATCCCTGCGCAGGCCATGAACATACAGAGGCCAGTCACAAAAGGGTTTTTCTATTGTTTTATTTCTACAATAGTTATTTAGAAGCTGAAGAGGAAAACAAAACAGTGCAGGCGATATGGCGATGACACCAGCCATTGTGGGAACACACACACAACACACACTGCTTGCGACACAGCAAGAGAGAGAGAGAGAGAGAGAGCAGCTCTGGCCAGATGACTGGCCAGGTGAAAAGTGACCAGATGATCACCCACTCCATCAATTTATGCAAGTTAAGCGAACTGCAAAGAGGCCCGTGAAGCAAAACATCCCTAATCAAGCTAAATCTGATAAGAATTGTGTTTCTTACAAGGTGTTCAGTCATAGATTTCTAAATGATTCCTGAACCGATTTATGTCGGATAGTTCGCAAAAGAAAGAGCTCAACACCTACTTTCTAATGAGTATAAAAAAAAAGTGTTGATTATTTACAATAAATTTCTAATCTTAATTTAAGTCACCTGAACAGGGTCAGTTTTAGCAAGCTCATCATGGAAATTTTCAAACTGCGTTAAATCAGTTTAACATTGACAAACACAACTGGAATAGATTTAAAGATGGAACTGCGACAATTCTGCCAGTATTTTATACTTGCAGTTTGCTGATCTGACGAAAGAGATATTAATTAGATACGGTGAAGCACAAACACAAGTTTCCGCTCACCCAATGACGTACAGCGAACTAGTTGTGGGTGGTTGTGTGGCGAGAAGGACAAAATGATGTAAGCTTAGCATCAGTTGAAATCTTTACACTGACGAACGATTAAACTGAAATCAAGTATGCTAATAACTGATGTGTGTGTGTGTAAGCACAATATAATATTACAGCAAATGATACAGACTTGATTTAATTGATGAGTAGAGAATGGGCTTAGAATGGGCTTTGCATTCAAACCGGGAATGGCGTCACACATTCAGCGCAAGCTGTTGAAGACCAGCATGTTAGTAGCAAAAAGAGAGTCTGCTATAAAACTCATGCGTGAAGCAGTATTTTAAAGCCTGAGCTGAGCACTCGGCTACATATATATATATATAAATATATATAAATATATATATATATATATATACATATACATACACACACATGAGCAATGCCAACATCACACGTTTCTTGCTTTCTCTCTCCATCCCCCCCCTACCCCCCCCCCCCCCCCCCTCGTCCCACAACTGCCCACTCCTCCCCTGTCTCTTTACAATGATTATTGATAGAGTATTTTGCTACACTCAGCTTCATACCTAGGGGCCTTGGCCTGTAAAGAATACACCATTCATTCAATACATTCACCCATTCGTTCATTAATGCATTTATTCATTCATTCAGTCTCTCGACTTGTACCACAGTACTCACCACTTCATCCAGCTCCAGACCAAACTCAAAGCACAATTCATCAAACTCTTCGTCCGCTGGAAAAAAAAAAAAACAGAAAAAGTGAAAGATTAATCAGATCCGTCATATTCTTCATTTTCAACTTTTTTTTAAACAGTCCATTGAAGTGTTCAGTTCATGGTGTAATTTAAATTTGTTAAAAGCCGAAAAGAAACAAAATAAAAGACTATGTCAGCATATGTGTTAATTCTTCCTTCATAGATGCTCACTTGTGACAAATTAAAAAAACGTTTAGATCCACAAGAAGGCTTTTGTTGTGTCTATAACCATTTATTAGCCCACCATAATCTTTTCTTTTTTTCCTTTTTTTTAACAGCATAGATACTAAGAAAGCCATACTATTTTTGAGGATGTGCATGCTAAGTATGTTTGTGTTTCCATAACTCTCCAAACACTGGCATGGTTAACGGGGTCTTTTCTAACATAAGTATTTGATGTTCTACATGTGTACAGAATATGAATTCAGTCTACACATAAGTTGACCTTGGAGATCAGAAGAAAAAAAAACTCATCTCTACCCCACCAGATGCACCCAGGATTCGAATCCAGGACTCTTCAGATCAGAAGTCCAGCACTCTAAACACTCAGCTGTCATACCCATCACTTCAATAAACAGATATTAAGTGCCATGCTGGGGACAGAATCAGTGACAGCTGACACTGAAATGTTTAATTCATTATAAAGGTAAGTCATTCAGTCATGCATAGTGACCTGATGCAGTTATTTCATAGACATTTCTGGTGGAAGTACTGAGGGGTTTCTGATTCACTGACCTATTTTAGTTATTTCGTTGGGTCTTTTTTTTCGTCTTTTGTTGTTGTTGTGTTGTGTGTGTATGTCTGACATTTCAAGTTGTAGTACTTGCGGTGGTAGTGTGGGGAGTTCTGATTCATATGAGCAAAGACAGCTGCCCATAAGGTAATTGTTGCTTTGAGTTTTAGTTATAGCCCAGTCGACAATGCAAGGTCATATCAGGACAAATTTAGGCACAAGTACAGCTACCTGGAAGATCAGTGTGATATCCCCAGTGAAAGAGGAGCCAGGAAATGGCTAGCAGGGAGGAGGAAGGAAAAGGATTTCCATGGGTAAAAGCAAAGCACTGTTTAAACTTTGTCTTTCATCAAATTATCATATAATCATGATTAATTTATATACGCAAGACTAATGTTTTTGTCAGCGCATGTACACACACACATACAAGAGATCCACAGCTAAAAATTATCTTTTATAAATAAGAGGATCGGTGCTGTTTGATACAGACTGGCCACTACCTGAGTGGCATATGTTTGTGTGTGCATACACTAACAAGAAAATGTCCAAACATGTGAGCACACACACACACGTGTTTAATTTCCATTCTTTAATTTAATGTCTTTCCACTCTAGTCTAAGTGATATCTGATGTGCCATATGTGTGTGTGTGTGTGTGTGTGTGTGTGTGTGTGTGTGTGTGTGTGTGTGTGTGTGTGTTTGAGGTTGAGGTTGGCGATTAATGGGAGTATATTACTATATAGTATATATACTGAAAACAGATAAACGAGAACACTTAAAATAAATCATCAGCCTATAATCAATAAAATAAAAATACTTGAAAAATAAAGATAAAAAAAAAGTGTAACAGCGATTTTTAATAAAGATAACTCGTTGGACATTGCTTCTTTTGTGTTATTATGTTTGAATAGCACACAAATGTTTACACACACACACACACACACACACACACAGACACCGCGTGACATGTGTGTCACACGCATGTTCACACACACACACACACACACACACACACACAAAGAGAGAGAGAGGGGGGGGGGGGAAGGGACAAAATCATGTATCGTTCTTTTCTGCACAACGTGCATGAACCGGCTGGAAGCACCACCATCAACTCACTGTATGTTCTTCCCAGACGTCGGAACAACTCGTCCCTCTTAACTGCAACTGTCGGCATCTTGACAGCAGAGAATCGACAATACCTTTTCTGCTGCTCTAGAGCACTTTTCCAGTAAGAAAAGTATAGTTTTAGCGAACTTTACAGCTGCGCGTGGTACGGTCGCTGATGAAACAGCCAGAAAACGGAAGGTTGTGTTTTGTGCTCTCTTTGCGATGAAGACCTTTCTATTTTGGAAGTGGCTTCCCTTAGACTAGGCTATTCCCTTCAACTTCATCCATGTTCCTTGTCGTCTGCTAATGTCGTTTGGGGGCATTAGCGAACACTGCGCCACCACTCTCCTCCACCAGAATATATATATATATATATATATATATATATATATATATATATATATATATATATATATATATATATTATCCCCAGTTGTAGTTACTGGGTCTCATATTCATGATGTTTGTTATTACCGTGTCTCAAAGTCATATTTTTTCAATCTCATAATCATGATGTTGCCCTTCATGGATCTAATTTCCATGGTTGTCTTTAATTTTTTGGCTCTAATAAACATGATGTTTGTCTTTACTGGGGCTCATGTTCACATTGTTTCTACTGGGTCTCATATTCTTTTCCTTCTGTATTTTAGCCAATATTCATGATGTTAGTCTACATTGTGTGTGTGTGTGTGAGGAGAGTATTCATGTATATGAGTGTATTGTGTGTGTGTGTGTGTGTGTGTGTGTGCACGCACCTGCATGTCTGTTTATGTACGTTTGTGCGTGCCTATGTGTGTGTATGTGTTGAGGGTAGCTGTTAGGAACACATGTATGTTAAAATGTATGTATGCATTGTGTGTGTGTGTGTGTGTGTGTTTAGTCACATTTTGGTGTGTGTATGTAGCATTGATGTAATGTGTAATATTAACAAAAGTGTTTTTGTAAAGCACCTAGAGCAGATTTCTGGATAGTGTGATATATAAGTATCCATTATTATCATTATCATTATTATCATTATTACAGTGTGTGTGTGTGTGTGTGTGTGTGTGTGTGTGAGGAGAGCTCTGAGCATGTGGGACAGCATGTGTGTGTATTTGTGTGTCGTGGGAGCTGTGATATGTAGGAATGTGTGTGTCTGTGTGTGTGTGTGTTGGGGATGAGTGTGTGTGTGCATGCCTATGTTGTGAGTATTGTGGGAGCTACGGAATATAAGAATGTCTGTGTGTGTGTGTGCCCTGGATGCTGTGATCATGGGAACGTGTGTGTGTGCATGCATGTGTTTGCGCGGGGAGGGGGGGGCATGGGGGGAATAGGGGGGGAGTACGATGGGGAATGTAGATGTGTGTTTGTGTGTGTGTGTGTGTGTGTGTGTGTCTGTGTGTAATATGTGTATGAATGTGTGTGTGTGTGTTTGTTAACATTTATTTGTTTGTTTCTTCATTAATATCATCAGTATTATTTGTATTGCTTTTCTTTTTCTTTTTTTTCTTGTTTATTTATTAACATCATCAGTATTGTTCTTTGTATTATTATTCCTTTTTTTCTATATTTCATTTTATTTTATTTTCTGTTTCTTTCTCTTTTTTTTTATCCATTTACTTTACATTTCATATCTCCTTTTACTTATTTTATATCATCTTATTTTCCCTCAAGGCCCAAGTGCATTGGGTTACACCACTGATCAGGCATCTGATTAGCAGCTTCGGTATCAGTAGCTCAAGGAGGCGTCACTGCGTTCGGACAAATCCATATACGCTACACCACATCTGCCAAGCAGATGCCTGACCAGCAGCGTAACCCAACGCGCTTAGTCAGGCCTTGAGGGCAACCCGTATTCTACGTGCCCCCGGGAGACGGTTGCAGCGCCATTTGGGACCGCTGCTCACAGAAATGATTAGCAGATGTGGTGTAGCGTATTATATGGATTTTGTCCAAACGCAGTGACACCTCCTTGAGAAACTGAACTGAACTGAACTGAACATAGACTGGACTGGACTGGACTGGACTAGACTGGACTGGACTTAACTGGACTGGAGTGGACTGGACTGGACTGGACTGAACTGGGCTGAACTGAACTGGACTAGACTGAACTGGACTAGACTAGACTAGACTTAACTGGACTGGACTTAACTGGACTGGACTGAACTGAACTGGACTAAACTGGACTGAACTGGGCTGGACTGAACTGGGCTGGACTGGACTGGACTGGACTAGACTGAACTG
>NC_134903.1:25354779-25357279 GCF_041734735.1 Babylonia areolata
TCACAGACAAAAAGCCTGAATTCTGACATAAGTCTGTCAGACAAAAGTACACAACCAACATCCTGACAGTATATCTTTTAGATACTTGCGGACTGACAGAGCCATGAGTTTATAACTCTAGAAGTATATCATCCAAAATTACATGGACACACACCTTCACAGTCAGCCAAAATCATACCAGCCTACACCTTCACAGTATATTATGTCTTTAGATTCTCAAAGAACCTCACCTCCAGTATGGAGTGATGGCCTAGAGGTAACAAATCTGAGCGCACTGGTTCGAATCACGGCTCAGCCGCTGATATTTTCTCCCCCTCCACTAGACCTTGAGTGGTGGTCTGGATGCTAGTCATTCAGATGAGACGATAAACCGAGATCCTGTGTGCAGCATGCACTTAGCGCACGTAAAAGAACCCACAACAACAAAAGGGTTGTTCCTGGCAAAATTCTGTAGAAAAGTCCACTTCGATAGGAAAAACAAATAAAACTGCACGCAGGAAAAAATACAATAAAACTGTAGCGTAGCGACGCGTTCTCCTTGGGGAGAGCAGCCCGAATTTCACTCAGAGAAATCTGTTGTGACAAAAAGAGTAATACAATACAATACAATACGGATGTAACTGTCAGCCAAATTGTATCACCCTTCACTTTCACACTACCTCTGAAGACAGACTGCCTTTGAAATCAAAGTCTTGACACTACCAGTCTGAACTACCACACTGTATATCCATCACATCTTATGTATTTTGCTGTATGTATATGTTGCTGTTTCCTGAAGATATGATGCTCTAACACCTCCATCAAATTGAAACTGAAGTGTTCAGTGTGGGAAATTCAAGTTATCTTCATGGAATCCCTGACAAGAATTAATAATAATAATAATAATAATAATAATGGTATTTATACAGCGCTGAATCTTGTGCAGAGACAAATCAAAGCGCTTTCGCACCAGTCATTCACACACATGCATAACTCTAAAACTGTAGAAACTAAAGACAAGGAAGAGGCAGGCAAAGGAGGCTATTTTGGGAAGAGGTGGGTTTTAAGGCCAGACTTGAAAGAGCTGAGTGTGGAGACTTGACGAAGCGAAAGAGGAAGTTCATTCCAATTGCAAGGTCCAGACACAGAGAAAGAACGGCGGCCAACAGTCAAGTGTTTGAATCTCGGTATGCGTAAACGGAGTGGATAGATAGACCTCCACAAAGGGGGACAAAAACATGTGGTAAATAGACACATCTTCACCTGTGACATGGACACACTTCCATACAGACACATCACAGAACACAAGGGAAAAACACTCAAACCAGACCTACACAACATCTCTGTAGGCCCGGAGTGCCCGTTTTAAGGGAGCCACAACCCCACCAGTCAAGCTCCCCAACACACCGCCGCGTCGTTTGGTGCCCCGGGGCCCGGCGGTCCCAACACTCTCCGGATCATGGGCGTTGGCCATCGCCTGCAGCTTCTGTTCCTCCTGCACGTCACCCACCTCCACAAGGTGGCGGTCCTTCTGCTGGAACGACCTCACCGCTCGCCGGCTGAAGTTCGTTCGACTTGTCGCTGTCGTGGGTCCAGCATCGTCAGAGCGGGTTGCTAGGTTCCTCAGCCGCTGCTCTTCCATGACAGAGCTCAGGCGGATGGCTTGACGCAGGTGGTAGCGTTGAGAGGGCGCTGTGGGCGGTGCCTTCACGGCCGGCCTGTCTGGGACAGTTCTTCGTCTCCTGTCCCTGGAGATGCTACGAGAAGAACGGGCTTGCAGCTGTTGCTGGTTGTGATGCTGCCGCCTCAAGCGTGAGCGTGGGGAGTGGAGGGGATGTGAGGCAGGGAGTGACGTTGATCGTCGTATGTTCTGCCTGCCTCGTGTGGTCACCCCACCAGAATGCACCAACCTCAATGGCTGGCGGGGTTTTTTGCTGAAGCTTGATGATGTCTGCACTTCTGGAGCTTGGTCTCTTCTGCTGCTGACTCGCATTACTCTGCTTCTCTCTGACGAGCGGACACTGGCTCTCGCTGACTGGGAACCTGATCTCCTTGAAGGAGATGCATCACTAACACGGACAGCACCAGCACCTCTGCCTTGCCCTGAAGGTGGCGGGTTGTCATTTCTCCTCTTCTCTTGTCGAAGTCTGGAAGGACTCTTTGGGGAATCAGATGAGACATTTCTCTTCTTCTCTTGTCGAAGTCTGGAAGGACTCTTCGGGGACTGGGATGAACGCAGATTGTAACGTCCGTCAGAACTGCTTTGCATGCGGACTGCAGGGTGTGCAGCTTCATTCTGAGCATCCGGTCTGGATCTGGTTCTCCTTGGAGATGCTGCACTGGAGGTGTCTGTGGACCTCTGCTCCGTGGAAGACCTCTCAGCACCAGCTCTTGTCCCTGTAGTCGTAAACGTGGGCAGGACGGCTCTTTCAGCACGAGGGATGGAGCTTCTTGTGATGCTGCTACTTGGAGAGTTTGGTTTTGCGGATGATGTTCCGTCTTTCCTGGCTGTCTGGTTGCT
>NC_134903.1:25362279-25367279 GCF_041734735.1 Babylonia areolata
TGTGTGTGGTATGACGTGGTGTGGTGTGATGTGTGTGGTATAATGTGGTGTGGTGTGGTGTGGTGTAGTGTGATGTGTGTGGCAAAATGAGGCGTGGTGTTACATGTGTGTTATAATGTGGTGTGGTTTGGTGTGACGTGTGTGGTATAATGTGGCGTGGTGTGACGTGTGTGTTATAATGTGGCGTGGTGTTACATGTGTGGTATAATGTGGTGTGGTGTGACATGTGTGGTATAATGTGGTGTGACGTGTGTAGTATAATGTGGTGTGGTGTGACGTGTGTGGTATAATGTGGTGTGGTGTGACGTGTGTGGTATAATGTGGTGTGGTGTGACATGTGTGGTATAATGTGGTGTGGTGTGACGTGTGTGGTATAATGTGGTGTGGTGTGACATGTGTGGTATAATGTGGTGTGGTGTGACGTGTGCGGTATAATGTGGTGTGGTGTGACGTGTGTGGTATAATGTGGTGTGGTGTGACATGTGTGGCATAATGTGGTGGGACATGTGTGGTATAATGTGGTGTGACATGTGTTGTATAATGTGGTGGGATATATGTGGTATAATGTGGTGTGACATGTGTGGTATAATGTGGTGTGGTGGGAAATGTGTGGTATAATGTGGTGTGGTGTGATGTGTGCGGTATAATGTGGTGTGACGTGTGTGGTATAATGTGGTGGGACATGTGTGGTATAATGTGGTGGGACATGTGTGGTATAATGTGGTGTAGTGTGACATGTGTGGTATAATGTGGTGTGACGTGTGTGGTATAATGTGGTGTAGTGTGACATGTGTGGTATAATGTGGTGGGACATGTGTGGCATAATGTGGTGTAGTGTGACATGTGTGGTATAATGTGGTGTGACGTGTGTGGTATAATGTGGTGTGGTGTGACGTGCGTGGTATAATGTGGTGGGACATGTGTGGTATAATGTGGTGTGACGTGTTTGGTATAATATGGTGTGGTATAATGTGGTGTGGTGTGACATTTGTGGTATAATGTGGTGTAGTGTGACGTGTGTGGTATAATGTGGTGTGGTGTTGTGTGATGTGTGTGGTATAATGTGGTGCTGTTTGGTGTGACGTGTGTGGTATAATGTGGTGCGGTGTAATTGATGTGTGTGGCAAAATGTGGCGTCGCATGATGTGTGTGGTATAATGTGGTGTAGTATGACGTGTGTGGTATAATGTTGTGCGGTGTAGTGTGATGTGCGTGGTTTTATGTGGTGTAGTGTAACGCGTGTGATAAAACCGTGGTATGACGTGTATGGTACAACGCACTGTGGAGCGACGTGGACGTGGTAATCATAATGATTTCAGCCAACACAGCCAACACTGACCAGCTACTCACTAAACACAGCAGTTGATGTGAACACAGGGTATTATTATGTGATCGCCAAACACCACACGAAACAGACCAAGGGCTGTTTGAGTTGAGCAGGTTGCTGGCGTGTGTTTTTGGTGAGTGTTATGTGAGTGGAGGAGGGGGTTTGGGGGTGGTGGGGGAGGGGGGGGGGAGGGGAGGGGGCAGTGGGGAGGGGGGGGGGTGGAGTTTGAGCTGTGGACGGGTCATGGGTGGCTGGTTTCAGTTCCCCCCACGTTCCCACACGGCGCAGTCAGCCGTGTCCACAGGGTCCCCTTGTTCTCATGACTCCCCCCCACCCCACCCCCACCTCCGCCCTCCCTCTCCTCCCTTCCCCTCCACCCTCCCCCCCCCTCTTCTCCCCTTTCCCCCTCCTCCTCCGCTCCCCCCCGACCCCTCCCCCCCACTCCTCCTCCCCCCTTTTCCTTCCCACACTCACTGCCTTCATTCGCCAACCACTGCTTGCTTGCCCTCTACTGCTCTCTCTGTCTATCTGTCTGTCTGTCTGTCTCAGGAGGAAGGTGGCAGAATGGTTAAGACGCTCAGCTGCCAATACAGAGAGTCCGTGAGGGTGTGGGTTCGAATCCCGCTCTCGCCCTTTCTCCTAAGTTTGACTGGAAAATCAAACTGAGCGTCTAGTCTTTCGGATGAGACGATAAACCGAGGTCCCGTGTGCAGCACGCACTTGGCGCACTGAAAAAGAACCCATGGCAACGAGAGTGTTGTCCTCTGGCGAAATTACGTAAAATGAAATCCACTTTCATAGGTACACAAATATGTAAGCATGCACTCAAGGCCTGACTAAGCGCGTTGGGTTATGCTGCTGGTCAGGCATCTGCTCAACAGATGTGGTTTAGCGTGTATGGATTTGTCCGAACGCAGTGACGCCTCCTTGAGAAAGTGAAACTGAAACTGAAACTGTCTGTCTCTGTCTCTGTCTCTGTGTCTCTGTCTCTGTGTGTGTCTGTCTCTCTCTGTCTCTCTGTGTGTGTCTCTGTCTGTCTGTCTGTCTATCTGTCTCTGTGTCTCTGTCTCTCTCTGTCTTTCTCTCTCTGTCTCTATGTCTGTCTGTCTGTCTGTCTGTCTCTCTCTCTCCCTCTCTCTCTCTCTCCTTCTCTCTTTCTAACTGTCGATGTATATCTATAAAGCATTAACTTTGAGGGGAAAAATGCCTGAACAACATGTAAATGAACACATGTTGCATGTTACTGTTGTAATGGGCCAGAGGCCTGACGATTAAATTTTTTTTTTTTACATTTTGACTTTGGCTCTCTCTCTCTCTCTCTCTCTCTCTCTCTCTCTCTCTCTCTCTCTCTCTCATTTCATCTGTTTCTTCTTTACTATTTGTACTATTGCCTTCCCACCCCCCTTCTCTCTCTCTTCCTCCCTTTCTCTTATTTGAATTTTCTATCTTTGTGTGTGTGTGTGTGTGTGTGTGTGTGTGTGTGTGTGTGTGTGTGTGTGTGAGCGCCTTTCTTTCTTAATGTTCGTACCTCAGAGCTGGGTGGAAAAAAAGCATTCTTGTTGTTGTGCTTACCTCAATACTTTGGAAAAATAACTTTTCGTTCATTCGTTCGTTCGTTCATTCATTCTCTCTCTCTCTCTCTCTCTCTCTCTCTCTCTCTCTCCACACACACACACACACACACACACACACACACACACACACACACACACATATATATATATATATATATCGTCTCTTTCTCTCCCTCCCTCTATCTCTATCTCTCTCTCTCCACCCACACAACCACTCCACCATCCTTCCTCTTCTCGCTGCACACCACCACCCCTCACCCCCCACCCCTCACCCCCCACCACCCCCCGTGTTCTTCCTCCTCCTGTTTTTAACTGTCTTCCCCCCCCCCCCCCCACACACACACACACACCCCTACCTCCAAACCCTTCCACCACAATGCCCCCTCTCCCCCCCACCTTCTTCCCCCTCCCCCGCCCCCACACACACACCCTCCCACGTACTAATATAACGTGTCTTTTTTTTTAATATGACGCCCCCAGACCCCCACACACACACCCACACACACCCTCCTACGTACTAATAATTATAACGTGTCTTTTTTGAATATGACGCCCCAACTCCCCCCCTCCCACCCCCCGCTCCAGCCAGCTCCTGTTACCTCCCTTACCCTGTGACTCAGTCCTGTTGTCTTCTCTGTGTGTGTCTCTACTGCTATCCTCACGGTTCGTGGTGTGGTTGAACTGCGCTTGTCCTTGTCTCGCTGTCTCTTTTTTGGGGGGAGTGGGGTGGGGGGGGGGGTGGGGGGGGGGGTTCAAACTTTAAAAAAATATGTTTAGTATTCATGCTGTCTCTGTTGTGTGTTCCCGTCGCTTAATACATACTTACATACATACTTACTTACTTATATATATATATACTTAGTTGCATACATACTTACATGATTATTATGTCCATCTTCCACTCTTCCACTGTCTCTCCGTCTCTCTGTCTCAATGTGTGTGTGTGTGTGTGTGTGTGTGTGTGTGTGTGTGTGTGTGTGTGTGTGTTTATGGATGTATGTCTCTCCGTCTCTCTGTCTCTATCTGCGTGTGTGTGTGTGTCTGTGTATCTCTGTGTCTATCTCACACATGTATATACATACATACATACATACATATATGTGCAAGATAGATATAGATACATAGATAATGTACACACACACGTGTGTGTGTGTGTGTGTGTGTGTGTGTGTGTGTGTGTGTGTGTGTGTGTGTCTATGGATGTCTGTCTGTATGTATGTATGAATGTCTGTCTGTCTGTATAACAGAAAGGATGACTGTGATGACAATGATAATTCTAAATCTGATGAAGCAGGGGGATGAGGGGGGGGTGACTACATGGAAGCTACGGGGCGGGGGAGAGGGGGAGAGGGGGAGGGAGGGGTGATGAACTCGAACATTTCCATCCGTATCATAGCAACTGATCAATACAACAGAGTCGTGACTCACAGAAACTGACATCAGTAGAGACAATCAGTAAGCGACAAGCTTCTTCCTCTTCTTCTTCTTCCATTAATGTTCAGCGGTCATAACTTTGACTATTACTAACATTCTTCATGCATGCTGGGTATTTTTCGTGTCTCTATAACCCAACGAACACTGACATAGGTTACAGGATACGTGCGTATCTAATCTTCTGCGTGCGCATACACACGAAGGGGGTTCAGACACTAGCAGGTCTGCACATATGCTGACCTGGGAGATCGGAAAAAATCTCCACCCTTTACCCACCAGGCGCCGTTACCGTGATTCGAACCAACCCCAGACCCTCAGATTGAAAGTCCAACGCTTTAACCACTCGGCTATTGCGCCCTGCAGACAAGACAGACAGAGACACTAAAAATTCAACTTTGATTAAACGCTGAAACACACAACTCAAACACAACCACTTGCCACCGGAAGAAGCAGGGAGCGGGGGTGTGGTGTGTGTGTGTGTGTGTGTGGAGGAGGGGGGCAGTGGGGTATTACAGGGGATTGGGCGGGGAGGGGGTGGAGAGGAAGGATGGAAGTGGGGGTGTAGTGGTAGTGGTGTGGGGAGTTCCAATCGGGAAAAAAAAAGACAACTCCGCACCCTACTCAGTGTGAGATCAGGGAGGCATTCAAAAGAAGAGGAAGAAGAA
>NC_134903.1:25372279-25452279 GCF_041734735.1 Babylonia areolata
CCGTAATGAATTTGATAATAGTCTGAGAGCTAAGCTCAGAATTGGTCTGCGAATCGGACCAAAGTCTGAGAGAGTCAACTGACGAGGTTTTAGACTTGAATTCAAGCACCTATAAAAGGGAGTGGGAGAGAGGGGCGGGGTTGTGGTTGATGCTGTGGTTGTTGTTGGTGTTGTAGTGTTATTGTTGTAGTTGACGTTGTGTTTGTTGTTGTGGTTGATGTTGTTGAGGTGTGACTGTAGTAGCTGATGTTGCTGTGTGACTGTTGGAGTTGATGTTGTGTTTGTAGTTGTTGTTGTTGATTATGTTGTTGCAGTGTGACAGTTGGAGTTGATGTTGTGTTTGTAGTTGTTGTTGTTGATTATGTTGTTGCAGTGTGACAGTTGGAATGGACGGTGTGTTTGTTGTTGTTGTTAGTGTTGTTGTGTGACTGTTGGAGTTGATGTTGTATTTGTAGTTGTTGTTGTTGTTGATTGTGTTGTTGCAGTGTGACTGTTGGAGTTGATGTTGTATTTGTAGTTGTTGTTGTTGTTGATTGTGTTGTTGCAGTGTGACTGTTGGAGTGGACGGTGTGTTTGTTGTTGTTGTTAGTGTTGTTGTGTGACTGTTGCAGTTGATGTGGTTGTGGTTGTCGTTGTCGTCGATATTGCTGAAGTGTGACTGTCGAAGTTGATTTGTATTTGTATTTTGTATTTGTATTTCTTTTTATCACAACAGATTTCTCTCTGTGAAAATCGGACTGCTCTCCCCAGGGAGAGTGCGTCGCTACACGACAGCGCCACCCATTTTTGTATTTTGTTATTGTTTTTTTGTATTTTTTCCTGCGTGCAGTTTTATTTGTTTTTCCAATCGAAGTGGATTTTTTCTACAGAATTTTACCAGGAACAACCCTTTTGTTGCCGTGGGTTCTTTTACATGCGCTATGATGTGCGTGAAGATGTGTTCGCTGAAGCTGACGCCTCTGAAGTTATGTGACTGTTAAATCGATGTTGTTGTAGCGTCCCGATGGGAGCAGGGGGTGGGAGAGAGAGCTGATTCGGAATGACAATGGTGCCTATCTGAAAAGAGGGGAGGGGGGGAGGGGGGAGGGGGGGGGGCAGGGGCCATGTGGGAGGGAGGGGGGAGCGCTCAGCATGCAGGGAAGGGCCGGATGGGGGGTGGGACAATATCTGACACTGTCATTTATTATTTTGGCTTTTTTTAAATTTTATTTAGACCCAGTCTACCACTGACTGACGCCGCACTATAAGCCCCAACAACACAACAACGGCACAATGTTAACACTTTGACTGTTGTTGACCAGTACGTTCATCGACTTCTTCTTCGTTCGTGGGCTGCAACTCCCACGTTCACTCGTATGCACACGAGTGGGCTTTTACGTGTATGACCGTTTTTACCCCGCCATGTAGGCAGCCATACTCCGTTTTCGGGGGCGGGCATGCTGGGTATATTCTTGTTTCCATAACCCACCGAACGCTGACATGGATTTTAGGAACTTTAACGTGCGTATTTGATCTTCTGCTTGCGTATACGCACGAAGGGGGTTCAGGCACTAGCAGGTCTGCACATATAACACTTGGCAGATCGTAAAAATCTCCATTTCCCACCAGGCGCCGTTACCGAGATTCGAACCCGGGACCCTCAGATTGAAAGTCCAACGCTTTAACCACTCGGCTGTTGCGCCCGTCAAATGCTCGTCAGTAACGGGCCTGTCTAAGATAGCACAGAGCTGACAAATCAACTTGATTGATTTTTCAGAAAGAAAAGATCTGAGCACATCACTCCTCTTTTGCAACATCTCCATTGGTTCCCTGTCTCACACAGAATAAAGTATAAGATCAGCACTCTATGTTATAAATGTATTCACAAATCTACCCCTTCATATCTCTGCGGCTGCCTTCATCTCTACACTCCATCTCGCTCTCTACGATCGGCTTCGGATCTACTCTGTTTACGCATACCCAGATTCAAACACTCGACTGTTGGACGCCGTTCTTTCTCTGTCTCTGGACCTTGCAATTGGAATGAACCGCTTCCTCTTTCGCTTCGTCAGGTCTCCGCACTCAGCTCTTTCAAGTCTGGCCTTAAAACCCACCTCTTCACAAGATAGCCTCCCTTCCCTGCCTCTTCCTTGTCTTAAGTTTCTTCAGTTTTAGAGTTGTGCATGCGTGTGAATGACTAGTGTGAAAGCGCTTTGGTTTGTCTCTGCACAAGATTCAGCGCTATATAAATACTATCACTATAGATTGTCTGTCACACACCACGACATACACACGTTACGCTGGACTTCTGCATCACTTTCTGTTTCTCAAGGAGGCGTCACTGCGTTTGGACAAATCCACTGTACGCTGCACCACATCTGGTGGGTTGTGCCTGACAGCAGTGTGATCGAACGCTCTTGTCCGGCCTTCAGCACACACTGACACACACATATATATAATATGTGAGAGAGAGAGAGAGAGAGAGAGAGAGAGAGAGGGGGGGGGGCTGGAACAGGTGAAACAATTATGGAAATGAAACTTTACAAAAGGCTGTTCTAAACTGCCAGGTGGAAACCAGCCTGAAGGGCTACACCTGTGCCTTACAACAGTCAATAATATATATATATATATATATATATATATATATATATATATATATATATAAAGGTTTAGTTCAACACACCTGGAAAATGTAGCTTGTTATATTTCCTTCTGTGTGAAGACTGAATTGCAAGCCTTCTTGCCCTGCAGTGTGTGCACTGTGCATCATGTGTGTCTCTCAATCCCCACACTACCAGTGATTTAGTTATCCTGATTCGCCAGTTCCCAGTTGGTCTACATACTGGAAAATATATCAGTTGCTATCTTATACATATACTGAGTAAAAATAATGATAACACCACCCAACAAACCACGTTGTACACACACCCTAGTGCACACACACACACACACACACACACAAGCCATCTCTCTCGGCAGTACATTATGTTCGTGGCTGAACTGGTATAAAATTCTATGTGCTGTCTCCACAAGCTCTGGCACAGAACCCCCACCCACCCTCAACAGTTCATACAGTCCAACATCTCCAATAATTCAGTTTGGTCTTTTTATGTTTAATGCATGCTGCTTTGTATTTGATGCATCTGGTTTTCTAAAACACATATTTCGGGTTGTATCCTGGAATAGAGTGTGAGCGAATTGATCAGTTGAAACAATAATGAAAATTTACTTTAGTCTTTACAAAAGTTATCAGCAGGTGAAACCAACCTGCTTGTTTTATTTCTGCAGACTGACTAAAAGTGTCTGTAAAAGCTCACAGACATTGTTTTCAACTACATACATGGTTCTCTAAATAAATATAGGATTTACCAATGCTGACAAATTCCATTGTTCATCAGTTACTTTTGACATCACTGGGTTTGTGTGTGTAAAAGATGTTTACGTACAATCACTGTGTTTCAGAAACTTAATGGATTCCTCACCGATATAAATAGCTTAATACCATGTCTTACCAGTTTGTATCATAAGAACATGGAATTTACAGAAATACAAGAAGTAATATAAAATATACTAATCAAAGTTTCTGAATAGTTGTTTTTTTTTCTATGTAATATCAATGTATCTGCATGAAATTACCGTCAACGGAAAGACTGTAACATGACCTTTCACTGTTCATGGTTGTATTTTTTATGAAATGCATGTCATATGTTTATTTGACATCTATTAGAGTTTTAATGAGTTACTGATATATATGTCCTTGAGCTCAAGTTTGTTCAGTTGTAATTGTTCACTTATATGACCCATTTGGAGTATAACGACCAATTGGCATCTATACCCTTAAGGTCAAGTTCATCCAGTTCAACTTGTTTAAATAAATTTGTTATGGGGGTACAAGAAGTTCTGAAGAAGCAAGAACAAATTGTTCCTGTTATTTCCTTGTTATGTTTATAGTTCTTTTTTCAAAATTTAAAATTCTTTTTCCTGATAGTTAGCAGACTACCTACTAGTATATATGATCAATTTTAGTTCAGAATGAATGTCTTCGACTTCTTGTAACTATTACACTGATGCCATAAATACTTGTAACAAAAAGCATATGATAATGGGACGTCATTCTGATCGTACTATGGGAAATGATTTTGTGACTTTTTACCAACGACTGCACGATGATATGTCGACAGTGAGAGAACACGATCAGGTTGTTTGGGAATTTTGCTTCTGTTTCTTTTTTACTCCGTAAAAAAGGAGGGAAATGGTATAAAGTGATAATTAGAAATACTCTCATAATCAACAACAACAACAACAAATGATGATCGATAAAAGATTCAAACATATTTATTCACTACGGATAAAGAAAAAAAACTCATAATATTTATCTATATCTATCAATCGCGCATGTGTGTGTGTGTGTGTGTGGTTCTGACGGAATAACTTAATGTGTGTGTGTGTGTGTGTGTGTGTGTGTGTGTGTGTGTGTGTGTGGCCTGAGTTGTCCGTGCACGTTCTCTCTCTCTCTCCCCCTCTCTCTCTCTCTCTTTTATTTTTTTTACTTTTTATTATCATTAATTATTATTTTCTTCTCTTTCGCACGTGCACTAATGCAGGCTATTCTTTGTATGTTGACTACAGTGGACAATACGTTCCTTGATGTTGTATTTGTCGTATGTTTGGAAATATACCGGGGAGGGAGGATGGGGGGAGGTGGGGGGAGTCTTGTCCTGCAGTATGTGCATTACATCATGTAGCATGTGTCTCTCTCTCTCTCTCAATACCCATAAGCCTACCACTGATTTAGTTATCCTGATTCGCCAGTTCGCAGTTGGTCTACATACTCGAAAAGATATCAGTTGCTCTGTTGTTCGTATACTGAGTAAATAATGATGAAACCACTCGACAAGCCACATTGCACACACCCCTGTGCACACACACAAGCCGTCTCTCTCTTTCCCTCTGTCGCCAGTATCTGTTCATGGCTGAACTGGTGTGAAGTTTTATGTGCACGCACAGAAGCTCTGGAAGATAACCTCCTCCTCCTCCACAACTTATACAGCCCAATTCCTCTAAAAATTCCCTTCTTTATGTTTAATGCACACTGCTTTGTGTGTTTGATGTATCTGGTGTATACAACACATAGTTCAATTTATACTAGAATGTTTTGAGTGTGTTAGAAAGTGAACAGGTGTAACAATTATTGGGGGGGGGGAGGGGGGGATTTACGAAAAAACAAATGTGTACTCTAACTGCCAGGACCTGAAAGACACCAACACCTGTGCCATACAACAACACAAGTTTCATCCAATACACACATGTATGGATATTTCAAAACATCTGAAAAGATGTAGATCGTTTTATTTCGCTACTGCGTGATAACTGAATGGGTCTGTAAAAGGTCACAGACATTGTTTTTGACAACAGGAATTGTATTCTAAAGATGCATAGGATTTGTTCATGTTGGCAAATGGAAAGACAAAATCCGTTGTTTGATTGTGTTTACTTTTTGACATCACACAGTTTGTGTGTGTAAATGGGCTTTACGTATAATTATAGCGTTACAATGCCCCAGTGTATATATATATATATATATATATATATATATATATCGGGTGTCCAAAAAAAAAGTGAACCGCTTTTTGACAAGTATTTTCTCAGTGATAGAGAAACCGAATTCATTGAAAATTATCGCACAGTAACCTTAGGGTATCATCAACAAGTCTGCAAAATATCTAAAAGTTCGGACGCAAATTATGCGAGTATTGTCAAATTCAAATCAGCATGACAAAAAAAACAATATCAGAGCTGTGCAATGTGATCTTCATCATGTTCATGCCAGCTGCCAGGTGTTGGCATCTGTCAATCAGTGTCAGTCTAAAAATAGCCTGTCTGGATGTCAAGTCTATTTATTTTTTTTATTGTCGTCTGTATCCAAAATCAGTCCTGTCCAAAGTTTCAATTTGGAAGGATCAACTATGCCTTTGAGTGAAAGTGATAAGGTTACCATTGAAAACTGTTTCAAGAGAAAGGCTGGGGTGGAAGAAGGATCGTAAAGGAATTTCCAGGCAAGGGGTGGAGTCATGTCACTGTAAACAGACTTATCGCTAAAATACGCACTACAGAGTCAGCAGCACGTAAAATTGGCAGTGGGAGACCCAAGACTGCATGTTCGGAGAACAAGGACCGTGTTGAGGAACTGATTCAATCCCAGGAGGAGAACCCAGGGACCCACAAATCTCTTAGAGAAGTTGCAAGCGATTTACAAGTGAGCAAGTCTCCTGTGCAAAGAATGGTGAAAGAACTGGAGCTGAAGCCCTTCAAGAGGGTACGGGTATCAAGGAGGGACCAAAATGTTAGAGGGAAAAGAAAAACTCGCTGCCATAACTTGAATGACAGCTACTCGGCCACTGATGTGAAAAGGATCACTTTCACAGACGAGAAAGACTTTACGTCAGAGATAGCTAAAAATCGCCAAAATGATCGCGTTTATGGGGAAATGGAAGCGAGAAATTCTGCCATCTCGCCTCTATCATGAGACCTAGATTTTCAAAAAGGATAATGGTTTCAGCTGGAGTATCCTGGAAAGGAAAAACAAACATTCATTTTATTGACACTAATAGAGCCAAGGTAGTGAAAGCTACATTCAGCGATTGGATGACAATCTTCTCCCGGATTGTAGGCGTCTTTATCCTAGAAATAATATGTTTCAGCAAGATGGGGCTCCTTCGGACACAAGTAGGGTAACCCAGGTCCATCTGGAAGAGGCTACACCAGAATGATGAGTGGCCTCCACAAAGTCCTGACTGTAACCCAATGGATTATGCCATATGGGACAATCTGAAGGAGAAAGTTTACCGGTGAGTGAGAGACAAATTGACCGAGCAGGAAGTACAGGATAATTATGTCATGGAAAGAGATATCGGTGGAAGAAATACGTAAAAGCATTTCTGCTTGGAAGAAACGGTTTCGTTCAGTCGAGGAGGAAGAGAGCATAAACTGAAATAAGTGAGTTTTCCTCTGATATCGGATTTTTTTACATGCTGTTTTGAATTTAACAATACTCGCATGATTTGCGTCCAAAGCTTTTAGATGCATTGCAGATTTGTTAATAATGCCCCTAGGTTACTGTATGAAAAAATTATCAATGAATTTGTTTTCTCTGTCACTGAAAAAATACTTGTCAAAAAGCGGTTCACTTTTTCAGGGACATCTGATACATAATTAAACTGATATTGCAGGACTCTTCCCAATCTTAGAGCCCATAGCCTATCTTTGGGTTAGTCCAAACATCCACTAATAATAAATTTATTGCATCACTCAATGGAATTATCAGTCATAAATCAAATAGCCTAGACATCATTTCTGACCTAGACTGTCTCATCAGAACAGCAAAATCAGAGAATTTTACGGAGGAACCTAATGACTCCTTTTAACAGAGGTACCAATGCTTTGAAAGATTAGAAATTATAAACCTTTCGTAAGTTACAAATTTGTTTTAATGTATGACATTAATGTACTTGCATGAAAATGACATATTAAACCACCATTATTCAATAGAAATGTGTTTAATTAAACAAACATCTACATTTAATAATATTTGTTACTGTATATATGATTTTTTTCTACTATAAGCATAGACTCTCTTAATGGATATAAAAAGTTCTGAAGAAGCAAGAAAAAAACGCTTTCTGTCTTTTTCTTCTTACATTGATATTTCTATTTCAAAATATTATTCTCATTTTATCATTTGTCGCAGAGTGGCTACTAGCACTCGTAAACTTATGGTTTTAGTTCAAATTCCAATGTCTTCTGCCTGTGCAGGTGTACACTGATGTCACTGATACTGTGTCAAAAAGCATTTTGTAATTGGACGTCAATCTGATCATCCTATGGGAAATAATTTTGTGATGTTTTAATGATGATTGCATGGTGATATGCCAACAGTGAGAGGAAAAGGGTTAGGTTGTTTGGGAATTTTGTTAATGTTTCCTTTCTCCTTCATAAAAAGGGGAGGGGGAAAATGATTAGAAATTCTCTTATAATCAATAGGATCTGATCAAAAAAACAAAAACAAAAAAAAACCACAAAAAAGACGATGGGTTAAACTTCTGAAACACATCTATTCACAACGGATAAAGAAATAACTCATAATGTATATCTGTCAATCTATCTTTCTTTCTATCTATCTATCTATCTTGTGTGTGTGTGTGTGTCTCTGTGTGTGTGTGTGTGTGTCTGTGTGTGTGTGTGTGTGTGATTCTGACGGAATAGCTTAATGTGTGTGTGTGTGTGTGTGTGTGTGTGTGTGTGTGTGTGTGTGCGTGGCCTGAGTTGTCTAGGCAAGTCTCTCTCTCTCTCTCTCTCTCTCTCTCTCTCTCTCTCTCTCTCTCTCTCTCTCTCTCTCTTTCTCTCTCTATATTATTTTTAAAAAATCTTTCTTTCTTTCATTTTTTCATAGTGTTCAACACGAAACTTTCTTCATTGGTTGAGAATATATATATATATGTATATATATATATATATATATATATATATATATATATATATATATATATATATATATATATATATATAATTAAACTGAAATTGCAGGACTCAGTTCCCAAAGTCTGCAATGTATCTTTAAATAGGTCTGAAAGTGATAGCATTAACCACTGACACATTTATTTCAACAACTTAATGCGTTTATCATACACCAAAATCCAATAGCCTTCCATTTCTTGCCCAGCTTGTCTCGTAAGAACAGCAAGAAAGTGAAATTTACAAAGGTAACTGATCAGAGAGAGGTTTATATGATAATAGTATACACATTTTGAATAATATCACCTGTATGCGAAAAGGCCAATAATGACATTTGACAATCATTATTCACTGCAGACATGCATACTTTCACGTCCACTGAACAGTCATCAGATTTCACTGGAATGTCTATGTATGGGTGACTGAACGAGTATGTGTGTATGTTAATCCTGTGATTGCATTTTGTCTTATGGGTATGAAAAAAAATACACTCGGCTTATATCACAGATTGACATTAGTTTACATTTGGGCCAACAGCAAAGTGAGAGCTGTATTATCAATGGTTTCTCCAGTCAATGGGAAACCATTAACTGCTTAGTATTTTGTGAAGGAATATAACTCTCAAACTAGGAGGTAAAATTGCTCTGGCTCTTAGTGCTGCAGCCTTGTGGGCTAGTTGGCTTTTGGGAACCATCCCAACGCCGACTGTCCTAAAACCCTCTTGGCCGAGAGAGTGGGGATGTACTTGGGCAAGACACTCTCCTCAAAAATCAAATTCTAGCCCAAATAGTCTGAAGAAGCAAGAAAAAAAAATGCTTACTGTCATTTTTTGTTACATCTATAGTTCTTAAAAAAAATTAAAAAATAAAAATAAAAAGTCTTTTCAAATTTCTTATTTCTCGGCAGATTGACTACTAGTGTAGACTAATACTGTTTAAAAAGCATCATGTAATGGGACGTCAATCTGATGTACTGTGGGAAATAATTTTGTTACGTTTTTCGTGAAATGCCGACAGTGAGAGAAAAACGATTAGGTTGTTCAGGTATTTTATTGGTGTTTCTTTTTTCCTTCATAAAAGGGGAGGAAAATAATAGAAATCGATAATTAGAAATGTTCTTATGAACTTATCAAATAAAGATGACGATCATGCAAAATCTTAAACACATTTCTTCACGACGGATGGAGAAAAACAAACAAACAACTGAAGATATCTGTTTATCAATATCTATCTACCTTCCTACCTACCTACAATCTATCTGTCGTGTGTGTGTGTGTGTGTGTGTGTGTGAAATAGTGGAATTATGTTTTTTACCGGTGCTGCTTTCTATGACTGTGATGTTGTTTCTGTATATTGTGTGCCAAATGTTACTGTTTCTGCTCGTAATATAAATCTACCACAGACTTCACCACACCCAACCTGATAAAATTATAACTTCTGATTCTGGTTCTGATATCTTAGTCCATATAATAGGTGGAACGGGTGATGGATCATGTTGGGAGGGGAGGGGAGGGGTTCTCGTCAAGGACATCCTTTGACTTCTTTTTTTTTTTTTTTTTTTTTTCTTTCCTCTTCTTTTTTCTACGGAGATGCAGAGGAGGAGAAAAAGAACAAAAATACAATGAAAACGGGAAAAAAATTCTTTTCTTTTTTTTTAAATCGCTATTTAATGACAACAAGCATAAAACACCGACCAACCCCTGTCAACTTTTTTCTTTCTTTTTTGGGTTGCACGTGGGGCAGCTTGGGGGGGAAGGATGTGTGAGGGGTAGGGGTGAGTGTCCCTGCACCCACACTCTCTCTCCCAGCCCCTCCCCCTCCCGCCAATCTCCGCGCCACCCACCCCCACTACAATACCCTACCCAACTTCTCGTTATGTCCCCACCCCACACCACACCACACCCCCAGCCAGCCTCTCTCTCCCTTCCTTCTTTTCTCTACATCCACGCACCCCCCACACCCCCACACACCCCTCAACCCGCTCCCAACTACCACCCTTCCCTTTCCCCCCACACCCCCTCTACACTGTGTGTGCCTGTCTCTATCCCTTTTGGAAGAAAGCGGGGCGGGGTGGGGGGTTGGAGGGGTGTAGGGGGGGGGGGGAGAAGAGGAAAAGAACAAATAACGGCTCGGTGGGAAAAAGTAAGCACGAGGAATGCAGAAAGCCCACCGACTCTCATAGCCGCAGTCTATCCCCGTCCTGCAAGGCAGCAGAAAAGACGACATCTGGGCTATCAAGGGTTAATCATACGCACGTGTCAATTCCACGCGGCCGGCACCCGTGGGAATGCTCTCCCTTCCCCCCCGGTGAAGATGAGACTAGGGGGCGCTTTGTAGTCTGACCTCTGACCCTCCCTCGTCCCTGTCCACGGGTCAAAGTGCACCATCTGGAGTTAAAAATGCGAGTCGGTAGCAGATAGGCCTACCGTGGGAGGCACAGAGAGAGAAAGGGAGGGAGAGGGAGGGAGAGAGAGAGAGGTGCCGCACAGATTATCAAAACCTGGATGTATACAATTTAAAACATAAAAGTGTATGCCATGATGAACAAATTAATATCAGACTATTAGAGAGAGAGAGAGAGAGAGAGAGAGAGAGAGAGAGAGAACAAGCATATTGTCACTTGATGATTCAAGAAATTAATAAATGATTGATAAATAATTCTTTTAAATCTGATTCTAGTCATAGTGACAAAAGGTATACACAATAGTCATTTCCTTTGACAGTTTTGCCACCATTTCCTTTTTTTTAAAATGATCACGAGATAAACGAAGACAGAACATCACACACACACACACACACACACACACACACACACACACACACACACACTGTGCACACGTACACACACCTTACGGACTTTCTTCTTTTTTAAAAGTTTGCAAAGATTTTGCTTTTTTCATGTGGCTTTGGTTCACTCTCTCTCTCTCTCTCTCTCTCTCTATCTGTGTGTGTGTGTGTGTGTATGTGTCTCTCTCTTTGTCTGTCTCTCTCTCTCAGTGTGTATGTGCGCACGCGCGCGCACGTATGTGTGTGTGTGTGTGTGTGTGTGTGTGTGTGTGTGTGTGTGCGAGATTGTATGCATGCAATACTCGTACGTGCGCGCGCGCACCTCTGTGCGCGTGTGCACGCGCGCCTGCGTGCGTGTGTGCGTGCGTGTTTATCTTTAGAAACGGTGGGTGAGAGGGGAATTCGGGCAGGCGACCGAGGTCACGTTCACACGACTCCGGGCGTGAGGCTGCGCATGCGCGACCTTGAAAACGGAAGGGAAAAAGAAAAGCCGGAGCAACAAAGACACGACCACTTGTATTGGTGGTGTCGGGTTGCAAGTGACTATTGGCAAAGCAGCTGTGTCGTTTTGACATGTCCGTGAGGAAGCGTGCGTTGCTTTGTATCGTATCGTGTCGTGTCGTGTCGTGTCGTATCGTATCGTACTGTTATTGTGTTGTGTTTTCAACGATTTCTTTAAGGGGCTAAAGACGAATGAACAAACAAAAATATTGATATTCATTTTCAATGCTATCATTTGAACGAAAATAATGGTTTGAAGAGGCAAAGTAGTGTTCCTATTTCTTTGAGCCGTCTTGCATTGATACTTTACAACAATACTGTTCATTCAAGTTATTTGGAAGATGGACTGGGACAAATCAAATTTCTGTTGCATCATTACAACGATGGTAATGGTTTGAAATTCCTCAAAGCAATTGTTCAACTGGGACGTGATGGGGTTTTTTGTTTGTTTTTTTGTTGTTTTTTTTCTTTTCTTTCCTTCTTTCTTTCTTTTTCTTATTATTTTTTGTATTCTTTTTAATGGAGTTTCTTATATTTTCATATAAATTTTTTAACTTTTTTTTTAAACTTCTTGTTTGAATTAAAGTATTGCATTATTGCGACGATGGTAATGGTTTGGAATTCTTCAGAGCAATTGTTCTTCCACTGGGACCGAGCTATTTTTCTTTCTGTCTTTCTTTTCTGCTTCCTTTTTTTTTGGGGGGGGGGGGGGGAGAGAAAGAAAGAGAGAGTTTTTATATTTCACATTATTTTCTAAGCCTTTCTGTACATCTTGTTTAAATCAGTGTATTAAGCACAATATGAGAAAACAGCTGTGAACACTTGTTTCAGTGTCGACGGATAGAAGTGGGGTGGGACCCGAAGGATTCAGTAAGGAGGAGGGTGATGGAGCAGACGTCAAACTAGACAGTCATCCTATTTGACATCGCTCGTTTCTCTCCACGGGGCAGTGCCGTGGCCACGAAAAAGCCGGTGCCGGGTCAAAACGGGCATAAGGTCAGTAGCTGGTCAACCTGTCCGCGGGTGACCACAAAATGGGGGTGTCATCGGGCGTGTAATGTGTCCCGAACTTTGAACAGCTGCTAGCCAGATAGCCGGACAGACGGACTGGGTGAAAAAGGGTGGGAATAGAAGGCTTTTCCTTTTTTTTTTTCTTTTTTTTTTCCACTAGACTACAAAAGGGAAGCAACTTGTTGTTGCCTGTGAGAGGGGCCAAAGACACGTGGTGTACGGCAGCGCTCCAGGGAAACCGTGAGAACCTGTGTCTTCCATTTTTCCCTCATTCTCCCGTCCACCCTCCCTCCCTTCCTTCCTCATCCCCCTCCCCCTTCTCCGCTTCCATTTCTTCCCCCGTTCCCGTTCCCCCTCCACCACTCCCCCACAGCCTCTCCACTTCCACCCCTCCACCCACACATTCACACACCCGCCACGCCAACGACACACAATTTTACGCTCGTGCGTGTGCGTAAGCATCGACGTGTACATACTCACACTCAAAGTTATGTATGGGCATGCACACACACACACACACACACACACACACACACACACACACACACACACATTGACCTATTCCGTCAGAATTACACACACACACACACACACACACACCGGCACAAAACGGCGAGATAGAGAGTCACACACTCACTCAACAGCACTTTTGAATTAATACAATTGTTCACGCCATCGTGTGTTCCGAGAACAAAGAAGAAGAAGTAGAAGAAAAAGAAAAGAAAAAAACAAAACAAAATAAAAATAAAGACAGTATAAGCATCAGACTGTGGGAATGTTTTCTTTTCGTTCGGAGCAGGGTAGACGAGCACAAGACGAAAGACGACCCTTTGAAGAAAGCCAGAAAAGTTAGAAAAGAAAAAAAAAAGAAAAGGAAGCGAGGGATCTATTTTTTTCTCACGCACCTGGGCATGCGCAGACGGCTGTTTTGGCGCGTGCCAGAAGCATCACGAAAAACATTTCTGGCACCGCCCACAGACGTTTTGGCGGGAATGGATAGGCCCCGCCCCCCCTCTCTGTACCTGTCTGGAACCACAGCCGGTATATACGGGGAGATGTATGTCTTGTATTGTGGTCTGGAACTGCATCCAACCAACCTACGCGGCATAGTGTAAGCGGGTTTTTTCTTTGGTTTTTGTTTTTTGGTGGGGTTTTTTTTTCCCCCGCCGTTTTTCGTTTGTTATTTGTTTTGGGGGGGATTTTTTTTTCTTCTTCTTTTTTTCTTTTCTTTTTTTTTCACCGCCAGATTCTGGGACGCGAAGCAGGAAGATGGGAAGTGGCGGAGGAGGAAATGATGGGTTTCGCGATAGCGCTGTGGACATGCTCTTCCGTCACAGATGGTTTCCCAGGATTTATTCGGTTTCTGCAGTCACGCATGGGAGAGTTCGAAGTAAAAATAAACAAAACCTCACCGAACAACACAAAGCGGAAGAGGCAGCATGTATGTGATTAGACAGATAACTAAGACTTATCTTAAGGGCAAATTAGCACTTATACCCCAGCATTATGAACACAAGTGCTCAAAAACAAACAAAACACAGAGACAGAAAGAAAAAGCCCAGCGTAAAATAAGACAAATAATTTTTTCTCAACCTGTCTTTTCCAACGTCGCTTGAAAGAGATTTTGTTGTTGTTGTAATTCTAAACAATAATAATAATAATAATAATGGATACTTATATAGCACACTATCCAGAAATCTGCTCTAGGTGCTTTACAAAAACGCTTTGTTAACATAAAACATTAAATCTATGTTACATACACACACCAAAATATGACTACACACACACACACACACACACACACACACTGCGTACATACATTTTAACAACACACACACACACTGCGTACATACATTTTAACAACACACACACACACACACACACACACACACACACACACACTTATTCAATTTACCATTATGAAATTAAATCTTGACTTTGACAGAGAGACAGAGGCAGACACAGAGACACAGATCAGGGTGAGGACAACACAACCCACTAACAGAAAAAAAGCTCCAGTAAATGAATGGAGTCCGAGACGACGAAAGGTTGAAAGGGAAAGACAGACAGACAGATCAGAGTGGGGATTTAAAATGATTTTAAAAAAATAATAATAATAACAGTAATAATAAAAAGCGACGAAGCTCCAATTTATCTAAATGGAAACCGAGACGACAGAAGGTTGAAAGGGAAAGACAGACAGACAGACAGACAGACAGACAGAAAGGGGATGCCCGTGGGAACCTTGCAAGCCCGCAGCACCCCCACCCCCCCCTCCACTCCTCCCCCACTCTCGCTCCCCCCCCCCTACCCCCACTCCCCCCCCCCCCCCCTACCCCAGCTAATTGCTGGTAGTAGCGTGTCTGTGCGCTGGCCACGTCAGGTTGGTTAGGTTGCATTGTGGCAGACCTGTTTAGTTCCTCTCCTTCCCCCTCCCCTCCCCATTATCTCCCCTCCCCTGCACCCGCACCCACCCCACCACCTACCCCCCCACCCCACCACGCAGCAAACTCACAAATTCCCACACTTCTGCCCCCCTAATACCAGTGACTGTCTGCTGTTCAACAGACTCCTCTTTTTTTTTTTCTTTCTTTTTTTTTTTTGAATACACACTGCAACAACTGAAGAAGTCGCTGGGTGCGTTGAATAGAGCGTGTATGGGAACCGCGCGTATGCCCACACCACTTCCCACCACCCCACCCTTCCTCCCTTTCCCCCCTATGCTCGACCTTGTGCACTCCACCCTCATCCTTCACTTCGCCCCTACCCCCCCAGACACCACCACCATCACCACGTTCCGTCTCTTCTCTCTCTCTCTCTCTATTTCTCACCCTTTTCATTCCTCTTTTCCCCACACACAGTAGTAGTTCCCATGAACCCTAATGTGTCTCTTGGTGTGTGCACGTGTGCGCGTGTGTTTATTGTGTGTGTGTGTGCGCGCGCGTGCGTGCGTACGTGTTCGTTTGTCTGTGTGCGCGCGCGTGTATATTCACAGCATTTGTGTATGCCAGTGCATGTACATGTGTGTGTGTGTGTATGTGTGTGTGTGTGTGTGTGTGTGTGTGCGTGTGTGTGTGTGTCTACATAGATATAGATATGTATGTGTGCGTGTGTCAATATTCACAGCATGAGTGCATGTGTGTGAGTGCCAGTGCATTTGTGTGTGTGTGTGTGTGCGTATGCGCGCGCGCCTGTGAGTTTGCCTGGCGTGCGCACTCGCGTCTGAGCTGCTCGCGCGAAATGGAGGAAAGGAAAAAGACTTGAGATGGAGAGAGACAGCATGTGTGTGATTTGTGAGTGTGCGCATGCGTGAGAGAGAGAGACAGACAGACAGACCAGACAGACAGACACAGACAGACAAACAGACGGACAATGTGTAAGTGTTGATGTAATTGTTTTTGGTAGAGAGAGAAATTTATGTTAATATCGTCAACACCGTCACACACACACACACACACACACACACACACACACACACATTTTCATATGAGCTACAAGAGACCAAAATAAAAAGGTTTCACGAAACAAAAACTTGCAAATAACCCCCCCCCCCCCCCCCGGGGGTGGGGGAGGGGGAAGGCTACACGTCAGTTTCAGTTTCAGTTTCACTTTCTCAAGGAGGCGTCACTGCGTTCGGACAAATCCATACACGCTACACCACATCTGTTGAGCAGATGCCTGACCAGCAGCATAACCCAACGCGCTTAGTCAGGCCTTGAGTGCATGCTTACATATTTGTGTACCTATGAAAGTGGATTTCATTTTACGTAATTTCGCCAGAGGACAACACTCTCGTTGCCATGGGTTCTTTTTCAGTGCGCCAAGTGCGTGCTGCACACGGGACCTCGGTTTGTCGTCTCATCCGAAAGACTAGACGCTCAGTTTGATTTTCCAGTCAAACTTAGGAGAAAGGGCGAGAGCGGGATTCGAACCCACACCCTCACGGACTCTCTGTATTGGCAGCTGAGCGTCTTAACCATTCTGCCACCTTCCTCCTACACGTCAAAGTATCAGAAACACACACACACACACACACACGGGAGAGTATCAAGCTGCCCCCCCCCCTCGCCCTCCCCCTACACACACCAAGTGTCGTATCATACGAAACTGCAAATCCAACGACTGAAGTTCATCAAACACGATACACACGTCTCCGTCATTCGGATTGTTAGAATTCGGGAGAAGAAAAAAAATAGTCACAGTTCTATAGAACAGGGGTTTATTTCCTTCAACATTTCATGCCGAATTTGTCACTAAAACAGTAGACATCAACCCAATTAAACTTTCATTTCACGAAGAAAAACCTTCAGCCTGTTCCTCTGAAGAAAAAAAAAAAAAATAATAATTTTAAAAAAGCGCCGCCCCCAAGTTCACCACACATCAAAACCGCCGCCCTGTCCATTCAATGTTCGCGCTGAGAGTAACACCACGGCGTAAAACCACGCGTCGACACCACAGCAACCCAGTTTGTTCTATTCAAGACATTACTTCCCAATTCCTCAGTAGCTGACGAACACAAACGCGCGAGCGAGCAAATTACGTCACAAAAGGAAGCTTGCACGTGCTTCTCAGCAGCCCCCAATCTCCAGCTGCTGTGAGAGAAAGCCGGGATTAAAGCGGCATTCGTTTGAACGTGGATTCCAAGGGTCCGTGTGAATGGAGGCAATGTCTGTACCAGTTTCCATGACGACGCGGGCCTCGTTTTGAATTATAGTGCTTTTGCCGCCGCGCCCTTGCGGAAAATCTGGGTGGTCCAAGGGGCGGTAATTCGGTAAGGTTCGTGGCCTAATTAACATCCTTGGGGCGTGGTTTCTTTGGGGCGGAGGGGGGGGGGGGGGGGGGGGGGGGTTAGTGCGTTTGATGTGACCGGTTTTCGTTGACTTGTGGTCCTGATTGAACACAACGGGTCAGCGAGTGTGCGCGGATGGGGCAAGGTTCACCTACCCGCTGTAATTTCATCCTAGGACGTTTCTGTTGTTGGTTTTTTGACTCACTTGTGTAAACAAAGTGAGTCTATGTTTAACCCGGTGTTCGGTTGTCTCTGTGTGTGGCTGTGTGTCTGTGGTAAACTTTAACATTGACATTTTCTCTGCAAATACTTTGTCAGCTGACACCAAATTGGGCATAAAAATAGGAAAAATTCAGTTCTTTCCAGTCATCTTGTTTAAAACAATACTGCACCCCTGGGATGGGCACAAAAAAAATAAAAAATGAAGCCTAATTATATGCAAACTGCATTTACTGTTATATTTATATTTTTTGTATTCTCTAAACTTGGCACTTTGATCTGATATTCTGTCCCAACAACAAGAGCAGTCATTATCATTTTTTGTTCAAACAGGAACTTCTTTTGCTAAGCATGGAAGTTTTATTTATTTTGCAAACGTTTTGATGCAGATAGTAAAAAAGGGAAATTACTCTATAATTAATGCTCGGGGACTTCATTTGCTTTAAACTGATCTTTCTCATCTTAAACATTACATTTTGAAATTATACTCAATACATAAAAAGCTTGGATTTTTTTTTTAAAGTGTATCACAAGTGAGTCTTGAAGGCCTTGCCTCTCTTGTTTGTTTTATTTTGTTGTTGTTGTTGTTTTTGTTGTTGTTTTTTTGGGTTTTTTTGTGTGTGTTTTTTACAGAAGTGAGATTTTCACATGGCTGTATTTCTGCACATTGCGCGACGACGTCACCCTTTCTGTGAACAGTGTGTGTGTGTGTGTGTGTGTGTGTGTGATGAGTTGAAAGAATGGGACACACACACACACACACACACACTGAGAGGTTCAGAAGATGAACTCACCACGTGATTCTCGTTATTTCGATAAGCCCCTCTTGGTAAAGTCACTTGAGATAGTTGTTAATGTAAACCCCTCTTGGTAAAATTACTTCCGGTAGTTGTAATGTAAACCCCTCTTGGTAAAATTACTTCAGGTAGAGTTAACCATAGTATAAAGCCCTCTTGGTAAAGCCACTTGAGGTAGGGGTAACTATATTATACAGCCCTCTTGGTAAAGTAACTTGAGGTATAGGTAACTAATGTAAACCCCTATTCAGTGGCAAAGTCACTTGAGGCAAAAGTAAGGAATGTAAATCCCTCTTTGTAAAGTCACTTGAGGTGGGTGTAACTATAGTATAAATCATCTGAGGTAGTGCATCGACGTAAGACCTGACTGTAATGGATTATATTTGTATTTGTATTTCTTTTTATCACAACAGATTTCTCTGTGTGAAATTTGGGCTGCTCTCCCCAGGGAGAGCGCGTCGCTACACTACAGTGCCACCCATTTTTTAAATTTTTTTCCTGCGTGCAGTTTTATTTGTTTTTCTACATAATTTTGCCAGGAACAACCCTTTTGTTGCCGTGGGTTCTTTTACGTGCGCTAAGTGCATGCTGCACACGGGACCTCGGTTTATCGTCTCATCCAAATGTCTAGCGTCCAGACCACCACTCAAGGTCTAGTGAAGGGGGAGAAAATATCGGTGGCTGAGCCGTGATTCGAACCAGCACGCTCAGATTCTCTCGCTTCGAGTCCTAGGCGGACGCGTTACCTCTGGGCCATCACTCCACTTATACATAAATTATACAGAAGGGTAGCATTGATCGGTTAACTATAAATCATGGTCAGGAATAGCAGTGGTGTCCAGATAATTAAATGGAAGAAATACATCATGAAGTGGAAAAAACGAACGTGTGTGTGCACGATGTATTTATGTATGCCTAATTCTGATAGAAGATTTACTTCAACCAAAGATGTAAAATGAAATAAAATAAAGTAAATAAACACACACACACACTGCTACTACAACTACTACTACTAATGATAATAATGATGATTATAATAATGATAATAATAACAATAACAGCAATAGTATTATTTTACTATATTATGTACTGTTTGTTTATTTGTTTTATTTCATTATTTCATTACTTACCGTTTATGAATGTTATTTGATACAGTTCATAATATGGTTCATCAGCCGTCATGATAAAATTGAAGTGCAACGTTGTGAGCACAGTATAAGCTTTAAGCTTGTTGATGCTCTTTTGTCATTCATTGCAATGTAATCATGTGTATTGTTGAATAATTAAAGATTATTTAAACCAACAGCAATAGTAATAATAATGATAATAATGATGATAATAACTGGGATGGCAATTCTAACATGAGAACACTTTTCAACGAAACACCTTAAAAGCAGCCATTCTCTACCTTCCTCCCCGCCCCCACCAATACCCTCCCCCCCAAACCCCCCCTCCGCCCCCCAAATCCTCCCTCCCTTCTTCCCCCCCCCCCCCCCTCCCTTTCATCCGTCAATTGTACTGTAAATAAAGGCCGTCTCCAAGGTGTAGGCGTGAGTGGAGGGGCCCTCCCCGGGAGGGGGGAAGGGGAGATGGAGGGGGGTACAGAGAAGTAAAAGGATGAGGGAGTGCTGAGGGGGGGAATGGAGGGTGAGAGGGGCGGGGGGTGTCGGGGGGGGGGGGGGGGGGAGCGCGGCACGTGAAATGACGTCACTTTGATTACCCACGCACTTCGCACCTCTAGAGGACCCCCGTGGTGCGGTCTGGCCTTCCGCGCTATCAAACAGTCCCCCTCCCCACGCGCAGGGAGACAATACAAGGGCGTCGTCTGCTTTGTAGTCGGCCGCCGACCGTGGACCCCGCTTGTTTGTTGATGGCTGCTTTTGTTTGGGGGCGACAAGTGGGGTCAACACAGGGGAGGTTCGAACCCCAGACCCAGTGGAGCTAATCAGACCCGCCGCCCCACAGGCGTCTAGTCCGTCGATGGCGACAAAGTGCCCGTGGACGATAAAACCTTTTATCGCTGGTTGTCGAGAAAAGGTCAGAGTAGTCCGCCTTCAATGCAAATGGCGGCTTGGTTGAGAGAGCAGTCTTGGGTTAGTTTGTTCGTGTTATGTAGACTGGAGACTCTATGGTTAGTTTGCGGAGACTGTCAGTTTGTAAGGACTGGCGGAAAGTTGATTTAGCACCTGGCTGAGAGTTCGCGAGGTGGCGGTATTGTTCCAGCAACCAAGTTATGCCACTTTGTCCATCAGCGTTTTCCCGTTGTGACTCTGAGAACAGAAAATATTTTTCGGTGGGATATGTCGTCTCACGATGTATGTGTGTGTGTGTGTGTGTGTGTGTGTCTGTCTGTCTCTCTGTCTGTCTGTCTGTGTGTCTGTCAGTCTCTGTGTGTGTGTGTGTGTGCGTGCGTGCGTGCGTGCGTGTGTGTGAAAAAGATAGTAAAACAAGCTGTGAAATGTTGACCAGGGAAGGGATCAGACAGGGGATTTGGAGGAAGGAAATGCACATTCAGTGAGTGGACCAGGAAGGTATGATTAAAGGAAGACAACGATTAAATCTAGAAGAAAAAAAAGACACATACACAACAACATCAACAACAAAAACCTCCAAAATCCAAACTCATACAAATATATTCATATTTCAAACTGTTAACCAGTTTATCTCTGATTCAAATATATTTTAGCTTAGACAATATTGTGAAGAACGGGTACAACATGATTCTATTCGTAAAATATGTGTTGGATTTATTTGACTGACCATATATTCAAAGTTGAATGGACTGGCCAATGATCTGTCAGAATTTCTCTTGTCCCCTCTGTCACGGTTACCCCACCCCCACCACCTTACCCACCATTCTTCTAAATTTCTTTTTTTTCCTTCGTGTTTCTCTTCTATCAGGCCGATTCCTCTGGTGATAATAAATTTAATCATGTTAATATTGACATTAACATTATTTTACTAGATTATGTATTGTTTATTTATTGGTTTTATTTAATTATCTCATTACTTACTGTTTATGAATGTTATTTGATACAGTTGATAATATGATTCATCAACCGTCAGGTTAAAATTGAAGTGCAACGTTGTGAGCACAGTATAAGCTTTAAGCTTGTTGATGCTCTTTTGTCATTCATTGCATTGTAATCATGTGTATTGTTGAACAATTAAAGATTGTTTAAACCAACAACAAAAACAGCGGGAACAAGTTCATGTAAGCGACAGCAGAGGAAAAATGAGCTCCACTTTACCAGGGAGCAGACGGGGATATTGCTTTCAACAGAAAGATAACCCTATGTGTTCCAAGGGGAAAAGCAAGAGAGAAAAAGAAAGATCACGGGGAAACTTGCATACACACCAATGTGGGTGCAATAGCCGAATGGTAAAAGCGCTGGTCTTTCAGTCTGGGGGTCCCGGGTTCGAATCTCGGTGCACCTGGTGGGTAAAGGGTGGAGACTGATTTTTCCGATCTCCCAGGTCAACATATGTGCAGACCTGCTAGTGCCTGAACCCCCTTCGTGTGTATACGCACGCAGAAGATCAAATACGCACGTTAAAAATCCTGTAATCCATGTCAGCGTTCGGTGGGTTATGGAAACAAGAATATACCCAGCATGCACACCCCCGAAAACGGAGTATGATTGCCTACATGGCGGGGTAAATAAATAAAAACGGTTATACACGTAAAATGTTACATGTCTGTCTGAGTGTGTATGCGTGTGCGCCTGAAATCTGATTGAATGACACATTGAGGAAACGAATGATGAGCGCCCAGTGGCAGCCGTCAGTCGGCTCTACCCAGGTAGGCAGCCAGTGGTGCAAATGACCCCGTGTATGTAAAGCGCTTATAGCTTGGTCTCTGATCGAGGATAGGCGCTATATAAGTATCCACATCAATCAATCAATCCATATCAAATGAAATGGATTGATTGATTGATGTGGATACTTATATAGCGCCTATCCTCGGTCGAAAACTAGCTTCAAAACGCTTTACAAACACGGGGTCATTTACACAACAGAATGCCTACCTGGGTAGAGCTCTCTGACGGCTGCCACTGGGCGCTCATCATTCGTTTCCTGTGTCATTCAATCAGATTTCAGGCACGCCACATTCACACTCAGACACGCATGTAAGATTTTACATGTATGACCGTTTTGCTTATTTATCCCGCCATGTAGGCAGCCATACTCCATTATTGGGGGGGGGGGGGGGGGGGGGGTATGCTGGATATATTCTTATTTCCACAACCCACCAAACGCTGACACATATGATTACAGGATCTTTAACGTGCGTGTTTGATCCTCTGCGTGCGTATACACACGAGGGGGGTTCAGGCACTAGCAGGTCCGCACATACGTTGACATGGGAGATCGGAAAAATCTCCTCCCTTTACCCACCAGGCGCTGTTACTGAGATTCGAACCCGGGGCCTTCAGATTGAAACTGCAACGCTTTAACCACTAAACTGTTGCGCCCGTCAGCCGCGTGCAGATTGCCATCAACTGTTAATTTGCTAATTAACTTCCATATGGTAAGCTGGTTAACTTTTGTCTTGTGGCTCTATAAATATGATTCAGCCTCGTTCATCACTGACAGGAAAAGCGCTGAAAACGCACAGAGGGTTTCACAAGAGTCGAATTTGAGTCATTTATATTTGTTTGAATATTTCCCCTTATCGCTGGGTGGTCTTTTTGGTAGCAAATTGTTTTTGTGCACAATTGAAGCTATTCAGTGTACTGAGATATAAACACGCATGTGCGTGCCGACGCGCTCACTCTTACAATTACATGCACATGCGTATAGACACGCAGAGACATGCACACATACACTGAGAGATATGCTTAGATACTACACAAAGCTACCCCCCCCCCCCACCCCCACCCTTCCCACACACATCGACACACAATGCACGACACAGTTCACAGGAGAAACTCAATGCAGCACGAATCATGCAACACAATGTGGTGCATGACAATACAATGCGAGTACCCTGCAATAATTTACAACAACAACAACAGTATCAGTATCAGTATCAGTAGCTCAAGGAGGCGTCACTGTGTTCGGTCAAATCCATATACGCTACACCACATCTGCCAAGCCAGATGCCTGACCAGCAGCGTAACCCAACGCGCTTAGTCAGGCCTTGAGAAAATGAATAAATTAAATTAAATTAAATTTTTAAAAATAAAAATAAAATAAAGTAAAAAAAAAATTAAATAATTATTTTTTTTAATTAATAATTTTAAAAAATAATTAAAAAAAGAATAGTAATAACAATAATAAAAAATAAATAAATAAATAAACAAACAAAAACAAAAACCATACAAAGCATAAAGTAATACAACAGAGAATAAACGGGTGCAACAACACTCAGTTTGAGATAGACACAAAAGTAATACAATAAAAATATAAATGATAAAGTGTTGTAACAAACGTATTGAGACAGACACACAGTGTTGATATCAGTGCAGGGTTTCCGTCTGAATCATGACAGTTTCAGTCTTTTTATATTTTCAGGAATTAGACAATAAAGATGCTGTATCACTCACTCCGAATTGGCGTATCAAAAGCACCAACATGAACAGTCTGGCTGACAAAATATGTGTGTGTGTGTGCGCGCGCGCGCGCGCCTATCAGAATGAACTTCTGCAGAATTTTGCCAAAGGGCAACCCACTTTGGTTACTGTGGGTTCAGTCTTTTTCAGTATGCAAAGTGCGTGCTGCGCACGGGACCTCGGTTTATCGTCTCATTCGAATTACCAAACGCTCAGATTGTTTTTTTCCAGTCAAACGTGGGGGGGAAAAAATTTTAAAAAATTCGAGAGGCGCGGGAATCGAACTCCGACCCTCATGAACACTGTACTGGCAGCTGAGCTTTTTGCCACCTTCCTCCTAAACCCTTTCAGTGTTCCCCGGCCCTAAATCTTTTCAGTGACAGTTTAAGTCGTAAAATATTTTACTGATGGCGATGGCTTGGAAACTACTGAGTCATTGTGAACTCGGGTGAAAGTGCGAGGTGTGACTGTTCGCACGACCCATGGCTCAACGAACACACTGAGGTGTGAAGAAGACCGACAGCTCAAAGAACGTGCCGAGGTGGGAACAGGTTGCAAGAACGAAACAGGTTGCTATCAAACTCGCGCAACACAGCAGCCGCGCGTGCTGCCACATGGACCAAAGCCTGTAAAGAAGCCGCCAAAACCTTTCATCCCCCCCCACCTTCTCCCTCCCTCCCTCCTCTCTCTCGGCTCTCTCCATCTCCATATGAATCTTTATCCTCCCACCCATCCCCCACAAACACACACACACACTGGACTCCGTTCCCTCCCTCCTTCCCTCCTCTCTCTCTCTCCATCCCCCTATGAATCTTTATCCTCCCACCCATACCCCTCTACACACACACACACACACACACTGGCACACACACTCCCACCTTTCCGTTCAATCCTCTTCCCACCAGGGCCACTTCTCCCTCCCACACAGGCACACACCCACACAACAATGGCCTAGCAGTAAATCCTTGCAGCCATCCGCAAACTATTGCAATTCAATGGACGAGCGCTCGGCCCCGATGATAGTGCTTATCTCCCTTTGGTCAGCCCCCCCCCCCAAAGCCTTCCCGAATCCCCGCAGCGGTCGCCTCCCCTTCACAGGTGCGCGACTCGAGCTTCGCAAGGTGCCTTGGGGTGACCGTAAAGCTCTCGTAAAAGATCAGCTTACGCCCCTTCAAAGGCAAGAAGCCGGCAACAGGTCTGTCTGCCCCCCCTCCAGACCACAAAGGAAAGGTGCTGGGGGTGTTGTTTGTGTGGGAGGGGCTGGTCATCACCAGCGGGGGATCATGTTCTAGGGGGATGGTCATCGCAGTGGTCTCCCAGCCCTCCCTCCTTTTTGTTCCCACTTAAGACCCTCGGTGGCCGTGTGATGGGTTCTCTTGTGATGGGGTTCTCGTCTGATGGCTTCTCCTCCAGGGCCCATAACGCGTGGCCAAGGCGTAACACTGAGGCCCCCCTGTCTTCATTAGACGTCGATCACCAACTGTTGTGTGGGGACTTCAAAGCGGGAGAGTTATGGGAAAACAGTGGGGCAGCCGAGACCCAAGGGTTTGATTTGAGGGACTCAGGGACTGGTCAGTGGGGGGGATGATCCCCTTGTCGGCGGGGAGGCCGAAAAGGGGGGTGGAGGGAGGAATCTGATAAACGTCTGGGCCCGGGCCTTTGTTCCCTTTTTCCTCTGACCATCCCTTCCTGGCTGGGTCCGCGGCTTTAAAGACAAGAACTGGAACAGAATCAGAACGCACGTGTGCGTCGTTTGAATTGGCTAGCCTTGCTTAGAAACGTGGCCGTTATAAACAGGTTCAGTGAATTCGTTTGATAGGATCGAAGAATTCGTGTTTACCACTGAGAAACCGCAGTTGAATTTGAATTAACAGAGACAGACAGACAGACAGACAGAGACAGAGAGGGAGAATCTGAGATTCTGGTTTAGCGTCGACATCCATCTTCGGTGTGGCCAAACTGGGAATAAATACCATAGTTCCAGGAAAACTGGACTGAGGGGGACCATCTAACTTTACACTGATACTGATACACACACACACACACACACACACACACACACACACACACACACACACAGAGAGAGAGAGAGAGAGAGGATTTTATAGTCGACTAGACTGTCAGTTATACCCATTGTCTTTTTACTGACTATCTGATTGTATGCATTGTTGAATTTCTCATAAATTTTATCTCTCCCTCTCTCTTAAAAAAAATAAAAAAAAATAAAATAAAATAAAGACGCTTTAAAGCGACTGAATTACAGCTTAGATCAACTGAATAATATACATTCGAAACTTGCAGTTGGCAAAAAAAAACAAAAACAAAACAAAACAAAAACAAACAAATATATAACTTCACTAAGGCAGACGGACAACAGAACATAGATCACGAAACTAGCTGAACGTCGTTTTCTGCTTTACAATTATGAATATCAAACCTGGTGGAAAAGTCAAGTCAGCCCAAGACATCTTTATTGTCTCCGAAGAAAAAGTTCACACGTGGTCTTGTTGCTCATGCTCATTAGTAGTACAACAATAAAACTTGCATTTAAAAGACATCAGTGCATGTGCATCCATGCACGCACTTCCATTCATGCACAACATATTAAACAGACACAATAATCAAATCAGTACTGATAGAAATACCAAGCAAAACAGCGAAACAGAAACACGGCATTAGATTACAACAGTAAAATGAACATATTTACTTCTTATAGTTCCCCCACCCCACCCCCACTCCGCTTTTTTTTACTTGTGAGTTTTAGGCGAGTTCAGTGCTGCACATGTGTTTTGAATGTTATGATTTACTTTCAGAATCGGGAGGAAAAGTACATTTTATCAATGAGAAATATCCCAACCCCCACCCCAACCGCCCAAAAGCAACCGTGAACAATGAAACGATCTGCAATAATATTATTACGTCAGCAAACTCCGTCGCTGACCACAATCGATCAACTGTGAAAGACCGATGCTTGTCGGAAAGACAGATAACTTTTCTTTTTTGGAAAACCGAAACAATTACTGTGTCAAAGATATCCGGTCTGCGCAGTCAGAGCGGGTAGCTGCGCAGTCAGAGCGGGAACTGAGCTGGTGCAGTTTGGTTGCTGTGTGGAAATCAAGACTGTTGAGTAAGACTTGTTTCAGTCATTTATTCCTAATTAGATTTCTGTGTTGATGAATTGAAATGATAAGATTGGATCATTGTGACCGTTGAGCAATATTGTGAGTGTGATAATCAGTTTATAATCAGTTGCCCGCTCTTCAGGTTTGTGGTTTCAGGCACTGAGGACGAAAATAGCTCAGGCTTGAGTTGGTTTTCAAAGTAACGTCAAGAGACAGATGCTGTACTTATAAAAAAAGAAATATAAAGTGTTCAAGGTTGTTTAGTATCATTTAGTGTAGACTAAAGTAGCCGGTTCAGCTAATGGATTTGGGGCTACATGAAAAAAAAAAATTTGTTGAATAGTAATTGCAAAATTTTAGATCTATTCAAGTTTCGTCTATCAGTCAACACACAAATTACACAAGAGCGACGCAAAAGAAAAAGGAAAAAAAAAAAAGTTAAATAGAGGCATATAGGGAAACGTGTTGGAACAATCAACTAACATAATAACTTGTGTCCCGAAAAGATGTGTCATGACCGACTGTACGCTAACCATGTATACAGCACAGCTCAGTCCTGATGCTTCCATCCCCGTCCTTCTATCCCCCAATCCCCACTCTACTCCATCACCCCACTCCTCTCCACCACCTCACCTTCCCTACGCCCCGCCCCCCACTCCCCCATCCACCCCCCACAATCCACAACACTACACACCTTCACTTGCAGTAATGGTCAGCAGTTACTCTAGTGATGATGATTGTTTTGCACTGTCCATCAGCTTGCATACAGATGCATAAGACTAAGAGCCACATAAAGAGCTTTTCTTATTTGTATTTCTTTTTATCACAACAGATTTTTCTGTGTGAAATTCGGGCTGCTCTCCCCAGGGAGAGCGCGTCGCTACACAACAGCGCCACCCTTTTTTTGTATTTTTTCCTGTGTGCAGATTTGTATGTTTTTCCTATTGAAGTGGATTTTTCTACAAAATTTTGCCAGGAACAACCTTTTTGTTGCCGTGGGTTCTTTTACGTGCACTAAGTGCATGTTGCACACAGGACCTCAGTTTATCGTCTCATCCGAATGACTAACATCCAGACCACCACTCAAGGTCTAGTGGAGGGGGAGAAAATATCAGCAGCTGAGCCGTGATTCAAACCAGTGCACTCAGATTTTCTTGCTTCCTAGGTAAGGCGGACGCGTTACCTCTAGGCCAACACTCCACCTTTAGGATAGCGGCCTTACTGAAATATAAATATTTTAATTATTTGGTGGTGGGGTGTGTGTGTGGGCTTTGGGTGGGTGGGTGGGTAGTGATGGTGGTAGATGGTAAAATGTTCGAGGACATTGGAAGTTAAGCTTTTAGGTCCATCTCGGGTCTCTTTGTCTGTTGTCTGATTATAGAAAGATAGAAACAGTATTTTTCCTTTTTTGTTTTTGCTATTTTGGTCAGGAAGGGGTGTTGCTGTTAGGTTACAATTCACATATGCACTTACTAAGTCTCATGCTTAAAGGTATGTAGAGCACTCCATAGTTAAAATGCTTGTCTTCATTATTCTGTTTTACATACTTAATTACTGAACTAGGAATATATGAAAACTTTGGATATGATTCATTACTTTATTTCTGTTATGGGAATTTACAAAAGTAAACCTGGTATTGAGCATGTCTATACAGATTTGCATTGTGGGAACATTATCAGGCTGTGGTCCTTTTAATTTCAGTTCTGGCATGAACTTTACAGTGGATGTCTTCTAAAAAAAAATTATTCAGCTAAAGATAGTAAAATTTGGTTTATTTATTATAAAAAGAAAAGAAAAGGAAAAAAAGTCAAAAACACATGAGCATGCACTGATTTGCAAGAAGGTAGAAAATCCTTATATCGGCCCCCCCCCCCACCCCTACCCTCCACAAGATATTAACCTACAGTTGTATACATATACATGATATAGTACCATTGCTCGAGTGCTACACAAATGCTGTCATTGTAACATCCATACACTACCATTGACTGCTACACTGAAGTCCTGTCATACTAGTAACGTTCATACACTGCTATTGAATGCTACACTGAAATCCTGCTATGACAGAAAGGACGCATCAAGCTATGCTTGTTTTTTTTCCACAGAAGTGACGCATCGTTAGGTCAGCCACAATGGAGGACTGGCGGCATATGACAAGGAATTTCTTCAGTGTCAAGGTCTGTTGAGATGACAGTATTGCATGATTTGTCTCTGGATCTCTGCTGTTGTATCATGTGATGACTGTTGACAGTGCCTTGTTATTTGCCCTGTGATTGCTGTTGTATTAAGTGATAAGTGTTGAATTGACGGTGTATGCCTCTCTGCTGCTGTATCCATGAAGTGATGACTGTTGAGGTGACAGTGTTGTGTGAGTTGTCTCTGGGTCTCCACTGCTGTATCAGATGATGACTGTTGAATGGACTGTGGTTTGTTCTGGTTTTGAGGTTTGTTTTTCCAGTCTGTCACAAGAACTGGAAAAAGGTTAAAATAGGGGATCTGTGTGAGAGACATTGTGTGAGATTGTGTGTCTGCATGCAGGCATAGAAGTGAGCACCAGTTTCATTGGCGCTTGGAATTGGACAGATGTTTGCATCTGTTCAGCAGAATTCAGATTGAATTGATCGTTGGACAGATGTTTACATCTTTTAAACAGTTGATTCGATCGATGGCTCAGTTTAATAGTGTTCCCAGGTTACGAGGCAAACAAAAACCAAAATTGTTTTCCAAAGACTGTGTGAGCAGTATCAATCAAAGTTGACATACCAACAAAAAGTAAGTCATTTGTACCACCATAGTTCCATAGTCAGATCTCAAACCAAGGTTCATTCACTCCTAAGAAACCTCTGCACTCTACCCAAGCGCTGTGATTAAGTAGGAGGAAGGTGGTAGAATGGTTAAAATGCTTATCTGCCAACACAGAATCTGTGAGGGTCTGGGTTCGAATCCCGCTCTCACCCTTTCCTCCAAGTTTGACTGGAAAATCAAACTGAGCATCTAGTCAATCGGATGAGACTATAAACTGAGGTCCAGTGTGCAGCATGCACTTGGCGCACAGAAAAAGAACCCATGACAATGAGAGTGTTGTCCTCTGGAAAAATTCTGCAGAAGAAATCCACTCTGGTACACAAATATATATGTGCATTCACTCAAGGCCTGGCTGAGCGCATTGGGTTGTGCTGCTGCTCAGGCATTTGCCTGGCAGATGTGGTGTAGTTTATATAGGATTTGTCCAAACACAGAGATGCCTCCTTGAAAAACTGAATCTGTAAGTCTGGTGAAGCAAAGCACCGCAGTGTGGGTTGGTCACATTGTGCTGATCATGCATGCAGTTTGCACTGCACCACCTGTATGTCAGTTGTGACAAGCTATACTCACAGTTGTATGAGGAGCACCCCTCAGTTGCAGTGTGTGTAATTTGATGACTCACGAATGTCTAAGTGGTGGGATAAAAATTGACACATGTATAATAGCTCATTCACAGATCAGAGCGAACGTGGGAGGAAGTCACAGCCCACCAACTCGGGAGAACATGATAGCACATGTCAAAGTGGGCGTTGACACTTGTGAATAGCTGCTGTAGGTGTGAGGCAATGATGAAGTGACTCTGTGCGTGTGTGTGTGTGTGTGAGAGAGAGAGAGAGAGAGAGACTATGAGAAAGTGTGTGTGTGTGCGTGAGAGAGACTGAGAGAGAGACAGAGACTATGAGAAAGCGTGTGTGAATGTGTGAGAAAGTGTGTGTGTGAGTGTGCGTTAGAGATTCATGCAGTATGTTTATGATTTTTGCAATGTGTTTGTGTTTCATTGTGTTGTCGTTTCTCACTGATTGAGATCACTTCTTACAATATGCATGGTCATAGTGGTGCTTACCATACTGTGTGCAGTGGTAATTCTTTGACTTGTTTGTCAGAAGAATAACTTAGTTATCATTTATTGTGCCTAGGGCCAACCATGTTGACATGTATATGCATCTGGAACTTCAGCTGTGTGTGTGTGTGTGTGCTTGGAAGTTTGTCTCTGCACATGCTTGTTGGTGTAAGCTATTTTGTACTTGAAATTGAATGTATAGATTATGTACAACTTTTATGAGCTCCTTGCCTAGAGGTGTGAGCTTCAGTCTGCATTATTATCTTGAGTATTATTATTATTATAATCGTTATCCTTCTTCTCCTTCTTCATCGTCACCTTCTTTTTTCTTTGCTGCCATTATCTGCACAGTTCCAGTAGCATTACTACCATGCTGCTCATTTTGAATCCCCCATACACAGCCACACTCACATTCATCTGTTGCAGTCCTTGCATGGGCAGTCCACAGGGAATCATCAAGGTTAGGTTGCCAGGAGGCCACACACCGGAGGAGACCCTGCACTGCTGCTGAGTCACTTTGGTGGTGTAGCGCCTGTTCTGATATAACATACTTAGGGCTTCACTTACTAAACCCCATACTGACGACAGTAATAGCTTAGTCACAGATCCAGACTGAGCATCTCCCCCAGAGTGAAGACTACCACCACATCCCTCCAGTGAGAGTCTCAGATGAATCTGCTGACACTGAAGACAAGACTCACCCCAAACACAGAAATTGAGCATGATCAAAACTGAGGTCACTGTGATAGCAGGGCATGAAAGGCCACAAAATCTGTGACAATTTATTTCATAGATGATGAAGGTGAAGGAGGAGGGTGATACTGTTATGGAAGTCCATTGTAGGTTTGGGACTACGTGACAAGTCTGTATTCCATGCTTCCTTTCATAATGATATCCCAGCGTTAACCAGGCCTGAGATATACACTCAGTGCTGGTCAGGAAATTAGAGCAACACACCCAAAGACGCATCTATGGAGTGGATGATACTCGATTGTGTGGTCCCAGTCTTCCCATTAAGTCTATTGAACACTTGGGTCTAGGTAGGAACTGGCATTGGGCTGTAAAAACTCACCTCGTCTGGGAGTTATACCCCTGTCTTTCCAGCCGTAAGTCCGAGACACTAACCACTTGGCCACAGCAGCTGGTTTCTTCTTGTTCTGCTTCTTCTTCTTGTTGTGGTGATGAGTTTCCTGTGTTTGATGACAGAATGGTGTGCAGTTTGGTGCAGCTGCAACTGGCCCTGTACCCACAGTGGATTTTGAGGAGGAAAAAGGTTAGCGCTGAGTGGTGTTCTGTATGCCTGTTTTTATTCATATGATTATGTGTATTATAGTTATGTTTGTGTTCAGGTTACTTTTGTTGCTTTTAAACCCTCTGTTGAAAAATGGACTTGTTATAGTTATGTTTGTGTTCAGGTTACTTTTGTTGCTTTTAAACCCTCTGTTGAAAAATGGACTTGTTATAGTTATGTTTGTGTTCAGGTTACTTTTGTTGCTTTTAAATCCTCTGTTGAAAAATGGACAGACTTGTGAACAGGAGGTACATCCTAAGTTTATGTGCCTTCTGATTGTGCTTGTGCTGAAGTCTGACTGTACTTGTGCCTGAATCTGACTGTACTTGTGCCTGAATCTGACTGTCCTTCCACCTGAATCTGACTGTTCTTGTGCCTGAATCTGACTGTATTTGTGTCTGACTGTACTTGTGTCTGAATCTGAGTGGACTAATGCCTGAATCTGACTGTACTTGTGCCTGAATCTGACTGTTCTTGTGTCTGAATTTGACTGTACTTGTGTCTGAATCTGACTACTGTCTGAATCTGAGTGGACTAATGCCTGAATCTGACTACTTGTACCTGGATCTGACTGGACTTGTACCTGAGACTGACTGGACTTTTACTTGAATCTGACTGTACTTGTGCCTACGTACAACTGTTCGTGTTCTAACAGTACTTGTGTCTGAATCTGACTGTATGTGTGCCTGAATCTGAGTGGACTAACACCTGAATCCGAGTGGACTAGTGCCTGAATCTGAGTGGACTAACACCTGAATCCGAGTGGACTAGTGCCTGAATCTGACTACTTGTGCCTTAGTCTGAGTGTAATTGTGTCTATGTCTTGACTGTACTTGTGTCTGAATCTGAGTGGACTAATGCCTGAATCTGAGTGGACTTGTGCCTGAATATGATAGGACTTGTGGCTGGATATGGATATGACTGGACCTGTGCCTGGATATGACAGGACTTGTGCCTGGATATGGATATGACTGGACTTGTGCCACCTGGATATGACAGGACTTGTGCCTGGATATGACAGGACTTGTGCCTGGATATGGATATGACTGGACTTGTGCCACCTGGATATGACAGGACTTGTGTCTGGATATGACAGGACTTGTGCCTGGATATGGATATGACTGGACTTGTGCCACCTGGATATGACAGGACTTGTGCCACCTGGATATGACAGGACTTGTGCCTGGATATGACTGGACTTGTGCCTGGATATGGATATGACTGGACTTGTGCCACCTGGATATGACAGGACTTGTACCTGGATATGACAGGACTTGTGTCTGGATATGGATATGACTGGACTTGTGCCTGGATATGGATATGACTGGACCTGTGCCTGGATATGACAGGACTTGTGCCTGGATATGACAGGACTTGTGTCTGGATATGGATATGACAGGACTTGTACCTGGATATGACAGGACCTGTGCCTGGATATGACAGGACTTGTGCCTGGATATGACAGGACCTGTGCCTGGATATGACAGGACTTGTGCCTGGATATGACAGGACTTGTGCCTGGATATGACAGGACTTGTGCCTGGATATGACAGGACTTGTGTCTGGATATGGATATGACAGGACCTGTGCCTGGATATGACAGGACCTGTGCCTGGATATGACAGGACCTGTGCCTGGATATGACAGGACTTGTGCCTGGATATGACAGGACTTGTGCCACCTGGATATGACAGGACTTGTGCCTGGATATGACAGGACTTGTGCCGAATATTATTTTCCACTTTGTTTTTCGGGTCCAACAGGATCAGTGTGGACAGTGTTTTCAGCCTTGTGTGGTTGACTGGGCTGCTAGCAACAATGACAATAGATAAATAAATCATCTTGTCAATTACATACCCAGTCTCACTTCCCTTAAAAAAAAAAAAAGTGCAGAAAACCTGAACCAAAGAATCAAACAAAGCATGCCCAATAAACCCAGGCTAATCTGATCATTCCAACCCAAACTGACCCCAGCCAGATTCAGTTCATTCCAACCCAGCTGTGTCGGAGTTAGTGTATGTTCATGCTTCCATAACCTGTTAATCACTGACTTGGATTGCAGGGTCTTTAACCCCGAGGCTGCCTATATGCATGCGTGTGAATGACTGGTGCGAAAGCACTTTGATTTGTCTCTGTACAAGATTCAGCACTATGTAAATACCGTTATTATTATTATATGATGAGATAACTCGTCAGTGCAAGCATGTACGCTTCGCTGCCACAATGATGAGATAACTCGTCATTGAAATATTCTGACTTTTCCCTGGTTTGCATTCAGTTCGTTGACAAAAATACTGGTAGCTTTAGGTTGGGGAATCTTTCTAGATTCTATTCATAGCTAGAAACACCATGTATGTCATGATGCAGTTCTTTATTTGAACGTTACGGTTGGGTTACAGGCCCAAGTGTTTGCCTGACTCCTCTCCTGGCTAGCTCAACAAAATGTAGGACTGACACCATGCTCAAGACATGCGATCATGGCAAACTAAATCAACCAGGATTGCTTTCATTAGCTGATGCTCAAAAAGAATTGAAGCCTAAATTCGAAGAAGACAGTAATGAACATTTATAGGAGTATTTGATAGAAAATAAAGGGAGTGATCAAGAGAGTGGCCAAGATACGACTATCAGTAAGTGATGCTGGCTGTACAGCTGTAGGAGACAACAGGAAGTGACCGAATTACTAGCAGGACGCAGTGTGAGCGATTTTCTTGGCACTCAGCCAGTGCAGTCTGATGAGAACTGGATAAACTGACCGTGTGAGAGGGGTGAAGAGGAGGGGGGGTAGATACTGAGGGGGCGTGGCCTCACATCCATAATCACTTGGAGAAGTCACGGTGCATTGTGTATCTGTCTCCTTTTTAAGAATTTTTTATTGTTGTTCTACTAAGATTTTGTGTGTGCATATATCCATTTGTCCAGAAAATATATTTTAGTGCAAATTACCTGACTGATGTTTGTAATGAACAAGTTGAAAATGTGACAAAAAACAAAACACTGATTTCAAAACAATAGCATGTCACTGAAAATATATAAAATGGGAAAAGATCACGTGTTTTATATTCTTTATTCATTTACCTTTCAGAAAATATATACTTTTATGGGTCTTTCTCCAGTAACAAAGAGCACATAATTTTTTGAAAATTTATACCCCTTTTTTGCGAAAAAAAACCCCTGGCAAATAGATTTCACTTAAATCTTATTTTCCTGGCAACAAAAGGGTTAACATGCAATATTTGAAGAAGAAAAAATGCAGTAATTGTATTTTTTTGTGTTGATATGCCATGTGTTTTTTGTTTCTAGACAGCTATGAAGAGGCATCACTTCTACAGAAACTGCTTCACAAGCAGCTGGTGACGTCCAACACAGACATTGAGGATTTGCGGAAAGACCCCAACAACCCCTTGCATTCTGTCAAGTCCTTTGATGCCCTGAATCTGTCAGTGTGCACTTTGATGTTCTGGAACTGTCAGTGTGCTGTATGATGTTCTGAAACTGTCAGTGTGCACTTTGATGTTCTGAAACTGTCAGTGTGCTCTGTGATGTTCTATGGTCAGTGTGCTCTATGATGTTCTGAAACTATCAATGTGCTCTATGATATTCTGAAACTATCAGTGTGCTCTATGATGTTCTGAAACTGTCAGTGTGCTCTATGATGTTCTGAAACTGTCAGTGTGCTCTATGATGTTTTACGGTCAGTGCGCTCTTACACTTTCTAAAACTGAATAACAAGTATTGTCAGGATGATGATAACAGAGGTATTGTAAAGATGGTGATGATGGTAGAGGTATTGTAAGGATGGTGATGGTGATGATAACAGAGGTATTGTGAGGATGGTGATGATGACAGGTATTGTAAGGATGGTGATGATAACAGAGGTATTGTGAGGATGGTGATGATGACAGGTATTGTAAGGATGGTGATGATAACAGAGGTATTGTAAGGATGGTGATGATAACAGAGGTATTGTGAGGATGGTGATGGTGATGATAACAGAGGTATTGTGAGGATGGTGATGATGACAGGTATTGTAAGGAGGGTGATGATAACAGAGGTATTGTAAGGATGGTGATGATGACAGGTATTGTAAGGAGGGTGATGATAACAGAGGTATTGTAAGGATGGTGATGATAACAGGTATTGTAAGGATGGTGATGATAACAGAGGTATTGTAAGGATGGTGATGATGACAGGTATTGTAAGGATGGTGATGGTGATGATCACAGAGGTATTGTAAGGATGGTGATGGTGATGATAACAGAGGTATTGTAAGGATGGTGATGATGACAGGTATTGTAAGGATGGTGATGGTGATGATCACAGAGGTATTGTAAGGATGGTGATGGTGATGATAACAGGGGTATTGTAAGGATGGTGATGATAACAGAAGTATTGTAAGGATGGTGATGATAACAGGTATTGTAAGGATGGTGATGGTCTTGATAACAGAGGTATTGTAAGGAGGGTCATGATAACAGAGGTATTGTATGGAGAGTGATGATAACAGGTATTGTAAGGATGGTGATGATAACAGACGTATTGTAAGGAGAGTGATGATAACAGGTATTGTAAGGATGGTAATGGTGATGATAACAGGTATTGTAAGGAGAGTGATGATAACAGGTATTGTAAGGATGGTAATGGTGATGATAACAGAGGTATTGTAAGGATGGTGATGGTGATGATAACAGAGGTATTGTAAGGATGGTGATGATAACAGGTATTGTAAGGATGGTGATGGTAACAGAGGTATTGTAAGGATAGTGATGATAACAGAGGTATTGTAAGGATGGTGATGGTGATGATAACAGAGGTATTGTAAGGATGGTGATGGTGATGATAACAGAGGTATTGTAAGGATGGTGATGATAACAGGTATTGTAAGGATGGTAATGGTGATGATAACAGAGGTATTGTAAGGATGGTGATGGTGATGATAACAGAGGTATTGTAAGGAGGGTGATGATAACAGGTATTGTAAGGATGGTAATGGTGATGATAACAGAGGTATTGTAAGGATGGTGATGATAACAGAGGTATTGTAAGGATGGTGATGATAACAGAGGTATTGTAAGGATGGTGATGATAACAGGTATTGTAAGGATGGTGATGATAACAGAGGTATTGTAAGGATGGTGATGATAACAGGTATTGTAAGGATGGTGATGATAACAGAGGTATTGTAAGGATGGTGATGATAACAGGTATTGTAAGGATGGTGATGATAACAGAGGTATTGTAAGGATGGTGATGATAACAGGTATTGTAAGGATGGTGATGATAACAGAGGTATTGTAAGGATGGTGATGATAACAGGTATTGTAAGGATGGTAATGGTGATGATAACAGGTATTGTAAGGATGGTGATGATAACAGGTATTGTAAGGATGGTGATGATAACAGAGGTATTGTAAGGAGGGTGATGATAACCGAGGTATTGTAAGGATGGTGATGATAACAGGTATTGTAAGGATGGTGATAACAGAGGTATTGTAAGGATGGTGATGATAACAGGTATTGTAAGGATGGTGATGATAACAGAGGTATTGTAAGGAGGGTGATGATAACAGGTATTGTAAGGATGGTGATGATAACAGAGGTATTGTAAGGAGGGTGATGATAACAGGTATTGTAAGGATGGTGATGATAACAGAGGTATTGTAAGGAGAGTGATGATAACAGGTATTGTAAGGATGGTAATGGTGATAACAGAGGTATTGTAAGGATGGTGATGGTAACAGAGGTAATAGGGAGTGTGTGCAGCCGGCTTTTGTCATGGACTTTTTGTCGCTCGCAGAGTGTGGGAAGTAGGTCATATGACAACATGCGCAACCCACCACTGTAACTGGCTTCTTTGGATGTGCACTGTTTTTATTCGGACAACTTTTCGGCAGAATTTATAAATGGGTCAGTTCAAATGTGTAATAGCAGATACATGAAAAGAAACATGCTCAAAGTAAATATAGAAGAATAAGGCAAATAATGGGTGTAATTATAAAACCAAATATATATCTTATAAGCTTTCAAAAATAGTGGCCGAAAATGTTCAAAATCCTTTTGTCAGGACAGCAATTTCCACGACGACATTCTAACCTTTTACTGACCTGGAATAAAAGAAAATGGAGATGTGCTTGCGCACGGGGTTCTTGCTAAAAATAGCAAGGGAACCACGACTAAAATCTGATGAAAGTGGGCCTGTACTCCCTCCCTATTGCAAGGATGGATGGTGATGGTCATGATAACGACTTTGTGAGTGTTTCAGGCGGCCCCAGCTGCTGAAGGGAGTGTACAGGATGGGGTTCAACGCTCCCTCCAAGATCCAGGAGACGGCGCTCCCTGCCCTTCTGGCTGAACCGTACGTTTCTTCTCTGCGTCCTTTTTTCTTTGTATCTGTCTTCAGGGGCTACAACTCCTGCCTTTGTTTCTCTCTGTTGTTCTTTCTTTTTGTCTTCAGGGGCTACAACTCCTGCCTTTGTTTCTCTGCGTTGTTCTTTCTTTCGGTCTTCAGGGTTTACAACTCCTGCCTTTGTTTCTCTGCGTCATTTTTTCTTTCAGTTTTCAGGGGCTACAACTCCAGCCTTTGTTTCTCTGCGTTGTTCTTTCTTTCGGTCTTCAGGGTTTACAACTCCTGCCTTTGTTTCTCTGCGTCATTTTTTCTTTCAGTTTTCAGGGGCTACAACTCCTGCCTTTGTTTCTCTGCGTTGTTCTTTCTTTGTCTTCAGGGTTTACAACTCCTGCCTTTGTTTCTCTGCGTCATTCTTTGTCTTCAGGGTTTACAACTCCTGCCTTTGTTTCTCTGCGTTGTTCTTTCTTTCGGTCTTCAGGGTTTACAACTCCTGCCTTTGTTTCTCTGCGTTGTTCTTTCTTTCGGTCTTCAGGGGCTACAACTCCTACCTTTGTTTCTCTGCATCGTTTTTTCTTTCAGTCTTCAGGGTTTACAACTCCTACCTTTGTTTCTCTGCGTTGTTCTTTCTTTCGGTCTTCAGGGGCTACAACTCCTACCTTTGTTTCTCTGCATCGTTTTTTCTTTCAGTCTTCAGGGGCTACAACTCCTACCTTTGTTTCTCTGCATCATTTTTTCTTTCAGTCTTCAGGGGCTACAACTCCTACCTTTGTTTCTCTGCATCATTTTTTCTTTCAGTTTTCAGGGTTTACAACTCCTACCTTTGTTTCTCTGCATCATTTTTTCTTTCAGTCTTCAGGGGCTACAACTCCTACCTTTGTTTCTCTGCATCATTTTTTCTTTCAGTCTTCAGGGGCTACAACTCCTACCTTTGTTTCTCTGCATCGTTTTTTCTTTCAGTCTTCAGGGTTTACAACTCCTACCTTTGTTTCTCTGCGTTGTTCTTTCTTTCGGTCTTCAGGGGCTACAACTCCTACCTTTGTTTCTCTGCATCATTTTTTCTTTCAGTCTTCAGGGTTTACAACTCCTACCTTTGTTTCTCTGCGTTGTTCTTTCTTTCGGTCTTCAGGGGCTACAACTCCTACCTTTGTTTCTCTGCATCGTTTTTTCTTTCAGTCTTCAGGGTTTACAACTCCTGCCTTTGTTTCTCTGCGTTGTTCTTTCTTTCGGTCTTCAGGGGCTACAACTCCTACCTTTCTATATGTTGGTCTTTCTTTCTGTCTTCAGGGACAACAACTTCTGCCTTCATTTCTCTACCTTGTTCTGTCTGTCGGTCTTCAGGGGCTACAACTCCCACCTTCACTTTCCTGTGTCATTCTTTCTGTATGTTTATTTTGTACATTGTTCTTTCTTTCTGTTTTCAGGGGGTACAGTTCCTGCCTTTAGTTTCATATAAATATTGATAGTAGCATTATTTTACTTATTTCTGTATTTATTTGTTTCATTTCTTTACTTACTGTTTATGAATAAGTTATTTGATACATACGATAATATGGTTCATCAGCGGTCATGTTAAAATGAAGTGCAACGTTGTGAGCACAGCATAGGCTTTAAGCTTGTTGATGCTCCTTTGTCTGTGTTTGCATTGTAATCATGTGTACTGTTGAACAGTTAAAGATTATTTAAAACTAACTCCTGCCTTCATTTCTCTACGTTCTGTATAAGAGTTGACAGGAGTTAGCATCTTTGTGTGATGTGACTGGCGTGTTGCAGACCCATCAACATGATTGCTCAGAGTCAGAGTGGCACAGGGAAAACCGCGGCCTTTGTTCTAACCATGCTGAGTCGGGTGGATGTCACAAAGTCCTATCCACAGGTGGGATGTCATCTTTACCTGTTCGTTTGGTTGGTTTGAATAGCAGATGAGGAGTGTAGCATGCATTAGTCTGCATACTCTGACACTTCCTTGAAACTGAAACTAAATAATGAAATGTGGAAGTGTGTCTGCATTCAGCTTTATGTATGTCATTGTATACATATGCATGCATTATGTATATGTGTGTGTGTGTATTTATATATGTGTGGAAGTAAGGTCAAGGGCATAGCTCTTGCTACTGGTACCATGTAACCCAGTTCTACATGCCACATGTGAAGTCTCCCAACGATGGACCAAGTGGAGGAGGAAACCTTTCCCAACAGCTGTTACAGCAGAAGAGGATGACCAAAGGGCAGGGGGAGCTCTTATCCTTGGCTGGAAGTCGTCCTAAGAGACGAAACACCAAAGAAAAAATCTGCACCTGCCTTTTGTTGCAGTGGGTTCTTTACGTGCACTAACTGCATGCTGCACACAGGACCTCTGTTTATTGTCACATCCGAATGACTAGCATCCAGACCACCACTCAAGGTCTAGGGGAGGGGGAGAAAATATCAGCGGCTGAGCCATGATTCAAACCAGCGCGTTCAGATTCTCTCGCTTCCTAGGCAGACGCATTACCTCTAGGCCATCACTCCACATTGTGTGTGTGTGTGTGTGTATTGTATGTGTGTGTGTATAAATTGTGTGTTGTGTATGTGCACAGTGTCTGTGTTTGGCGCCCACCTATGAGCTGGCCCTGCAGATCGGACAGGTGATAAAGAAGATGGCCTACTACATGGACAACCTGACCATTGGCTATGCCGTGCGGGGCAAGAGAAGTGAGACCTGAATCACTTTTATTCCTCTTGTGATTGTTGCGTCCGTCCATCGTCTTGAGTTTCTTTATTTTTATTTATTGTATTTTATATGCCAGGGTGACAGTGTTTCTCATGAAGACAGATATCACATGAGTCAGGTCATAAAGGAGATGACAGGTTGGACTCCAGACACTGAGAGCTCAGTCCTGTTGTTTTTTTGTTTTTTTCCTCCTCTTGTTTTATCCATCCACTGTCTCAAGTTTCTTTATTTTTGTATATTTTATTTTAACTTCTGGGTGGCGGTGTTTCTCACCAAGACAGATATCACATCAGTAAGGTCATAAAGAAGGTGATAGGTTGGACTCCAGACTCTCTACACATACAAAACAGCAAACATGACAATATGGCAAGAGACATCCACCAAGGAAAGGTTTTTGACAGTCAGTTGACAGGCCACAGTGGCCCAGAGCACTGAGGGCTACCAGGACAACCAGACACACAAACTGGTTTGTACCACCAGCCATCTGTTCAACAGTGGCAGGAAAAGATTGGGCTGGCTCAGGTCTTCTTCTGTAGTTTGTGTTTTTCCACCAATATATAACTATAATGTTGGGCACCACACACATGTGTGGATGCTGTGCTCCACCAATGTGTGATTGTCGGGACACAACACATGTGTTGTTCCACCATTGTATAACTGTAATGTTAGACACTACACATGTATATGGCCTTTCATGCCCTGCTCTCATGGTGACTTCAGTTTTGATACCCCTCACTTCCATGCCAGGGGTGAGTCCTGTCAAGGTCTTCGCTGTCAGCACGTTTTTGGAGGGACTGTTGTAGGCGGGACGTTATGGCAGCCTCCACTCTGGTGGACACTCACTCAGTCTGGCTCCGCAACTAAGTCATTATTGTCATCAATAGGGGGCCTAGCAGGTGGTGTGCTTAGTATGTTAAATCAGAACAGGCACTACTGAACAACACCAAAGTGACTCAGCAGTAGTGCTGGGTCTCCTCTAGTGTGTTGCCACCTGGCAGCCTAAAATGAGTGGTTCCCTGTGAACTGCCAGCACTGGGACTGGGACAGATGAAGCGGGGTGTGGCTGTGTACAGGGGTACTGGGAATGAGTGGCATGGGAGTGATGCCACTGAAATGATGCAGATGATGGGGCAGCAAAAGAAATAATAATAATAAAATGTAGGTTTATATAGTGCAGTACCCCCATCTCAGATGGGGCTCACCGCGCTTCATAATAAAAAAAGAAAAAAAAGAAATTTATGACTAAGTGTCGTAAAATATGTACAAAGTCTACAAAGTTTAACATGACAATGGCTAAGATATGCATATGTAAGACTGACATGATAAAAGATATATATATATATATGTACACACACACACATACATATACATACACATATATATGCACACATATGTATATATATATACACATATATACATAAATACATACACATACATACACACACACACACACACACACACACACACACACACACACACACACACACACACACACAAACCCCCCCCAAAAAAGTACAGCTATAATGAGGGACACGACTCCTGTGTGTGTGTTTCAGTGGGCCGGAGTGTGGTGCAGGACCATGTGATCATTGGCACCCCGGGCACCGTCCTGCACTGGATCCAGCGACACAACCTGTGCTCAATGGACAAGATCCGCGTCTTTGTGCTGGACGAGGCCGACGTCTTGATCTCCATTCAGGGCTACAAGGACCAGTCCACTCGCATAAAGAGGTGGGTCAGCTTGGGGGGGATATACGGGGATGGGTGTGTGTGGTTGGGTGGGAGTGTGTGTGTGTGGTTGCATGGGTGTGTTTGTGGCGTGGTGGATAGTGTGTTTATTTTGCTGGAGATATTGGAGTAAGTGAGCACATTGACAGTTGAGTGTGGTGTTTATTTTGCTGGAGATATTGGAGTAAGTGAGCACCTTGTCAGTTGAGTGTGGTGTTTATTTTGCTGGAGATACTGGAGTAAGTGAGCACATTGACAGTCAAGTCTGGATATAATGTGTGTGTGTGTAGATGGTGTGTTTATTTTGATGGAGATACTTGAGTAAATGAGCACCTTTACAGTCAAGTCTGGATATAATGTGTGTGTGTGTGTGTGGATGGTGTGTTTATTTTGATGGAGATACTTGAGTAAATGAGCACCTTTACAGTCAAGTCTGGATATAATGTGTTGTGTGTCTGTGTGGATGGTGTGTTTATTTTGATGGAGATACTTGAGTAAATGAGCACCTTTACAGTCAAGTCTGGATATAATGTGTTGTGTGTCTGTGTGGATGGTGTGTTTATTTTGATGGAGATACTTGAGTAAATGAGCACCTTTACAGTCAAGTCTGGATATAATGTGTGTGTGTGTGTGTGGATGGTGTGTTTATTTTGATGGAGATACTTGAGTAAATGAGCACCTTTACAGTCAAGTCTGGATATAATGTGTGTGTGTGTGTGGATGGTGTGTTTATTTTGATGGAGATACTTGAGTAAATGAGCACCTTTACAGTCAAGTCTGGATATAATGTGTTGTGTGTCTGTGTGGATGGTGTGTTTATTTTGCCGGAGTTGCTGGAAGTAAATGAGCACCTTGTTAGTCGAGTCTGGATATAATGTGTTGTGTGTGGCAGGGAGGAAGGGGTGTTTACTTTGTTAGAGGTACTGGAGTAAGTGAGCACCTTGACAGTTGAGTCTGACCATTGATCATTCTGTTGTAGTTGTTGTTGCTGCAGCCCAGTCATGTGTGCTGTTCCATTGGTGTGAAACCATTTACAGCATAGTCTTTTGTGAAGGACTATGACTCTCAAACTAGGAGGCAAAATTGCACTGGTTCTTAGTGCTGCAGCCTTGTGGGCTAGTTGGCCTTTGGGAACCATCCCAACGCCAACTGTCCTAAAACCCTCTTGGCCGAGAGAGTGGGGATGTAACTTGGGCAGGACACTCTCCACTGTAATTAAATTCTAGCCCAAATAGTCAGAACAGCAGTTGCCTCCTCTGCTGTTCTGATGGTCATAGTCGGACACGACTGACTGTCAGATACTCCACACTGCTGAGCCACCCCTCCCACACACACACACCCTGCTTCATCTGTTGCCTTCCATCTCTGTGCCTACTGTTCACAGGCGATTTGAGGTGCTGGAGCTGTTTGACCCTGCTGTGTTGGCAGCTGTTCTCCATGTTCAGGGGTGTTCATGCTGCTTGTGTTTTTGTTTCCATAACCCACCAAACACCTACATAGATTACAGTATCTTTAACATATGCATTGGATCTTCTGCATGTGTGCACAGGAAGTGAGTTCAGACATTAAGGTCTGCTACATTTGTTTGTCAGGTGATATTGGAAAAATCTCCACCCTTAACCCCACCGGAAGCTTTGACTGGGATTCAAACTTAGGACCCTCGGACTAAAAGTCCCAAGGCTTTAACCATGAGGCTGTTTGTTGCACACTGACGCAGGCACCTGAGTAGTGACTGTTCAATGCTGCTGTTCTTGAAGGGAAAGGAGGAAGTTGGCAAATTATTATGGAGTAGAAAGGGGTCTTCTGCCTCATGTATGTTCATTTGAATAGTGTTTTTGTAATCCAGACACATCAAACTAACTGTTGAGAGTCTGTTTGTGTGAATTGAACCAAAGTCCGGTGAAGGAAAATCGGAACATATGCAGGATTTCAGTAGACGTCTTATAGGCACGATGGCAACATTTTTGTAGGACGTCAGCTGACGTTTTATAGGCACTCAGCTGTTGTGCCCTCTGTGTGTTGCAGACACCTGAGTGGTGACTGTCAGATGCTGCTGTTCTCGGCCACCTATGATGACCAGGTGATGGACTTTGCGTTTCGCCTGATCCCCGACCCGGTGACCATCCGCCTGCGCCGTGAGGAGGAGTCGTTGGACAACATCCAGCAGTTCTACGTCCGCTGCCACAGCCTGCAGGACAAGTATAGTGCCATCTGCAACATCTACGGCTCCATCTCTGTGGGGCAGAGCGTGATTTTCTGTAAAGTGAGTATGTGGTGTGTGTGTGTGGTGTGTGCATTGTATATGCTTTGAAGTATCAGAAGTACACGACAGCCTCACTAATAACTCGTGAAATGTCACCACGTCAGCGTTATATAAACACAACACAGCAAAAATGGTAACTCCGAAAACCGGCATCATGATGTTTCAGAAGCATGCATCAATAACAATAAAAATGTTCACAATGATGACATTCCAGAAGCACACGACAGCAATAATAACAATACACATGATCATTTTAACAACATTTACAGCAACAATGACAAAAATGGTCACCATGATGACGTTCCAGAAGCACACGACAGCAATAATAACAATAGACATGGTCATATTAACAACGTTTACAGCTACAATGATAAAAATGGTCATCATGACGACTTTTCAGAAGCGGAGGACGGCGGCCTGGCTGGTGGAGCAGATGGTGAAGGACAGCCATGCGGTGGCGCTGCTGACAGGGGAGCTAAGCATCGAGGAGAGAGCCGACGTCATCAACCGCTTCCGGGAGGGCAAGGAGAAGGTACTCATCACCACCAACGTCTCCGCCAGAGGTCAGTGGGCGTTGACGGCATTGTCACCTTGCCGGTGTGGAAGGTGTGTATGTGGAGTGGGGGGTGGTGTGGGCATGGAAAGCTTCTAGGCCCCATGTCATCAGGGGAGGAGGGGTACAAGTAAAGTCTTTGGGACCCACTTCATTATAAGGGAGGAGGGGTTGTTGGGGATGCATCGAAAGCCTGTAGGACCATTTCATTCGGGGAGGGGCATGAGGAAGGTCTGTGGGACCAACTTCATTATAAGGGAGGGTGAGTTGTTGGGGATGCATTGAAAGCCTGTAGGACCATTTCATTCGGGGAGGGGCATGAGGAAGGTCTGTGGGACCCTCATCATTAGAAGGGAGGATGGGTTGTTGGGGATGCATCGAAAGTCTGTAGGACCATTTCATTCAGGGAGGGGCATGAGGAAGGTCTGTGGGACCCTCATCATTATAAGGGAGGGTGAGTTGTTGGGGATGCATCGAAAGTCTGTAGGACCATTTCATTCAGGGAGGGGCATGAGGAAGGTCTGTGGGACCCTCATCATTATAAGGGAGGATGGGTTGTTGGGGATGCATCGAAAGTCTGTAGGACCATTTCATTCAGGGAGGGGCATGAGGAAAGTCTGTGGGACCCTCATCAAATTAAGGGAGGATGGGTTGTTGGGGATGCATCGAAAGTCTGTAGGACCATTTCATTCGGGGAGGGGCATGAGGAAGGTCTGTGGGACCCACATCATTTTAGTGGGGGGAGAGGGGGGGGGATATACACAAACCCAGGGCTGCCTTCATGAAACGTAGCATCAAAAAAATGAGAGGCACTTGAAACTTTAGTTTTATTAGAGGGTTTTGATAAACATTGCATGTTTTTATGCAATTCTTTATTTTCTATGGGTGCTTTGTGTTACACTTGTTGCCATATCAGTGTTGTAACAATTAAAAAGACTTTTCTACTTTGTTGCGTTTTCTTTTCACTAATAAGACTGAATGATCAAAACAGCTCCTGGAATACCACTGCAAAAGCATGACAGCATTAATAAAAGTAAGTCTCACCCCCCACCCATGTCTTGTCTGTGTTCCCTCTCCAGGTATCGACGTGGTGACGGTGACGGTGGTGGTGAACTTTGACCTGCCGGTCAGCATGGACATGACAGCGGACTGCGAGACGTACCTGCACCGCATCGGGCGAGCGGGTCGCTTCGGCAAGAGGGGTCTGGCAGTCAACCTGGTGGACAGCCAGCAGTCCATGGACGTCCTCTGGGCCATCCAGGAACACTTCGGTCAGTCACATTTCCTGTCCAGTTTTCAGTTTAGTTTCTCAAGGAGGCGTCACTGCATTCGGACAGATCCATATGCGCTACACCACATCTGCGAGACAGATGTCTGACAGCAGCATAACCCAAAGCGCTCGTTAGGCCTTGAGTGCATGCTTGTATATTTGTGTACCTATCAGAGTGGATTTCTTTTTACATGATTTTGCCAGAGGACAACACTCTCGTTGCCATGGGTTCTTTTTCAGTATGCCAAGTGCGCGCTGCACATGGGACCGTGGTCTGTCATCTCAGTCTGAAAGACTACACGCTCAGTTTGTTTTTTCAGTCAAACTTGGGAGAAAGGTTGAGAGCGGGATTAGAACACACACCCTCACGGACTCTCTATATTGGCGTCTTAACCCTTCCTCCACCTTGAGTGCTTGCGCGTGTATTTGTGTATGAATGATGATGAACGATAAGGATACTTTTATAGTGCCGCTCCTCGGTCAGTGTGTTGTTTTCCCGGGTTGTGTTTGTAATAATGTTGTTTGAATGTGTCTGTGTTGTATAGTCATTGTTGTAGCCAGTGTGTTGTTTTTCCCTGGTCATGTGTGTAGCAGTGTTGTTCAAATGTGTCTGTGTTGTATCGTCATTGTGTTGCAGCCGCTGTGTTGTTTTTCCCAGGATGTGTATGTAACAGTGTTGTTTGAATGTGTCTGTGTTGTATAGTCATTGTTTGGTCATGTGTGTAACAGTGTTGTTCAAATGTGTCTGTGTTGTATCGTCATTGTGTTGCAGCCGCTGTGTTGTTTTTCCCAGGATGTGTATGTAACAGTGTTGTTTGAATGTGTCTGTGTTGTATAGTCATTGTTGTAGCCAGTGTTGTTTTTCCCTGGTCATGTGTGTAGCAGTGTTGTTTAAATGTGTTGTATAGTCATTGTGTTGTCATTCCTAGGTTGTGTGTGGAATGATGTTGTTAGAATGTGTTGTATTGTCATTGTATTATAGCCAGTGTGTTGTTTTTTCCCAGGTCGTGTGTGTGACAGTGTTGTTTGAATGTGTTGTATAGTCACTGTGTTGTAGCCAGTGTGGTGTTTTTCCCAGGATGTGTATGTAACAGTGTTGTTCAAATGTGTCTGTGTTGTATCGTCATTGTGTTGCAGCCGCTGTGTTGTTTTTCCCAGGATGTGTATGTAACAGTGTTGTTTGAATGTGTCTGTGTTGTATAGTCATTGTGCTGTAGCCAGTATGTTGTTTTTCCAAGGTCATTTGTGTAACAGTGTTGTTCAAGTGTGTGGGTGTTGTTTAGTCATTGTTGTATCCAGTGTGTGGTTTTTCCCAGGTCGGGTGTAACAGTGTTGTTTGAATGTCTCTGTTGTATAGTCATGCTGTTGTTTTTCCCAGGTTGTGTGTGTGACAGTGTTTTTTGTATTTGTATAACTCTTTTTATCACAACAGATTTGTGTGTGTGAAATTCAGGCTGCTCTCCCCAAGGAGAAAGCGTCACTACACTGACAGCGCCACCATGACATGACATGAAAGTTTTTGAATGTGTTGAACAGTCATTGTAGCCAGTGTGTTGTTTTTCCCTGGTCGTGTGTGTAACAGTGCAGTTTGAATGTTTTGTTTCGTCTTTGTGTTGTAGCCATTGTGTTGCTTTTTCCCAGGTTGTGTGTGTGTGTAACAGTGCAGTTTGAATGTGTTGTATAGTCATTGTATTGTAGCCATTGTGTAGCTTTTTTCCAGGTTGTGTGTGTAACCGTGTAGTTTGAATGTGTTGTATAGTCATTGTGTTGTAGCCATTGTGTAGCTTTTTTCCAGGTTGTGTGTGTAACCGTGTAGTTTGAATGTGTTGTATAGTCATTGTGTTGTATAGTCATTGTGTTGCTTTTTCCCAGGGTGTGTGTGTAACAGTGTAGTTTGAATGTGTTGTATAGTCATTGTGTTGTAGCCATTGTGTAGCTTTTTCCCAGGGTGTGTGTGTAACAGTGTAGTTTGAATGTGTTGTATAGTCATTGTGTTGTAGCCATTGTGTTGCTTTTTCCCAGGGCGCACCATTGAGAATCTGGATACAGATGATCTGGACGCGGTGCAGAAGATAGACAACTGATAGCTGATGCCGGAAGTGCCTGTCGCAGCCGTCATCAGTGGTTTTTTTCTTTAACATATCAGCAAGAAAAAGCCATTTTTTCTGTGATGATTGTTATCCGAGTTTTGGATTGTACTTTTGTATTTGTATTTCTTTTCATCACAACAGATTTCTCTGTGTGAAATTCGGGCTGCTCTCCCAAGGGAGAGCGCGTCGCTACACTACAGTGCCACCCATTTTTTTTGTATTTTTTTCCTGTGTGAAGTTTTGTTTGTTTTTCCTATCAAAAATTTTCCTTTTGGAGAGAAAATGATTTTTTTTTCTGATGTCCCATCACAGACATTGATTTCCTGAAAATCAGTTTGAAAAAAATCATGAATGTGTTTGGTTAATTTTAGAGAAGGGGAGTTAGTAGTTTGTTGACATTTTTGTTTTGTTTCTCTATGTTGTTGGCTGTACATGTTATTGTCCTTCAAGAGGTAGACTGTGTGGGCGCATTTTTCATGACTTGTGAGATGTGTGGAAAATTCAGGGAGAGTGTTCTGTAGGGTCTGTTAGGTGAAGTGGGAATGATGAGTCATTTCACCGAATAGCCAGGTGTCGCTTCCAAAATAGCCGTGTCTCGTTTCCCGAATAGCCATGTGTAGTTTCCAGGATAACTGTCTCGTTTCCCGAATAGCCATGTGTAGTTTCCAGAATATCAGTGTCTCGTTTCCCGAATAGCCATGTGTAGTTTCCCGAATAGCTGTGTCTCGTTTCCCGAATAGCCATGTGTAGTTCCCAGGATAACTGTGTCTTGTTTCCCGAATAGCTATGTGTAGTTTCCAAAATAGCTGTGTCTCGTTCCCCGAATAGACGTGTATAAATAGCCGTGTCTCGTTTCCCGAATAGCCGTGTCTCGTTTCCTGAATAGCCGTGTCTTCTTTTCTGAATTCTGAATAGCCGTGTGTAGTTTCTAGAATAGCTGTGTCTCGTTTCCCGAATAGCCGTGTGTATTTTCCAAAATAGCCGTGTCTCGTTTCCCGAATAGCCGTGTCTCTTTTCCTGAATAGCCGTGTCTTGTTTCCTGAATCCTGAATAGCCGTGTCTCGTTTCCTGAATAGCCATGTCTCGTGTGTCTCGTTTCCTGAATAGCCAGGTGTCATTTCCCGAATAGTTGTGTCTCGTTTCCTGAATAGCCGTGTCTCGTTTCCTAAAATGTTTCTGTGCATCACATCTAACACTGTGTACGACACATTTCTGTGTAACAGCATCTGACGTCGTGTGAACAACACATTCCTGTGTGCCACATCTGACATTGTGTGTACATGTACAGTGTGTCAGATGTGGTACACAAGAATGTATATGCAGTGTCAGATATGATACACATGAATGTGTTGTATGCACAGTGTCAGATGCGTTGTATACTATACAGTAACTTTCTGTTGACAGGAATTTTACTGACATGTAATTTTCATCGCCAATCAGGAACGATGTGTGATGTTTTAGGTTTTGTTTTCTGGTAACTGTTCGGGTGGTGCAGTTGTAGATGTGAATGAAATGACAGTGACAACACAATGTGAATGATTTCCCTCGCCTTGTACAGGTATGTAGTTGTTACCGTACATCTTTTTAGTTGGGTGACATACGGTGCAAAACCTTCTACACTCGTAAGATGTATCCAGATATTCTTTTTGTTGTTTTCAGCACATTAAGGTGGACCACTGCGTCATTTTTAGCTAATTTTTGTTTCTCAGGAACTACTGAAGGTATCTGCATGAAATTTGGTACACATACTCAGGATGTTAATGGATATCTGTGCTAAGTTTGAAGATTATAAGTCAAACAGATATGAAGATATGATAATTTTATCATAAAAATACATACCGTTATTTGGCCCCTTTGCTGCACTGAACACATGCATTACATAATGATTCTCATCATTTCCACAGTTTGTTTTGACATCATTTAGTGCAATGATCACAAAAGCAGATGCCCATTGTCCACAAGCATTGTTCTCTGTCTTGTCAAAAACGCATAAAATTATGCATTCACGTTATTATGCTTCAGTCACTTGCTATGAAAAAAACTACTAGAGGTAGAGAGTTCTAACTATGTTCATTGCACTCAGCACACATTTTTACATCAGTATGCCTAATTTTATGATAATATTTTCACTTTATCAATTGTTACACAGGGGCCACTGACGCACCTGCAGCAGAAATTCAACTTTTGAGAAAAACGCCTACAAAGATTGTGTTGAGAACTCAAACTACAACCCATCGTTACACACTAAAAAAATAATACACAGGAAAACAGCACTTGGCCAGTATCACTAAGTGGTGAGAGAGAGTTTTTTCAGTTATTTGATTGTTCAAAATGCTCCTGGGGCTTATACTTCTCCCTCATCTGCCCGTCGATGTTCACGTTCCCGACGTCTCACAGTTTCAGTTTTTTTCCTCTGTTGTTTTGCTCTGTCAGAGGATTTTCTGGTTGCTGTTTTGACCCTGAGCATATCTGATTTCTCTGCAAACATCTCTGCTTTGCTCCCAGCCACAAGTTCCAGTTCAGCAGACCCCATCCTCTTTGTCTCATCTTCATATACAGAGACCTGAAAAGAAATCAAATGTGTGAGAATAGAAGGTACAAGAGAGAGAATGAGAGAGAGCTGACCCCATCCTCTTTGTCTCATCTTCAAATACAGAGACCTGAAAAGAAATCAAATGTGTGAGAATAGAAGGTACAAGAGAGAGAATGAGAGAGAGAAGAGACTCAGACTGACAGTTTTTTACACACACACACAAACAGTATGTCAGACTCGGTAAAAATCCACAGAAATATTACTGGGAAAAGTATTTCAATACTTGAGAAAAATAAAAACTGCCTCTGAAAACAAAAATCAAAGAACTGGGGGGGGGGGGAGTAAATCAATGGGCTCACAAAAAAGACGGTATTCGGATGGCTTTTTTTTTCTTTTCTTTTTTTTTTTTTGCTATGAAACGTAACAAAAACTCATGAAATAAAATAGAATACTATATTATATATATATTGAATATTATATATCTGTAGACTATTATATCAATTTCCACAAACCATTGCTTCGCATTTTTCACAATGAACTGACGACACCAAGCAGTCCAACGTTGACACATCAACGATGTTCTGTGAGGATTGTGGCTGTCCCGAGCGAAATTGTACTTCAGGAACTGATGCACTTTTTTTTTTACGGTGGTTCTTCGTCTGAACTGGGGCCACTGTCACCCGTTCACGCATGTTTTCTGGTGAAAACGTCCAATTTTCTCTTCGAACTGAGAAGCGGAGTGCTTTCACTGACGCCGGTCGATGTCGAAGGCACCGCTAAGTTGGTCACTGTTTCGGCAGGCTTTTTTTCAGCTTGTGTTGTAATCTTATGCTTTCTCTTCTTTTTGCCGAATGCAAAGACAGTCCTAAACTTCTTTCCAACGTGTTTTGGCATTGTCCGTGACTTGTAATAGAAAATTTCGATCAAACTCTTAGGCAACTGGTGTGTCGATTGAAATTGTAAAGAAAACGGACGCCATCTTGGAAAAAGTCACATGACCGATTGGGGCAATGGGCTATTTTTTTACTCCGACAAGCCAATCAGAAACCTCGACTCAGCCACAACCCCTCAAAAATGCCTCTCGGGTTCCTTCGGATATGCTCTGCGTGTGTTTCCGTGAGTGGAATTTTCCACAGGAAATAGGAATGAGAGGACAGACCGGTGAATGACCTTCACACTGATACCAAATAAGTGGGGGTTTCCAAACCAGATCACGAGCACCAGGCCGTCCAAATCGATGCAAACTTTGATTTTTTTGTCACATTTGCTCAAACTTCACACACACCCATGTCAGAAAATGATTTTATTTGAAATGAAATCAGTCAAATTGAGCAAAATGGTTGACAGAAATGCAAGAAGAGACATTATTTGACCAAATATAAGTATAATCCCAAAACACGTTTTTTAATGATTTTTGGTGAAAAACCTATGCCGTGGTCCACCTTAATACATGCTGTAAGGTGTCTTTCTAAAATATGGACTTTAAAAAATAAAAAAATTTTTTATTATTTTGTTGTTGTTGTTCATGATGGGAAATATATAATTTCCAGTAATGTCCACAGCCAGAATACATGATATGAATGTTATTTGTTGCTTGACGGGTGCAATAGCCAAATGGTTAAAGCGTTTGACATTCAACCTGAAGGTCCCAGGTTCAAATCTCGGTAACAGCGCCTGGTGGATAAAGGGTGGAGATTTTTCCGATCTCCCAGGTCAACATAGTGCAGACCTGCTTGTGCCTGAACCCCCTTTGTGTGTATACACAAGCAGAAGATCAAATGTGCACATTTAAGATCCTGTAATCCATGTTGGCGTTTGGTGGGTTATGGAAACAAGAACATACCCAGCATGCACACCTTTGAAAGCGGAGTATGGCTGCCTACACAGGGTAAAAACGGTCATACATGTAGAAGCCGTCTCATGTACATACAAGTGGGAGTTGAAGCCCACAAACAAAGAAGAAATGTTGCTTCTTTTCTTTTCTTTTCTTTTTTTTTATATTGTTGTTGCATTTTCTTTGTTATTGTTGTTCAGTTTCTCTGGAACTGGTATTTGAATCTCATAATTAGCAGTTGAATCTGTGTTCACAATGTTTATGATTTACTGTGCTATATTGACTTTTTTCTTGAAAGTCTGTTTCGGTGACTACAGTGACTTTGGTTGTTTGTTGGGGGGTTTTTTTGCTTGGTTTTGTTGTTGTTTTGGGTTGGTTTGAAATGATCAATTTTTTGTTCCTTATTCTGTGTTCATAGTCTTTATCATTTACAGTGTCATATAATTTTTTATTTACATTTTTGCTGGAAAAATCATCTTCAGCCACTTTTTAGTTTGTCTCTGATTAACATACTTTACATGTTTTTCAAGTGATGGTTACGTTTTTGATGGTAAGTGTTTTTTTGGTTTTGTTTTTTTCTGTTTTGATGTTTTGCAGAAATCATTCACATCTGTGCATTTGTTTATTCCAGTACATGTTTGCGTGTACATTCCATATTTGTGAGCATGTGATCGGCTTTGGATCCACTCTGTTTACGCATACCCAGATTCAAACACTTGACTGTTGGCCGCTGTTCTTTCTCTGTCTCTGGACCTTGCATTTGGAGTGAACTTCTCTTTCTCTTCGTCAGGTCTCCACACTCAGCTCTTTCAAGTCTGGCCTTAAAACCCACCTCTTCCCAAAATAGCCTCCCTTCCCTGCCTCTTCCTTGTCGTTTTTTTTCTCTCTCCAGTTTTAGAGTTACGCATGCGTTTGAATGACTGGTGCGAAAGCGCTTTGATTTGTCTCTGCACAAGATTCAGCGCTATATAAATATTATTATTATTATTAGCATGTGTATGTACATACATGCTCACATTGGCTCCCAGTCTTTCCCACACAATAGGTAATGTTGAAAATAATTCAAGTGCATTCAGTTAATTTTCTGTCAATATTTTTATTTCATTCCAAGAGGTTTTATTTATTGATTATTTTTATTTCTGTCACTACAGACTGATCTTTCTTTGTGATGTAAATAATTCTTACACTCTCAGTCCTGGGGATTCTTTGTTTTGTTTGTTACATTTAGAAAAGTGTATTATATTTCTTGTGCTGCTGAATAATTAGGTGTCAACATGGATTTATTTGTGATCACAAAACACTGCTCACCAGAGTTATAATTCAGCAACCACTTTGTTGCCACTTTGATGTAAGCAATACTGTTTAAGTCTCGCTAGTAAACCATTCTGTTTTAGTCAAGCTAGTAAACAACACTGTTCTATTAACACTAGTAAACAGCATTGTTCTAGTCAAACTAATAAGCAATACTGTTCTTGTCACACTGGTAAATAGTACTGTTCTAGTCACTAGTAAATAGTACTGTTCTAGTCATGCTAGTAAATGTGCTGGTCAAGTCAGACTAGTTAACAGTACTGTTCTAGGCACAATAGTTAACAGTACTGTTCTAGGCACACTAGCTAACAGTACTGTTTTAGTCACACTAGTAAAATGTACTGTTATAATCACCCTAGTAAACAGTACGTTCTAGGCACCCTAGTAAATCATACTATTCTAGTCACTTAAGTAAACAATACTTTGTCACCCAAGTAAACCGTACTGTTCTAGTCACCCTTGTAAACTGTACTGTTCCAGTCACTCTAGTCAACCATATTGTTTTAGTCACCCTAGTAAACCATACTGTTCTAGGCACCCTAGTAAACAGTACTGTTTTAGTCACCCTAGTAAACCGTACTGTTCTAGTCACCCCAGTAAACCATACTGTTCTAGCCCCTTCACTGCAAGTACGTTTTGCTATAGCCTATGCTGAGAAAATTTTCAGAAAAACATACCAATGATTTTAATTTGCTTATATTTCAAAAAGTACTGAAGATAAGTGCATAAAAGTATATATTAAATGAAAGGAAAATGAACCAGGATTTTGTTTTTGATACTCACATGTTCAGATAATGTGTCAATCTGAAACAAAAATTCCATAAAATGCAATATTTTTTTTTTTTTAAATTGAGAGGCTGTCATTCCATCATGTAGGTGCTACAATATCAACCAGGTTATCAACCAGTCTTTCTTGTGACTGTTGTGATCAACCAAACACACTGTCAAGGCTGAGCAACAGTGTCCGGGTCCATAAGACTCCAGCACAGTCCACACAAAGAATGAAAAGGGTGTACTCACCCAGCACCTATTGCCAGTAAAAATGCTGTGTGGTACTTACGGAAACAGTCTTCAAGACACAGTGCTGGTTTGCTGGGGCAGTCTGGGCAGTAGAACCTCACATCCTTTCTTCCAGCAGACTGCACCTCCTTTGTGGCCAGGCCTTCTGTGGGGTATGTGGGATGACATCAATGAAGTGTCATCCTCACAAGACAAACAGCGTGGTCATCTTCAGCAATGTCTGGGTCTTGGTCACCAAAAATCATGGCACTAATTACATCCTTCTGGAAGTCCAGGAATGTTCTGCTGTTGCCTGCTTTTTTGTAGAGGATGTATGCATTCAGCATGGCAATTTGTAGAAAATGCACACACAGCTATTTGTACCACTTCAGGGTTTTCCTTGTGGCATCGTAGGGCTACAGCTGTTGGTCATGATGGTCCATGGCACCCATGTTCTTGTTGGGATCTAGAATTGATGGAGGTTTGTTTACTGCCCTTTGGTCTTGCTGCTGGTGGTGTTCAGCTGCAGGTTTGTGGCAAGTTGTCAGCTCCAGATGGTCCAGGATGAACATGATCATCACCATGCTGCATACCTGAAACACATTGCATAAAAGACTAAGTTTGTTGGGTTTTGGGGTTTTTTTTGTTGTTTTTTTTACACACATATTAAAAGATCATGAAATGGTACCATTTTATTTCTGATTGTTTTAAGAAGCTGAAATACAAACACACACACACCTACCCCACCCCAAACCCCCAAAACACACACACTGAAACTGGTTCATGGTATGCCACACCCCCTTCATTCTCTCTCATACAAAACAAAATGACCACACACACACACACGCACATTCTACAAGCGTTGCATTAAAATAATTTAGGCATACAATTCTGTATATCTTTCTCTGATTTCAGTTTTATAAACATCTTCACCTGCCCCGCCCTCTCCCCTAGCACATATCTATATTACACACGTAACTGACTCTCACTCACATACACTGATCAGTGACTGACGAAGCTACTCACCACAGCTAACACATTCAAAACACAAACAATGCAGTCATATTCATTGTTACAACAAACAGAAAGCAAATAATAAACTGACAAACCTCGTAAACACCCACCTGCATTTTGAATCAGCTGAGCTTGTCTCTTCAGTTTCGTCAAGCAAACTCCACCTCCCACTCCCGTCCATATCAAAATCAGTGTCTTCGGCATCAACTTCACGCAGTTCTATTTCATTCAGTCCACAATCTTCATCCTTACTATTTGCATTGCAAAAGATTTCTTTCAATACTCGTGCGAGTGTTGGGGTTTGCCTGCGTTCAGCCATGGCTTTGCAAACACAACTTGAACTTTGTACAAACTTGCAAAACTTTCGCTATAAATATGACAGTGAGGTGAATAATTTTAGCTTATGGAACTCAGGAGATAAAGAGCTCTTAGGGGAGCTAATTTAATGGTTAGCAGACTGTATTTTCTGAAATGTGGGACTTGAAACAGAATGTTTTAACATGACGTACGCTGTATGTCAATACAACATTGGTGAGCCAACATTTCATGAGGTACACCGTACGTCAACAGCGCAGTCAAGAGGCAAGGCACCCAATTAAACAGTACTGTAATAATAAATAATCATAATAATGGTATTTGTATTGCACTGAATCTTGTGCAGAGACAAATCAAAACGCTTTCACATCAGTCGTTCACACGCATGCATAACTCTAAACTGTAGAAACTAAAGACAAGGAAGAGGCAGGCAAGGGAGGCTGTTGTGGGAAGAGGTGGGTTTTAAGGCCAGACTTGAAAGCTGAGTGTGGAGACTTGAAGTGAAAGAGGAAGTTCATTCCAATTGCAAGGTCCAGAGAAAGAACGGCGGCCAACAGTCGAGTGGTTGTATCTGGGTATGCGTAAATAGAGTGAATCCAAAGCTGATCGTAGTGAGCGAGATGGAGTGTAGAGGTGAAGGCAGCCACAGAGATAGGAAGGGGCTGATTTGTGAATACATTTGTAGCATAGAGTGCTGATCTTGTACTTTATTCGGTGTGAGACAGGGAGCCAGTGGAGATGTTGCAAAAGAGGAGTGATGTGCTCAGATCTTTTCTTTCTGAGGATGAGTTGGGCAGCAGAGTTCTGTATGCGCTGAAGGGACTGAATGGATAAAACGGCAAACCAAACAATAGAGAGTTATAGTAGTCAAGGCGAGAGAAATGACAAGTCTAGATGTTGCATCAATGGACAGATATTTCCGGATGGAACTGATGCGCCACAGATGACGGTCACAAGATTGACATGTCTGACTGATAAATTTTTGCATGGACAGTGTGTTGTCAAGGACAACGCCGAGGCTCCTGACTGAACTGGAAAGATGGATGGATGTACTGCCAAGTTTGATTGTGTCAGTTGTGATGGAAGAGAGTTTTTGTTTAGTTCCTATGATCATTGCTTCAGTTTTGTCTGTGTTCAATTGTAACTTATTTAGAGTCATCCAGTTTTGAATATCCAGGGAGCAAGTGTTGGGGTTTGTCTGCGTTCAGCCATGGTTTTGCAAACACAACTTGAGCTTCATACAAACTTGCAAAACTTTCGCTATAAATATGACAGTGAGGTGAATAATTTTAGCTTATGGAACTCAGGAGATAAAGAGCTCTTAGGGGAGCTAATTTAATGGTTAGCAGACTATTTTCTGAAATGCGGGACTTGAAACAGTTGTTGTAACATGACGTATGCTGTGCGTCAATTCAGCATTGGTGAGCAACATTTCATGACATACGCCGTACGTCAACAGCACAGTCAAGAGGCTAGGCACCCAATTAATCAGTACTGTTCTAGTCGCACTAGAAAATAGTAATGTTCTAGACATATTAGTAAACAATACTGTTCTAGTCACCAATGTAAATAGTAGTAAACAGTACTAGTCTTGCCAGTGCTATGACCAGTATTACATTTGAACAGCCACTATATGGTGATGTAATCAGTACTTTTTTGTCGTTCTAGTGATATGACTAATATTACATTTCAACAGTGATGTGAAATACTGTTTTACTCATGCCAGTGATATGATCAGTATCACAATATGAACCGTGACAGTGATTTGCCTTGTTTTGTTTTACTGGGCAAGTCTTTTTTGCCATTGTAATATGCAGGCTAACTTTTCACACATTTCTCTGTTTAATTTTTCCTGACGTTTTTGCATATTTTGTTTCATATACAAGCATTTGACTTTCTCTTTTGTATGGGATATTGATGTTTAAAAGAAATTAAAACAATTGAACAATAAAACTGACGGACACAATAGCTGAGTGGTTAAAGCGTTGGACTTTCAATCTGAGGGTCCCGGGTTCAAATCACGGTGACAGCACCTGATAGGTAAAGGGTGGAGATTTTATGATCTCCCAGGTCAACATGTGCAGACCTGCTAGTGCCTGAACCCCCTTCGTGTGTATATGCAAGCAGAAGATAAAATACGCACGTTAAAGATCCTGTAATCCATGTCAGCGTTTGGTGAGTTATGGAAACAAGAACATACCCAACATGCACGCCCCCGAAAGCGGAGTATGGCTGCCTACATGGCGGGGTAAAAACGGTCATACATGTAAAAGCCTACTTGTGTGCATTTGAGTGAACGTGGGAGTTGCAGCCCACAAACGCAGCAGAAGAAGAATAAAACCGTTTCAGAGTGTGATTGTGTACATGCTTTGATTTTCATGCTCTGGTTGTTGTCAAAATATTTGACGTCATTGACTGATGTATCGTGCTTCTGAACACTGAGTATGGCTGCCTGACAATGTAAAAACGGTCCTTCACATTAAAGTCCACTGATAGATATGAGTGAAGATTTGGAGAGGGGAGGGGGACCTTGAAATACAGATTATTGTATTGCTAGTCATGGCTGTGTACTGGGCTGGATGATAGAGCAAAAATGATTGTCATCTGTTTACCAGTTGTTTGTCACAGCTTCCTCTGCTGTGGATATTTTGGACAAATTATGATGAAAAAGAAAAAAACTTTTAATTAAGAGGGATGGGGTGGGTGAGTTTTCACCAGGATAAAAAAAAAATTGTTGGAGCATAAATCGTTTTTATGATTGGTTTTGTTGTGTGTGAAGTTCTGTTGTTGTGTGTGTTTTTTTCTGTGTTGTGATAAAAAAAAAAAATCAATCACAACAGGAAATAAGTCGTCGTTGGCTTGAATGCAGTAAACTAAGAAAGAAAAACAGACAGGGGGAGTTTGTATTACACTCCATGTTTGGTGATACATATACTTACCATGTCAGACTGATGCAAACTGGACCTATTGGTTTGCTCTGCTTGGCCAAATTTCACGCGGATAACGGTGAACAGATGACCGGTCTTGCCCGGTCCAGTCCGCTCTTAGCCAATCAAACACCTCTAAAAGCTACAAGCGCTGAATCATTCCTTTGTTTTATAGATATGAAAAGCACGCTGAAAGCAGGCTGGAATCAACCTGGCAGAAGGGAATAGTACTGTTCCCGCTCACACACACACACACATCTGTGTGTATGTACATTTATATATATTTGTATTTCTTTTTATCACAACAGATTTCTCTGTGTGAAATTCGGGCTGCTCTCCCCAGGGAGAGCGCGTCGCTACACTACAGCGCCACCCATTTTTTTTGTATTTTTTCCTGCATGCAGTTTGATTTGTTTTTCCTATCGAAGTGGATTTTTCTACTGAGAATTTTGCCAGGAACAACCCCTTTGTTGCCGTGGGTTCTTTTACGTGCACTAAGTACATGATGCACACAGGACCTCGGTTTATCGACTCATCTGAATGACTAGCGTCTAGACCACCACTCAAAGTCTAGTGGAGGGGGAGAAAATACCGGCGGCTGAGCCGTGATTCGAACCAGCGTGCTCAGATTCTCTCGCTTCCTAGGTGGACGCGTTACCTCTAGGCCATCACACACACACATACACATATATACACCAGTGCATAAACACACTCACACTAACACACACACTTCCATTTCACCCCCAACAACCTCCACCATGATCCATTCTCTCTTCCGATGTTCAGTACCACCATCACCACTGACTGACTGTCTATCCACTCCACCCCCATACACACACACACAGCGGATGCGAGTGGGGGTGGGGGGTGAACGAAAGCACCATTTCTATTTTCATATCACCCCTCATCACCTCACACATCCTCACCACCCCGCCCCAACCCCTCAGAACACACACACGCACGCACACATTAGCACACGCACACACACAGGAAGAGGTGAAGGTGGGATGGAGGGAGCTAGGACAAAAGGACCATTTCCTCATATCAAGTTGGAGCCAGTGTGTCGGGTGTCTCCATATCTACTGCTCCCCCAGTGTACTGACCCCTCTCCCCACCCACCACCATCCACATCATCGCCTTACACATCAGTCCACCCACCCACCCGGTCCCAACACCTCAGAACACACGCGCGCGCGCACACTGACAATGCATACACACACACACACACACACACACACTGACACTAACTCCTCACACACACACACACACACGTCATCCCACCTTTCCCCAGTTCCGGCTTGTCCCTGAACCTGAACAATGGTGGTGTTTGGTGTGGGTTGTTGGCTCAGGAAACGGGCACGTGTGGAACCATTGTGTTTTTTTTTCTTCTGTTCTTCTCTTTTTCCCTCTTTTTCTCCCTCTGTGTGTGCGTGTGTGTGTGACTGTGTGTAGAGGGATTGATTGCTGTATTCAAGGAATAGAGGCTCTCTCTCTCTCTCTCTCTCTCTCTCTCTCTCTCTGTGCCTCTCTTTCTCTGTGTGTGTGTGGAGGGATTGATCTATTCGGGGAATAGAGATTCTCTCTCTCTCTCTGTGTGTGTGTGTGTGTGGAGAGAGAGAGATTGAACTATTCCGGGAATAGATATGCTCTGTGTGTGTAGGGATTGGTCTATTCGGGGAATAGAGATGCTGTGTGTGTGTGTGGAGGGGGTGAGCGGGGTGTGGTGACACTGGGTTCGAGGGCCGGGGGGGGGGGGGGGGGATGTGGGTTGAGGAGAGTACTGATTCACCTAACCATATGTGTGTGTATATTGTGGACCTGTACCTCGGCTGCTTTTATTTGTCCACGCGTGTTCCTCCGCCACCACCACCACCCCAACCCCCTGCCTATCCCCTCCCTTCCACCCCCATCCCCCACTACCACCACCTCTTGTCAGTACCAAGTCAACGAACTGCACGTGTCTTAGACAAACATCTCCGTTGGAAACTGGATATGGGAGACACAGGAAGTGGTTGTGTGTGTGTGTGTGACTGATGTGCCCCCGGCCCAGCTAATAAGGCGGGAAAATGCTATCCTCGTAAAAACTGCACCCAAAGACTGTGCATCTTGAAGTAGATGGAAAATAGACACAGAATCAAAAATCTGAAGAAAAGTTGCTGTTTCTCATGAAGATGTCGCTGTGTGTGTGTGTGTGTGACGGTGTGTGTGGAGGGATGGCCTTGTATACTACGCGTCCGCTTAGGAAGCGAGAGAATCTGAGCGCGCAGCTTCGAAGCACGACTCAGCCGCCGATATTTTCTCCCCATCCACTAGACCTTGAGTGGTGGTCTGGACGCTAGTCCGTCATTCGGATGATACGATAAACTGAATTTCCGTGTGTAGTATGCACTTAGCGCACGTAAAAGAACCCACGGCAACAAAAGGGTTCCTGGCAAAATTCTGTAGAAAAACACACTTTGATAGGAAAAACAAATAAAACTGCACGCAGGGAAAAAACAACAACAAAACAATGGCTCTCCCTGGGGCAGCCCGATTTTCACACAGAGAAATCTGTTGTGATAAAAGGAAATACAAATACAAATGTTACCGACACCACATCTTCTGGACAAGTGTATGACAGCAGCATAATTCAGTGTGCCAAGCCTTTAGTGCGTGCATGCACACACACACACACACACACACACACACACACATATATATATATATATATATATATATATATATATATGATGGAGTCTCCCGACGGTCCGACGAATGAGTAGACAGGCAGGTAGGTTTATCTGTCGGGTATGTGTCCTCATATGGGAGACGAGGCCGATTCTGGATGCGCAGCACTTCCCACAGGTGTTGCAAGGGATAACGTCTCCAGAAGTTGAGCCCTGCTTCCTTCACTCACGCTTCTCCTTGATGGCCAGCGCACGGTTCTCTTGTTTTCAAACGTCTTTATGCCACTAGAGCACAGCATCCTCCAGCGAGAGCGGTCAAGGGCATCAGTTTCCCAGGAAGCGATTTCTATGTCACAGGCTTTGAGGTTTGTCTTCAAGGTGTCCTTGAAGCACTTGCAGGGTCTTCCAAGTTCACCGTGGCCTTCCTTCAGCTGGCCATGCATATATGTGTGTGTGTGTGTGTGTGTGTTTTACCTATCAGAGTGGATTTCTTCTACAGAATTTGTCAGAAGACAACAGTCGAGTCGTCATGGGTTCTTTTTCAGTGCGCTACTGTGCGTGCTGCACACGGGACCTCGGTTTATCCGATTTCTCGTCCCATCAGTCCGAATGACAAGACGCTCAGTTCGATTTTCCAGTCAACCTTGGGAGAAAAGGCGAGAGCAGGATTCGAACCCAGACCCCCAGATCTGTATTGACAGATAAGCGTCTTTACCATTCTGCCATGCGCCACCTTGCTCTTTGAAGAAAAGCCAATTGAATTAAATTAAAGAACCTCAGTGGGTTTTTTCTTTGTTGGGGTTTTTGTTGTTGGGGGTTTTGTTGGGAGTTTTTTTGTTGGTTTTTTTGTTGTTGTTTTTTTCTCCTCTTCTTCAGCGTTCCAGGCCATATTCAGACGGTCAGAGTAGGTTACGAAGTCCGCAGTCCGCTGGAGCTCTGCCGCCGTTCCCGGCCGGCCCAGCTTGTCCTGGAGCGCTGCAGGACTGGGCCAGATCTGGCGCCTCAGCTCTTCAGTTGTGTAGAGGGCAGTCTTGCAGGACATAGGCTGGTGTTTGAGGAGCGGTGTCACACGGAAATTTGTCTGTGTGGGAAATGTTTTTTTGTAGAGATGGGAGAGGAGCTGGCAGCGGCCTGTGCGCAGTCTGAGGATGATGACCTGCATTTTCCATCAAGGCCTGACTGAGTGCGTTGGGTTACGCCACTGGTCAGGCATGGTGGTGTAGCGTGTATGGATTTGTCCGCGAACGCAGTGGCGCCTCCTTCAGGAACTGAACTGATGAACTTGTGATATGTGCCCCTGAGCAATTTGTCGGAAGTGAATGACCGGATGCCTCTTCCTTCACTGACATGGGAAGTGGCGTGGTGAACTGATGTCCGGCCTCCGTTCACCCACCACACCAAGCAGGCGCCTCAACCGGATTCGAACCCAGGACCCTCTGATTGATTGAAAGATCTTATTGTTCATGTACTGATTACTGCAACTGCTGTTTGTCTCTTCAGAATAGGAAGCCGTGTGCGCGCGCGCGCGTGTGCGTGTGTGTGTGTGTGTGTGTGTGTGTGACGTTCGTTATTGTTTATTGTATATTAGCGTTTCCTAAAATTGTGCCGGGTTGTAGCGTTGAGTCAGCTGACACAAATTGAAGTGTCCTGTTCAGAATCAAGTCTTCTTGACATGTCGAGCCTGTCGTTTTTGGTGGGTTGTTTTTGTTTTGTTTGTTTGTTTGTTTTTTGGTGGGTTGTTTTTTGTTTGTTTTGTTTTTTGTCAGTCCACTTGAAGTCAATCGTGTGTGTGTGTGTGTGTGTGTGAGTCAGTGATATCAATCAGTGTAACTTGAACCTGAACTGAGGCTCTTTTGTTTTTCACAGATCGCACACGCCTATACATTCAGTCTGTAAATTGCATCATCCGTCTCAGTCGCTACGACATGACTCATCATCATCACCACCACCACCACCACTTTAATGACATCATCACTACCAATTGAATGACCTCATCACCAGTCGCACTCATTCACTTCAAGTCACTTGGCACAAGTAGGTCAGTGTGTGTAAGGCAACGAGCACGTAGACAAGAGATGTGTCACCACTGTGGGGAAAAAACAAAAAAACAATAGAGAACACAGGCAGCGAACAATGGCCGAGACCGAGAACGTGCTGTCAGTCTCGACGATGGAAGCTCAAGGCAGTGCTATTCTCAACGCCCCGTGTTCACCGCCACTTTGGGTCCCCCGAGTGGTGTGACCCCCCCGGACATTAAGTGTGGGAGCAGGGGGTCAAGTTGTTATTGGACCAAGCGGCTTGTAGGACGTGTAGTGGTAATTACCGTTACGTTCGTTACGTGCCGAGAAGAAGGGAATATTCTTTATTATTGCTAGACTGGGGATGGGGAGTGAGGGAAAAGGGGAAGGGAGGGTTGGGGGGTCACGCGGCGCGGGGAGTCTGCGTGCGTGGCTGGTATCATCGTTCTCTTGTCTGTCTGTTTGTCTGTCTGTCTGTTTGTCTGTCTGTGCGACACACACTCACACACACTCACACACACTCTGTATACACACACATTTACACACACCATACATACACACAGACACACATATTACTGTATATGTATAATCACGTTTCAGCTGATTATTATTCACATAGGCTACTCTTCTGTTTCTTCTTCATCTCATCATCGTCATCGTTATCATTATCATCAGCATCACCATAATCGTCATCATCATAAACATCACCACTATCGTTATTATCATTTCCATTTAGAGATACCCACTCTTTCGTTTGGACCTTAGTCTGCAACTGATCAAAAGGTCACATGATGATATGAATAAACCACGTTTATTCCACACGGACGCGCGCACCCTGGTCCTAACCTCTTTCCTTTCCTTCTGTCCCTTTCTGCCATGCCCTCTCTTTTCAAACACACTCACACACACATGCAGCCGACAAAAACCGTAATACTGACCCGGCCTGGCAAACTCGCGCGCGCGCCGTGTGTGTGTGTGTGTGTGTGTGTGTGAAATGGCCGGGTCTGCAGACTCGCGCGCGCGCCGTGTGTGTGTGTGTGTGTTTGTGTGTGTGTGTGTGTGTGTGTGTGTGTGTGTGAAATGGCCGGGTCTGCAGAATTGTATCAGGAAGAACCTAATTATCGCTTGACACCAAAAACGTTGATATTCTTCTGTCACTAAAGATGGCAAATCGTTTGAATATCACGGCCTTTTGTGCTCTTTTAACGAGGAATATTTGCTGGGTGACGGCTGCCAGGTTTGAAAGCAACAAAGTTGATTGAGTCAATCCCTTTCGCTGGCGTGGGTATGCGTACAAAACATGAACTACGCACGGTTAAAGATCATCAGTGTATACCATGTCAGCGTTCCGGCGGTGGGTTGTGGCAGCACGAACCAATACCTCGGTTGCCAGGGAATGGTACTGATGTCAACGGGTAGTCTGTTTTTATGAGGGTGGTTTTCACTGCATCTCATTCCTGACGATAATCTGTCATCACATATTTGCGTAAGCAGTAATGTAATTTTTGTTGCTTGTCAGGCACAGAGAGAGAGGGGGGAGGGAGGGGAGAGAGCGAGAGAGACAGAGAGAGAAGAGAGAGAGAGACAGAGAAGAGAGAGAGAAGCCACGGCATTTTGTCCTTGTTCCTTGTCATGCTCTACGCAGTTTTGGATCAGAAAACTGCAAATTCAAAGCACAACAGATAGTGAACAATACTTGGGGGTGGGGTGGGACAAAGACGTGGTGGGTTAGATGGATCACTGAGAGATAACTTTATAATTCAGGTCAGTGGGATGGGTGGCCCGTACCACCAACCATTGTTTCATGACGACAATGCAGGCTGAACGCCACACCAGCTCACTTCCAAACGCTCCCTAAGGGCAAACCCACGGATCTAAAAATAGATCTAAGGCTCGTGGGGGTAAACCCCTACTGTAACCTTTCCCAGCCTTTCCAATGCTCACTGTGTGTGTGTGTGTGTGTGTGTGTGTATTGCGCATGTATGTGTGTGTTGCCTTGGGGGGGAGGGGGGGGGGAGCGGGAGGGGGGGGGTGTGTGAGTGAGTGAGCGGTGTGTATATGTGAGAGAGAGAGAGAGAGAGAGACTGTGTGTATTTTTGATGACAGGCCTAACAGATAACCATGTCACATTCGGCCGTCCTCACCCTCTGACTTTAAGGGACAACACAGCTAAAAATAACACAGGCCAAGTTCAGTGATGAACAAATGAGAGAGGGAGGGTGGGGGTTGGGGTTCATTTAATTTATGTGAAAATCAAAACTGGCTTCAAACGCACTTTGCATTCACGGCTCCCCAACAGCCATAACAAACACATCATGAACTGAACTAACATTACAGAATATGCCATCAACAACAAAATTACAGACATCATCAAAAAACTTTACACACAACGCCTTCAGCAACAAACATCACTTACACATAACTTGACACCATCAACAGCAAATAAAAGAGAACTAGTTCCCCTCATTTTAAAATGACACTAACATGTTTGCAAGGCTGGGTTATATCATTTGTACGTACACTAATTTCGTGCATGCCGACAGCATTGCAAAACACACAGTTTGGTATCGTCGGTTCCAACGCCGAACAGATGTCCCCAGTGTTTAACTCTACTGGTGGAAATCGTGACGGCACCAATCTTTCTTATCCCTATAGCCTATCATTACAGAAACGTTAATGGAAATCCATTGGTTCCTCGAAATAACACAATCACTTTGCTGTCCATGTTGTGGTCCTAGGCCAACAGGCGAAGAAGCATTTTATAACTTTTTGAATTTAGATGTCAAATCTCAGTGGTCATTGGACGACAAAACTAAGTCAAGTCCGTTCTGTGTGTGTGTGTGTGTGTGACAGAGAGAGAGGGAGAGAGACAGAGACAGAGAGAGACAGAGAGAGAGAGAGAGCAAAACAAAACTGACAAACAAAAAAAGCCGAATTGAAAACATAACTTTCTTGGCGTAAGTACCACCACCACCACTGCCACCATCACCACTACCACCACCAACCAACAACAACACACCAACGATAACAACTACCAACTGAACCAACCACCTAGACAAAAACACGCTCTTTATCACTGTGTGGTTGATGTGTCCGTTAAGAGCATCCGGTATAACACCGACCAGAGACACAGATCGAGGTGCCTGCAGTCAACAGTGAGTCTTTACACAGCAAGTCGACCTTACCAGATTTTTTTTTATTTAGTTAGTTAGTTGGGTTTTTTTTCTAACAGCTCTCTTCGCCGACGGACAAACACTCGGCGGTGTGCACACCACGCCCTGTACGGAAGCAATCATTCTGAATGGAACTCGAGTGTCTGTGAGGATTGCTGAGCACCGCACTTAGCTCTCCCACTGCAAGACTGACTGTAGCAGACGGCACTTTTCTTTGATTGAGGGACCAAATGAAGTGTTTTTGCGCCCCTTGCACTGAAGAGCTGGTTGGTTGTTGTTTTTTTGAAGGGAGAGAACTCTCCCCGGTAACCATCACGTAACCCGAAACTGGTAGACTGTGGCCTGGGAAAGTTGGGGGTTGCGGTGCATAAGAACTTTAAAACGTGGCGGAGAAGTATACCTACTATAACCATTAGTAGTAAGAGTTGGTGTTGTTGTAACATCAATAACACTGGCAGTATTTATGAAGTCTTGGGGCCTTGTATCTCTCAAGTTGCGCCCGGGAGCCCAACTGAGGTCAGTGTTTACACAGAGTGCAACTGGGACTGGAAAAACAACACTAACAAACAACAACAACAAACAAACAAAAACAAAACCAAAAAAAAAGCTTTCTTCCTCTCACCAACCTCCTCCAAACGTCAGCACTACTACTAGCTACCGCCCGAACCCCCTTCCTTCGTTGAAGCCATTGACAAGTTTGTATTATCGGAGTGTTTGGTTCTCGTGCAGTGCACAAACACTGACACCGTGCTTTATTAACTGCAGTTTCAGGTTGAGTGTCCATCGAAGGACCTTTGTGAAATAACACAGAGGATAGTATAATCTAATTGTGACGGGTAGTGGTTGGTTTGGGTTCTATTCTTCTCAGTTATCAACAGCGAGTTAATTTCGATCCTAAAAGAAGTAACTTGAGTTACACAAAATCATATTTTGTTAATTTTGTTGGGGGTATTTTACTTACATAATAATATAGTGATTTCGAGCGTCAAAATAAAATCGATCTTAATAGAAGTAAGTTATATTATGTTAATTTTGTTATTTTGGTGTCAGTAGTTTTACTACATAATTATATATACTATATAGTAATTTCGAGCGCCAGTGAAGCGTGTCAGAGTGTTCGTTCGTTGCTCTGTTGTGTCTATATTGGATGTAAGTGTTTGTGTGAAAACTGAAGAGAGACTTAGATTTAACAATATACAGTAGAAAAGAATTAATTTTACTTGTGTGTGTGTGCGCGCCAGTGTGTGTGTGTGTGTGTGTGTGTGTGTGTGTGTGTGTGTCAGTGTGTGTGTGTGTGTGTGTGTGTTGTGTCTATATTAGATCAGTGTAAGCGTTTGTGTGAAAACTGAAGAGAGACTTAGATTTAACAATATAGAGTAGAAAAGAATGTATTAATTTTACGTGTGTGTGTGTGTGCGCGCCAGTGTGTGTGTGTGTGTGTGTGTGTGTGTGTGTGTGTGTGTGTTTTGTGTCAGTGTGTGTTGTGTGTGTGTGTGTGTGTTGTGTCAGTGTGTGTGTTGTGTGTGTGTGTGTGTTGTGTCAGTGTGTGTGTGTGTTGTGTGTGTGTGTGTGTGTGTGTGTTGTGTGTGTGTGTGTGTTGTGTTGTGTGTGTGTGTGTGTGTGTGTGTGTGTGTGTGTGTGTGTGTGTGAACTGAAATAAGCAAAGAAAGAAAACTTAATAATAATAATAATGGATACTTATATAGCACACTATCCAGAAATCTGCTCTAGGTGCTTTACAAAAACGCTTGTTATCATAAAACATTATATCTATGTTACATACACTAAAATGTGACTACACACACACACACACACACACACACACACACACACACCGTGAACACACACACACACACACACACACACACTGACACACACACACACACACAACTTAGACTGAACAAACTAAAGAAGAACAAGCAAACCTGCCCGGCACTGCTCCTCTCGCTTACTGACGTGGCACGAATACCAAAACTACAAAGAGAAGAAAAAAAGATTGTACCCAGCCGATGCCAATCCCATGACAAAACCTATTCCCCATCAAAAAGGACAAAGGGTGGGGGGTAGTAGGAGGGGAGGGGGAGTGTGAGGTCACTTCAGTTTCCTCAGTTCTAGTCCTCCCAAAACCTTCCCCTTCCTCTATCTCCGGCGCTGAAGATTCCACCATCATGGCGCACCACTACTGCTGCGGGGAAGAAAGAATGTGCTTTGTGTGGAGTGGAGAAATAAAAAAGATTCGAGACTGAGGAGAGGGGATGGGAGGGGGGGGGGGGGGGGAAGAAGAAGAAGAAAAAAAAAAAAAGGCCGAAGGGGGAAAAAAAAGACCATTGTTTCGGCAAAAACAGGAAAGAGGTGTGGGGTAGGGGTGGGGAGGGGGATTCACCACGTGAAGTTTTCCCGGTCACAAGAACTTGAAGAATGGGAGTAGGAGACAGACAGAGACAGAGAGACAGAGGTGAGCGAGAGAAAAGGTGTGTTGCGGAAGGAGTGTGTGTGTGTGTGTGGGGGGGGGGGGGGGGGGGGGGGGTTGAGAAGACGGAAATTGGACGAGAAAGCACGCGGGTGTCGCGCGAGCCAGTGGTGGTAGGGGTCAAGGGTGAAGGGGGGGGGGGGGAGGGGGAGAAAAGTGCCAGGGCAGTCGAATCATTCCCAACCTTCCACTTCCTTTCCCCACCACCTACCCACTAAGCTAGGGAATTTAGATTAAAATTTGCGTTAGGTCAAAATGTGAGCAACAAAACCGTTCTTTTTACGATAAAATAGAATAAATCATACTGATCACACTGATATAAAGTTGGCCACTATAGGGAGGCGGGAACATAATTAGATTTTGATCTTTTATATCCAGAATCGTATGTTTTTATTACTTCTGCCCGTGTGAGAGCGCCTTACGAAAACTCGCAAGGGTTACGCAAGCGCGGGGTCGCCAGAAGAAAGCGTTCAGCGCGGTACAGTACATGTAACTGACTGCTGTCGCGCTGATGCTGATCTGTGGGCAGGACACTGCGACAGACAACAGATTCTGAACAGAAAGCTAGTAAGAGGACACTCTGGGGTCAAAAGGAAACAGAAATTTTCAATTTCATGTATTTGATACTAAATTGGTAGAACTGAGACGGAAATTCGTTTTTGTGAATGTTTTCCAGTTTCTTACTATTCATGACATATCATATAGAATGAAATCAGTATCATACCAACTGCAAAGGTGAATTTACGAAGGCTGCACATGATCATTTAGTTCGTAAGTACTATTTTGTTGACATTTTACGAAATACACAACTTGGATATACTTCATGCTCTGCTTATTAACGTGTAGAATATAAATATCTAAATATGTGTTAACCAGGTTTGTTTCAAGGAACATTATCGACGCTCTGTCCAGACTATTAAGTCGGAAAGTATGGAAGGCAGATGATGGCAAAATTGAACATCATGTCTTGATGTGAAAAGAGCGGTTTGAAATACATATTTTTCTTTGGAAATGAAATGGTATTTACAAATGTGACTCATGAACCCTGGCGCAGTAGACGTCAATTTAGCGTGGGATATAAATGATAATCATATTGATATCAATGAATCATTGATTTTATTAATGATTATGTAAAACTTTGTTACATGTTGTAATATGTGTAACATTGAATCCAGGTTACCAAAACTAACTTTCCCGACATAGATGTTTGAATTACTGGATTTATAATAATGATAGTAATGTGCAAAATTATGTATCTCATTAATGATTACTTCTAACCTTATGACATATGTAACATGGAACCCAAAATACCTAAACTAACTTCCCCACCCTGGATGATTTTATTTTTTCAGAAACACTGCAGGCACTCCATTTTCACATCAGTTCTCCCCAGTGTTTAACTGTTTAAAGTACTACTGTTCATCTTATTATGAAATGGGAATTGCATAATTTATATCACTTGACAAAAGTTATTCTCTCTGTCTGAAGAATTCTAATAATAGCACTGGATCCTTTGTATCTTTTTCTTCGATCAGTCAACACAAAACTGATTAGTGTTAGCTCACAGTGAACAAATCTGTAGGATTACAGAAAAACAAAATGTAATAAAAGTAAAACTATGAGGAAACACAAAAACAAAACAACAACACTGAATAACAACAACTAAAAATAAGGAATTTTATTATCTGCGTAAAGCAGAACCGAAAAACACGTGTTCCATGTCCGAATGTAACACTTGACTTCATCTCAAGCACTACTAAACGTGAAATGCTTCAAACTTAATTAATTTTTTAAGAAATTCATTCACAATCAATGTATAGTTTGGTTTTTCAGAACATGTGTGATGTAAAATGTGGCTGATATGACTGCCGAAAATTAATATGCGACGTCGATTGCATTTGAACAGTTGAATAGACATTTTTATCAGAAAATGAGCGCATGTGCTGTCGAAGATAGATGATGTGTTGACCACCTTTTGCAAGTAAAGAACGTGTAGCGTATTCATGAATGAGCTTGCTTTTGAATGAACAATAAAAAAATAAAATCAAAAAAACGTCAAGAGGAACGGGTTGTTTACGTCTGTCACGCGGTTTTTTTGTTGTTGTTTTTTTGCGTAATATTTCAAATTTAATGTACCATTTTTATTGATGATCAATGTTTTAGTATCACAACAAATGAATATAGATTATGTTCAGACACCTCCCAGTGGGTACAACCTTGCCGTGGTTGGGGGGCTTGCGTGTCTCAATAACCCTGAGAGCTATGCTGGCGGGAGATTCGTCTCCTGGTAGGGCCACCCAAGTCAGACAGGTCAAAGGGTAGAGACCAGACGAATAGTACCCACTGGTCCTCCAGGTTGGGGGTTTGAATTAGGCTAACAACCCGGTTCTGTAAAAAGAAGACTGTTACAGAAACTGCAACAACAAACTCTGAGAACTGCTTGGTCCAGGAGGGGTACTCTCTGGTAGAGCCCATGACGCGAGCTGGTGAAAGCCCTTGAGAAGCCAGTGCGCCGACAACTCTTCTGACGACCAAGGCCAAAACCAGGATAGGGACCTGGAACATCAGAACCCTATACGAGACAGGCAAAACAGCTCAAGTCTGTCGTGATATGCAAAGATACAACTTGAAGATTCTAGGCCTATGTGAGACAAGATGGACAGGATCAGGAAGAACGCAACTAGTGAGTGGAGACACCATCATCCACTCTGGACAGGAAGAAGGCCAACCCCACACCCACGGAGTAGCGTTGCTGATGACACCCGAAGCAACACGAGCACTGCTGTCCTGGGAGCCTATGTCACCAAGGATCCTCACGGCACGCTTCAATTCAAAGGGCAGGAAAGTTACCATCATTCAGTGCTACGCCCCTACCAACGTGGCAGTCATCGAAGAGAAGGATGATTTTTACCAACAAGTCCAAGCAGTCATAGACAAGACACCCAAAAGAGATATGAAGATCCTCATGGGAGACCTGAATGCCAAGGTAGGCGCCGATAACACAAACAGAGAGCTCATCATGGGCAGACACGGCACTGGAGTGCAGAATGAGAATGGAGAACTTTTCATGGAGTTCTGCACCTTCAATGACCTGGTCATTGGAGGCACCTTGTTTCCCCACAAGACCATCCATAAGACCACGTGGGTTTCCCCTGACGGCAAGACCGAGAATCAGATCGACCACATCACCATCGGTCGTAAATGGAGACGAAGCCTGCACGACGTCAGGGTAAAGCGCGGCGCAGACGCAGCATCGGATCACCACCTGGTTGTGGCAGTACTCAAAACCAAGCTGAAGGCCTACAACGACCAGGCTGCAAGACCATCGCACAAGTACAACGTGCACAGCTTGAAGGAGAAACTCAAAGCAGAAGAGTTCAAGATTGAATTGAGGAACAAGTTCAGTGTGCTTTCCCAACTCCCAGAGGACTCAATAGAAGAACATTGGCACAGCCTTCGAGAGACCTGGACAACAACTTGCAAAACAGTCCTGGGCAAGAAAACGAGGAAGCACAAAGAGTGGCTATCAACAGACACCTGGACACTCATCACTGAGAGGAAGCATTTGAAAGACCAGATCAACTGCACGCAAGATCAAGCCGAGAGACATGAGCTACAAGCACAGTACTGGGAGACGAACCGACAAGTAAAGCGAAGTGCGAGAAAAGATAAAAGAACCTACATCGAGGAACTGACAGCAGAGGCTGAGAGTGCAGCAGGTCAGCGGAACATGAAGCGCCTGTATGAGATCACCAGGACACTCTCCGGGTAAAACAGCAACCCAAGCCGGCCCGTCAAGGACAAAGACGGAAACACCATCCTTGGCGAAGAACAGCAGAGAGCAAGATGGGCGGAGCATTTCAAAGAAACGCTCAACCGACCAGCACCACCCGCCCCACCAGACATCCCGCCACCTACCAAGCTCCTCGACATCAACACCAACCCTCCCAGCAAGACCGAGATCGTCAAGGCCATCAAGTCCCTCAAGTCAGGAAAGGCAGCCGGCCCAGATGGAATTCCACCTGAAGCTCTGAAGGCCGACATCCAGACTTCAACTGAGATGCTGCACCCTCTCCTTTGCAAGATCTGGGAACAGGAGCGAGTGCCAAAAGACTGGAAAAGAGGACATCTTGTAAAGCTGCCAAAGAAAGGGGACCTTTCATCCTGCAACAGCTGGCGGGGAATCATGCTGTTGTCTATTCCGGGCAAGGTACTGAGCAGAATCATTCTTGAGAGACTGAAGAATGCTTTGGACAAGACACTTCGGGACGAACAAGCAGGCTTCCGACAAGATCGCTCGTGCACGGATCACATCGCAACCATGCGCATCATCATCGTGCAGTCCCTGGAGTGGCAGACCCCCCTGTACACAGTCTTCGTCGACTTTCAAAAAGCTTTTGACAGTGTCGACCGAGATGTCATCTGGAGACTGATGTACCACTATGGATTTCCACCAAAGTTTGTAACCATCATCCAGCAAATGTACGAAGACGCCACCTGTCAAGTGATCCACGACGGGAAACTGACGGAACCTTTCAGTGTGCAAACCGGCGTCCGTCAGGGTTGTTTGCTCTCACCGACCATTTTCCTGATGGTGGTTGACTGGGTCATGAGGCAGTCTACAGCAGATCGGAGGACAGGCATCCAGTGGACTTTCACTAAACAGCTGGAGGACCTAGACTTCGCAGATGACATAAGTCTTCTCTCCCAAAGGCAGCAAGATGCGCAGGAGAAGTTATGTCGTGTGGCAGAAGAAGCTGAGAAGACTGGACTCCAAATCAACATTGGAAAAACAGAGGTCATGAGGGTCAACAACAAGAAGCAAGATCCAGTGCAACTACACCAAGGGAACATCAAGGAGGTTGACAAGTTTGTCTACTTAGGCAGTGTTGTCAGTAAAGACGGGGGGGACGGACGAAGACATCAAGAGCCGTATCAACAAAGCAAGACACGCCTTCAACACCCTTCGACCAATCTGGAGATCGACAGCCCTCTCAATCCGCAACAAGATCCGGATTTTTAACACCAACGTGAAGTCGGTTCTACTCTATGGCTCAGAGACGTGGAGAGTGACAAAGACCAGCACCCACAAGCTTCAGACATTCACCAACAGATGCCTAAGAAACATCCTGAACATCAGATGGCTAGAGGTTGTCTCCAATGAAGAACTTTGGAACATGACAAAACAGGCCCCACTGGAGAAGGAAATAAAGAAACGGAAATGGGGATGGATAGGCCATACACTACGCAAGCCTGCAACAAACATCACAAGACAGGCTCTTGATTGGAACCCACAGGGGAAAAGGAAAGTTGGCCGTCCGAAGCAGACCTGGCGGAGAAGCATTGAGGCAGAGACAAGGGCGGCCGGAATGACGTGGGCCGAACTGAAGAGGACCAGCCAGAACCGGGTGCGTTGGAGGAGTGTTGTTGCGGCCCTATGTTCCCCACGGAATCAAGAGGAATAAGTCAAGTAAGTCAAGTATGTTCAGACATATTGTCATGTCACAAAATGGCGCCGAAATTTTGGATGTTTTTAATAATTTTCAACACATTTAAGACACAAGAACAAAACAGATTCCTACAAAATTGTTGCAGACATTTCTCTATTCAATTGCAGTCCTGATAACATATCAAACATTTGAATAATCATTGTAAATACATGTTTATATTGAATCAGACTGAGAGACCCCGATTTCCAACAAAGTTCTGACAAGACTGACCCATTTTCATTTTCCAGGCAGTCTTTGCTCTTCATGACTCTCTGATGCACTTCATTTTGCCACCTTCATACTCCAGCCAGATGCATTTTCTTTCCCACGGTAAACTGACGTGTCTACTGCGCCAGGGTTTGTGAGTCACATTTCCAAGTACTGGTTCATTTCCAAAGAAAAACATGTATTTCATCCCGTTTTTTTTGTTTTGTTTGTTTTTGTTTTTGTTTTTTTTACATCAAGACATGATGTTGGTCGATTTTGCCATCATCTGCCTTCCATGCTTTCTGCATTAATTGTCTGGACAGTGTTCCGACAATGTTCATTGAAACTGACGAACCTGGTTAACGCATATTTAGATATTTATATACTACACGTACTCTCTCCATACGAACGGCGACAGAGACGACGTTAACAGCGTTTCACCCCAATTATCATCATCAAAATATTGCAAGCGGAAGGCTCTTATACTGAAGAGGTGAATGTTGACAAAGAATACCACAATTCTGACGACGGAAGCTAAAGGTTGGGTCATTCAGACACCCACTGGACATCCGAGGGGTCTGTGCAGAGAAGAAGAGAGAACTGGCCGTACTGAATGAGTTAATAAGCGGAGCATGAAGTATATCCAAGTTGTGCATTGTGTTAAAATGTCAAACAAAATTGTACATACGAACTAAATGATCTCGTGCTGCCTTCGTAAATTCACCTTTGCAGTCAGTATAATACTGTTTTCATTCGTTATGAAATGTCATGACTGGTAAGAAACTGTAAAACAGTCATAAAAGCAAATTTGCGTCTTCTACCAGTTCAGTATAAAATACATGAACTTAAAAATGTTTGTTTCCTTTTGACCCCAAAGAGTTCTCTTATTTTCTGTGCGGTATCTGTCATCTGCCGCAGTGTCCTAATAATATAACGGAGGTATATTGTTATGTTCTGTTCTGTTCAAGCCAGTATATAGGTGAGGTTTGTGGTTGTCATACCGGATGCACCCCCCTCCCTCTCTCACCTTGCCCCCCACCCCCTACCTTCCCCTCCCCCCGTCTCATCATCCCTCCTGCTGTCCTTGTCCATCCATCTCCCCCTCTCTCCATCCCTCTCTCCATCCATCTCCCCCTCTCTCCATCCCTCTCTCCATCCCTCTCCCCCTCTCTCCATCCCTCTCTCCATCCCTCTCCCCCTCTCTCCATCCCTCTCCCCCTCTTTCCCTCTCCCCCTCTCTCCACCCCTCTCTCCATCCCTCTCCCCCTCTCTCCATCCCTCTCCCCCTCTCTCCCCCTCTCTCCACCCCTCTCTCCATCCCTCTCTCCATCCCTCTCCCCCTCTCTCCACCCCTCTCCCCCTCTCTCCATCCCTCTCCCCCTCTCTCCCTCTCCCCCTCTCTCCACCCCTCTCTCCATCCCTCTCCCCCTCTCTCCATCCCTCTCCCCCTCTCTCCCCCTCTCTCCACCCCTCTCTCCATCCCTCTCTCCATCCCTCTCCCCCTCTCTCCACCCCCTCTCCCCCTCTCTCCATCCCTCTCCCCCTCTCTCCATCCCTCTCCCCCTCTCTCCATCCCTCTCCCCCCTCTCTCCACCCCTCTCCCCCTCTCTCCCTCTCCCCCTCTCTCCACCCATCTCTCCATCCCTCTCCCCTCTCTCCCCCCCCTCTCCCCCTCTCTCCATCCCTCTCCCCGTTCCCCATACCCCTCCTTTCCCCCCTCCACACACACACACAACCTCCCTCCCCTCTGTGATCAAACAAGTAAGGTCCTAGGAGGACGACCCGAATAGAGGCCTGCTTTTTCTGAAAACCGGCAGTCACATGGGCCCCAGTCATATCAATGGCCGTGTCTTTTATCCACAGTATTGTTATGGCCGGAGACTGCAATGCAGCTAGCTTTAGGCAGTTTTTTTAAGGACACGCGAGAACCCACACACAAAAAAACGAATGGATGAGGCATTTCTCTCCTCACAGTGACGCTCCTCTGCATTTAGGTTTTCTTTGCAATCGTTTTCAGGCAAAATGGGAGGGTAAACACATCCACACACGCAGCCTTGGTTGTTGGGTTTTTTTTGTGGTTTTTCTTTTTGTTTGTTTGTTTTTTGTTTGTTTTTTTACTCGAACATACTCGCCGCTGAAGCAATGAGAACTATACTAGGGGGGTTGTTTCCTGGGAAAGCTTAAACAGGCATAGAAAAAGTTAATGGTTGGTGTTTAAGTAACATTTAACCCCGACACGCGATACTGAAGCAATGTTAATGGCGATGTTGACACGCACAGTAACCTGTCATTACCATTTTCAGCTCTGGAGGAAAATATAGCCTGCAGCTCGAGAACACGTGATGCGACATTACCGGAAGTGGGTCTTGATAGCATCGATGCGGAGTTCACATTCTTCTTCGTGTTCTTCTTCTTCCTCCTCCTCCTACTCCTCCCTTTCCTTCTTCTTCTGGTTCTACTCCTCCGTTTCTCATCTTCACCCTCCTCCCTCTTCTTCGTCTTCCAGTTCAACTCCTCATTCTCCTTCTCCTTCTCCTTCTCCTTCTTTTTCAGCGTTCGTGATTCTCAACTCCGACCCACGTTTACTCGTATGAACGAGCGGGCTTTTACGTGCATGTCAATTTTCGCCCGTTATATAGGCAGCCATATTCCATTTTCAAGAAAGTTCATGCTGGGTATGTCCTTGTTTCCATGACCCACCGAACGCTGACATGGATTACAGGATTCTCAATGAGTGTAATTGATCTGCGTGCGGAAACACACGGAGGGGGTTCAGGCACAAGCACGTCTGCACATCTGTGGACCTAGGAGATCGCCGGAGAAATCTCCACCCTTAGCCCGCCAAGTGGTTTGACTGGGATTGGAACCCAGGACCCGCAGATTCTCAGCTGTTGCGCCCGGCATATAGACATACAGCGCATTACAGTCAAAGCGCATGCTGGGAAGAAGATCATTGTAAAATCTTAGTAGGTAGGTATGCACGAGAGACTGACAGGGGCGTCCAACAGCACTACAATATAGCCTGACTTTAAGTACACAGTTACCTAATAAATGCAATTAGACCCTGCACTTCTTAAGTACACATGCCTGATATTAATGCAGTCAGACCCTACATGTCTTAAGTACACAGGTACCAAACAAGTACACCTGTACCCAACATGTTGTTGATTCCCGAAAGAAAGGAAAACAAGTTTTTGACGGATATTGATTCTTGAACATCTCTCCTATCAAATGCCTTTAACAATGAAAAAACTGCCAATAAAGATTGCATGCTGAATCACGGAAGTGTTTATTTTGTTCAATTTCGACGCAAGTCGTCAAGTTTCTGGCCTTGACAACATACTTTGGAGTTGCTCAATGATGAGTAAACCTACAACCATGAGACTCTGCATGATTGTTTTGTAACATGTTATTCAAGTTTTCTCGTGAGAATGTATGAAAACATTCTCTGGGCTTTAATTCATAGCGGTTCGAATCGTTTTACCCATTGTAAATTTTGAGGATTTCGCAATATCCAAAATTTCAAAAATTCATTAAAAAAAATACAATAATTGAAGAATCAACACAATCTCAGGTGAAAATAAAGATAATGTCATCGTGTATCAAGTCCGCATAAGAAAAAAAAATGTTGCATGTACCACATGGACCACAAACCCGA
>NC_134903.1:25457279-25474779 GCF_041734735.1 Babylonia areolata
AGGGGGGTGTTGTGGTGGTGGTGGTGAGCGTGGTGGGGGTGGGGAGGGAGGGAGACGGAGTAGAGGGGCACGGCGTCCACACTGACTGTGTCTGGGCGGGGGGCAACATCGGGGACGCCCCCCACATACACCGCCACGGCCCCCGCGCCGCTGGGCACCAGCTTGAAAGCTCCGGGGATCGGGGAGGTGGTGGGGGTCACCACAGTCGTGGCTGCAGCAGTGGTGATGGCGGCAGCCGACTGCAAGGGCAGGGTGGCGGTAACGGGGGAGGGGGTCTGGGGGGAGGAGGAGGCGGAGGAGGAGGAGTGGAAGGAGGCGGAGGAGGAGGACGGGGTGTAGACAAGTCCTGTGGGCAACGAAGGCTGCGCGACGGCCGCTGTGTGCATGATGACGGAAGGAGCCACTGACGTCACTCCAGGCTGCTGCGGTTGGGGAGGGATGTGAACATGCAGGGGCTTCATCTGTTGATGCTGCTGCTGCTGGAGGGTCTCCATGGGACTCACGTGGTTCACCACCTGCAGACAGTTGGCCAGGTGGCTCACCACCCTCTCCTTCACGTCCTCGTTCACCTCGCGGACGGAGCCCATGTAGCGGACCACCTCCTTGGCGCACTCATTGAAGCCCGCACGGTACTTGTTCACCACCGTGGAGTCCTGGCTGAGGACTCCGGCAGCCTGCTGACGCTGCAGTGCCCGCAGGTGCTTCACCGTCAGCTCCAGGATGTCGGCTTTCTCCAGCTTGGAGAACTGGGAACTCTGGAGACATGGAAGGAAGGGGAGATGGTTAAGTGTTTGATAGGGGTCAAGTTCATCGTATGCACAGCTCACACTCAGCGGTGAAGGGGCTTGAAGGGGGGTGGGGGTGGGGGGTCATTTAAGGAACAAAATAAAGGGCAGAGAGACAGACACAGATGCACAATGATTCTCTGGTGACAGGAAGGGCGGGGGAGGGGGGGCGGGGGCCGCGGGGGGGCGGGGGCATAATGTTTCTCCACAGTGCAATGTTATGCTAAAATGTGTGTGTGTGTGTGTGTGTGTGTGTGTGCGCATGTGTGTGCGTGTAAGTGTGTGTGTATGTTTGGAAGTGTATTTGTGTGTGTGTGAGATAACTATGCTTGACAAGTGTGTGTGTGTGTGTGTGTGTGTGTGTGTGTGTGTGTGAGAGAGAGAGAGATAACTATGCTTAACAATGTGTGTGTGTGTGTGTGTGTGTGTGTGTGTGTGTGTGTGTAGAAGTGTATATGTGTGTGTATGACTATTATGCTTGATATTGTACGTGTGTGACTAACTAGTGTGCATGTGCGAGTGTGTGTTTGTGTGTGTGCGTGTTGAAAAGATAATCTGAAACACACACACACACACACACACACACACACACACACACACACACACACCATCACAGTGACAGTCGAAAGGAAAAAGGCCAAAACCCAAACTTACATCTTTTTTGATGGCCTGAAGGACGAGAGACTTGAGCTGAGACAGACAGGTGTTGATGCGTGCCCGTCTGCGCTTCTCCATCAAAGGCTTCTTGTTCTGCAAACCACAAACCAACAGACACATCACCACACTGTCCATACCACTGTGAACAATACTGAGACATAAATAAGATAACAAAAATGTTCGACTCCGAAAACGATGTTACAATGTTCGTTCCATTGTGCAAACCACACCCCTAACACATCACACAGTTAATCCCACTGTGACATCACTTTTCTTACTTTTTTTTTTTATTACTCCAAAACGTTGTTCAACTCTGTTCATGCCATTGTGACCAAAATTACTTATTTATCTTTGACTAGAGTAATACCACTTACAAGCAATTCAACATTCATCTATCTCGCCCATCAATAGTGATCGCGAAAGTAATTTTGCTTCCACACCCACCCACACATGTATGTGTATACCGATCAGTGCAAAAGATAAGCAAAACACTACCATTCGCAAGAACAGGATAGATCAAAAGAACTGAATAACACCAACGAAACATCGACCCAAAACCCCAAATAAACAAACTAATTTCGAATAAAAAAAGTTTTTTAAATGATACACACATTCAAATTAAAAAGCTTAAAAGATTAACATACTAAACCAAACTTCTCAAAGTTTACAAACAGCCTATACATAACCTTACTAACACCAAAATATAAACAGATCGATATTCATTTCACAAACACACTCCAACATACCTTTCTACTAGTATGGTCATTTTTCACTGAAGATGCAACCATCGTTTCAGCCATTGGAGACAAAAGAGATCGAAGTATTGATCAACTAAACAACTGACGACGGGTATCCACAAGACACTGGTTAGTAGCAGCTGCAAACAACCAAAACCAGAATCCACAGGTGGCTGTCTACTCTGGAACCAAGTGTAGGAATGAAGACAGTGTGTAGGAATGGAGCGAAGTGAAGGAATGGAGCGAGAGATCCCTCCTCACCACTTGTTGCGCTCAGAATCGAGCTGTGTGAGTCGCTAGTGTCAACATAACCTATTTATACGCCTTGACGCATGCCAGCAGACGGGGAGACCTGTGTGAAGCCAGTTTCTCTCACTTTCCCACGCTCTCGTGCCGACACTGCCCACCAATCGCTGCGCAGGACCACGCACCGGCTTTGCGCGAGGCCCGCGCTGATTGGCTAGAGGCCAGCTGCAGCTCGTGGCGCGCGAGCGCTGATGCGTCAATCATGCCCCCGGAGCGGAAGGCAGATAAATAGGCGCACGTGCCAGCGGGATTAGATGACAGGTCGGCGTAGTGTGGGAAAACTCCGCCCCTCGCTCCGCTCACGCTTCGGGGCCGACTGGATGTGTCAACAGGCCCGCGATAAGGGCATTCCTGGGCACAAAGCTCGCCCCTGTACCCCCCCTCCCCCACCTCTCCCTTGCCCCTACACCCCCCACGCCCCCGTGCCCTTCGTCCCACCTCCACCCTCCACCTCCTCACAGCGAGAGCTCTCACAAACCGGTGATGGTTTGGGGAAAAGGCTACCATGCCAAGTCTTCCTCAATGGCTTTTGTGTGTGTGATTGTTGTAATGTGTTGTTTCTTGGTTTGTTCGTTTGTTTGTTGTTGCTTTCTTCATGGCTGTTTGCGTTCTTTTGTTTTATTTGTTTGTAATTTCCCCATATTCCACACAGGGTGAAAAGATGATTAAATCTTGAATTTTCTGCATGTGTGTGTGTGTGTGTGTGTGTGTGTGTGTGTGTGTGTCTGTCTGTCTGTCCGTCTGTCTGTCTGTCTGTTAAATCTTGAAGTGTGTGTGTGTGTGTGTGTGTGTGTGTGTGTGTCTGTCTGTCTGTCTGTCTGTTTGGATGTCTGTCTGTGTTTGCGAATGTGAGTGCCTGCATGCGTGCATGTGTGTGTGTGTGTGTGTGTGTGTGCGCGCGCGCGCGTGCGTGCGTGTGTGCGCGCGCACGCAAAATAAAACCGGTGTATCTTTTTGATAACTCCCCTCTCGGAAAAGCATAAACACAGCTCGATCAGTTTCTATCATACTATTGACAGGGTGGACCAGAAATCGAAAATCAAGCACATGGATATTCTGAAAGGGTGTGAATATGGAATGTTAAATAAATAAATACAAGAAGCACAAAAAGTATGTATGTGCGTACATGTGTAGGTTAAGGTTAAAAGAAAGATAACAGCAACACAAAACGGTGATAAAAGTTAGAAGTGAGTGTGCATAAACCACTACATAAAACATTGATAAACAAATACATGGTATGGACACTTACTTTTTCTCTCCCCCCCCCCCCCCCCCCCCCCACACACACACACACACAAACGAGGGTTTCGCAACATGGTTTCAGTTGAAGATTCAGCTTGGGTCATGGTGATGAACACAGAATACAGAACACAGAATACTTTATAACTCCAACAGATATGTATGGAAATCCAAAGTCACCACCACCTCGGTAAATCTCTTGTTGAGATGACGGACCTATGGGGCTCTATTCGGGGCTGTGGTCTTGCCGGCTCCGTTGACGGTGTTGTTGTGTGGAGCCCTGTTTACTGTATCATGAGAGGTTTACATATCGACCAATCAGCGATCTATATCACAAGAGGTTCAAATATCGACCAATCAGCGATCTATATCACAAGAGGTTCACATATCGACCAATCAGCGTTCTATATCACAAGAGGTTTACGTGACCAATCAGCGATCTGTATCACAAGAGGTTCACATATCGACCAATCAGCGTTCTATATCACAAGAGGTTCAAATATCGACCAATCAGCGATCTGTATCACAAGAGGTTCACATATCGACCAATCAGCGTTCTATATCACAAGAGGTTCACATATCGACCAATCAGCGATCTGTATCACAAGAGGTTTACATATCGACCAGTCAGCGTTCTATATCACAAGAGGTTCACATATCGACCAATCAGCGTTCTATATCACAAGAGGTTCACATATCGACCAATCAGCGTTCTATATCACAAGAGGTTCACATATCGACCAATCAGCGATCTGTATCACAAGAGGTTTACATATCGACCAATCAGCGATCTATATCACAAGAGGTTCACATATCGACCAATCAGCGATCTGTATCACAAGAGGTTTACATATCGACCAATCAGCGATCTATATCACAAGAGGTTTACATATCGACCAATCAGCGATCTATATCACAAGAGGTTCACATATCGACCAATCAGCGATCTGTATCACAAGAGGTTTACATATCGACCAATCAGCGATCTATATCACGTAAGGTTTTACATATCGAATAATCAGCGATTTATGTCAACTAAAGGTTTACATATCGACCAATCAACGAGGGCCTTACACACAGCTGTCAGAAGCTAATGCTGATTGTTGTTTGTGACATGACCGGCCTTTAGGAAACTGTTATCGTGGCAGAAATGGGCGTGGCTTCATCAGCCAGTCAGAGAGGGGCTTACATTTACATTTTCCACTTCTGTCTTCTGTCTTCTTCTTCTTTTCCCTTAAGTCTTTGGATAGTCATTGGACTGTTCACCAGATTCGTCCTGGTCTGTCAGGTTGTCTGTTGATTTTGTCTTGTCAGAAACGAATTCTGACTGGTGTTTGCCACACATTGCGATTATTTGTCACGGCAGACGAGTCACACACACACACACACACACGCACAAACACACACATACACACACACACATAGACAGACACACAGACACAGACAGACACACACACACACACACACATAGACACAGACAGACACACAAAGACACACCGACAGACACACACACGCACGCACACATACACACACACGCACAAGCACACACACACATAGACACAGACAGACAGACAGACAGACAGACACACACACACACACACACACACACACACACACACACAGAGAGAACCACACACACACACACACACACACACACACACACACACACACACACACATACATACATACATACAGAGAAACACACACACACACTAACACACACTAAAACACACACACGCACAACACACACACACACACACACACACACACACACACTACTTCACGTTTTAAGATGACGATGATGAGGCTAGTTCATCAGCACCATTGTTCTAAGAGTCGTCATCAGGCTGTATTGGTTTTGCGTAGTACGCTTGTGTTAACATCCTTACCATAATCTGGCCAAACTGGACAGCTTGGCTCCAAGAATCTTGTATTAGATAGAATAGATATCGAAACAGATAGTGAATACATGATTTTTTTTTTTAATCAGTGGAGCCATGCCCCTAAGTCATAATTAAGTTCCTTTGCGTTAGCTGTGCTGGACTATGTGTGTATACATATGTATGTGTACATAACTACATGCATGTATATGAATGTGTATTGTGTGTGCGTGTGTTTATGTAAGTTTGTGCCTGCCTATGTGTGCGTATGTCTTAGGGTAGCTGTTAGATATGTATGTTAAAATGTATGGATGCAGTGTGTGTGTGTGTGTGTGTGTGTGTGTGTGTACGTGTGCGCGCGCGCGCGTGTGTGTGTAGTCACATTTTGGTGTGTGTATGTAACATTGATGTAATGTTTTATGTTAACAAAAGCGTTTTTGTAAAGCACCTAAGCAGATTTCTGGATAGTGTGCTATATAAGTATCCATTATTATTATTATTATTATTTATTATGTTCACCCAAATACAGGTTCAAGGGGGGAGTTCGAAAGGCAGAGGGAGGGGAAGTTTTCACCCAGTCACCGTCTTGCTCTTTCTTCCCATCAAAAACTCCGAATCTCCACCCTCGACTCTCTCTCTCTCTCTCTCTCTCTCTCAACTCCACTCACCCAACCTAACCTCTTCACCACCACCACCACCCCCTCACCGCCCACCACCACTACCACCCCCTGCCTCGTCGCTACCACCACCCTCTCCTCGCTTCGCCCTCCCCCCCACCCCCTTCCTGCCTGACTCGTGCGGTGGCCAGAAGAGGAATGCAACGCCTTTTGTTCACACACCGTGGGAACCGGTCGCTTCTCTCTCTCCCGGCAGGCTGCCCCGGCACGAGCCGAGGTCACAGGTCAGCCTCAACGTCGCTCGGCACTTGTTGCTGATAGATAGCAAGTGGTGGAGGTGGTGGTGGTGGTGGTGGGTGGTGGAGGGGGTGGAGCTCCCTCGGTCTAAGGTCGCTCGTTCGGCGCAAAAGATGTTGTTTTTCTTCTCTCTTTTTTTATGGGGGGGGGGGGGGGGGGGGGGGTTGCGTTTTTTTTCCAAAACGTTAGAAGATCGCAGAAAACTGAGGTGGGAAGAAGGTGAAATATAATAACGTAAAATAAAAGGATAATACCAGCTTCATTCTAAATTCTTTATTCTGAATTTAGAGTGACATTCTTATTTCTCTCTCTGTCTCTCTGTCTCTGTCTCTGTCTCTCTCTCTCTCTCTCTCTCTCTCTCTCTCTCTCTCTGTGTGTGTGTGTGTGTGTGTGTGTGTGTGTTGGGGGGAGGGGTTGTGCTGTGATTAGAGTAGGGGTTGTAATTTTTATTTGTTTTTATTTATTTTTTTATTTTTTATTTTTGCCACTTTTTGATGACTGGACAGAGCAGCCGAAATTTCACACAGAGAAGTCTGTTGTGGTGAAAAGTACTACAGATAAATAAATGAATGAATAAATAAGCAAACTAGTCATTTAGTGGTGGTCAGGGTGCTAGTTTTTCGGGCGAGACATTAAACTGAGATCCCATGTGCAGCATGCACTTAGCGTACGTAAAAAGAACCCACGGCAACGAAACTGGTATCCCTGGTAAGTTTCATCAGAAACAAATACACTGTACTAGTAAAGGAAATTGACTTGCAGACAAAAACAAAAACACAACAAGAGGAAGAAAGAATAATGTCTTTTGTACTATGGTGATGCGCTTTCCCGAGAAGAACAGCCCGAATTTCACACACAGAAATGTTTTTGACAAAAAGTAATACAAAACTTGACAATGCAATACATTCCATATACGTTTCCTATGATCAGTATGCACTTACGCACGTGAATCACTTTTTTTTTCATGTCAAGCTTCTTTTTTCCCGCAAATGTTTATTTAAAAAACAAAACAAACAGCGTCGTATCTAAAATGCTCACAACTCGATCACTGAAACTGGTTTTACGATGGACGTGGAATTTGTTTTCGTTTGCGACGAGTACTTTACCATACCATAAACAGCTCGGGTCTGCCTTGCACAGCGAACATTGTGGAGTGCTACCATCCTCACGCCATTCTGATCTTTTTTCTTGTGTGTGTGTGCGTGCGTGCTTGACGCGGAAAAAGAAAAAAAAGAAAAAAAAAAAAGAAGAAAAATTCCTTGGTCCGACCAGAAGAGGATTTCACCGAATGGTAGCAGCACCTTCGATCGTGGGAAACGTGAGGGAAACTTGTTGAATGTTGACTTAGAGAGAGAGGGAGAGAGAGAGGTGGGGTAGGGGAAGGGAAAGAAGGGGTGGGATTGGGGGAGAGGGGAGGGGGGGGGGGGCGTGAGAGAGGAGCAATGTTGGTTGAGAAAACATAAAAGGGGTTCTGATTTCTGTTTGATACTCATGCAGACCCCTTCTTTTCTTCTTCCTCGTCCTCTTTTTTTTCTTCAGAAAGCCAGAGAAGGAAAGAGAGAGAGAGAAAAAAAAAAGTGGGGTGTGGGTAGTAGGGATTTGGTGGTGGCGGTGACGGTGGTGGTGTTTAGATTTTTTGAAAACAGCAGAGGTTGTCGGGGTATGGGTGAGTCAATAGCGGAGCGATCCAATGCACTGCTGGGGTTTATAAATGGTATATGGTGTGGACGTTTGGGTTTAGCTGTGGTGATCTATCCCTTGTTTTGCTAGCTGCCGCTAACGTCGCTTTGCGTGTCCGTGGGGTAGAAATCCACCCCAAGTGCGATTTGTTTGTTTATTAGTTTCTTATCCTTTTTTTATTTTCGTTCTTTCTTTCTTTCATTTGTTCGTCCGTTCGTTCGTTCTCTCTCTCTCTCTCTTTCTTTCTCTCTCTCTCTCCTTACCCCTCTGTGTGTGTGTCTGTGCGCTCGCGCGCGCGCGCGTGTGCGTGCGTGCGTGTGTGTGTGTATATGTGAATGTGTGCGTGTGTGTGTGTGTCTGTGTGTGTGTGTGTGTGTGTGTGTGTGTGTGTGCGTGAGTGAGTGTGTGCGCACGCGCATATGTATTTCGTAGATAAGTATGAACGAAGGAAAGATGCAAGAAAAACGGCGAAAAAAGAAAGAAAAAAAAAGAAGAAAAGAACAAAGCAGAAACGCATCGGAACAATTCAACAGTGTCCTTTTTATGCTTTTTATTTATTTATTTTTTTTAATACTTTCGTGTACCTATCAGAGTGCATTCATTCTAAAGGATTTTTCCAGGAAACTGAACTTCTTTCGCCATGGCTCACATGCGTGCTGTACACTTGACCACTTTGTCGTCTCATCCGAATGACTAGACGCTCAATTTGATTTTTCCAGTCAAACTTAGGAGAAAGGGAAAGACCGGGGATTCGAACCCAGACCCTCACGGACACCGGTATGTATCGGCAGATAAGCGTCTTCATAAACCATCCTGCTACCTTCCCCCACCATTCTCTGCCAACATCCCCGCCCCTCCCTCCCTCCCTCCTCCCTCCCTCCCTCCCTCTCCCTCCTGTACAGAAATCGGTGTGTGGATTACGTTGATCCTTTGTGGGTATGGGATTAGCTTCAGACTTCAAAGGTTCCGCTAATCTTCTTAGGGACGCGTGTCTGGGCAGATTAACCTGCAACCAATAATTTGTACGGATTTTTCTCTCTCTCTCTTTTATCGAGAAAAAAAAGAAAAGAAAGAAAAAAAAGCATGATTGTGTATGCTCACGCTCGCGCATGTGTGTGTGTGTGTGTGTGTGTGTGTGTGTGTGTGTGCGAGCGCGCACGCGTGTGTGTGATTATGCATATGCGGTAAAGCATGGGCACCTGTGTGTGTGTGTGTGTGTGTGTGTGTGTGTGTGTTGTGTGTGTGTGTGACTCTGTGTGTGTGTGTGTGTGTGTGTGTGTGTGACTCTGTGTGTGTGTGTGTGTGTGTGCGTGTGTGTGTGCAAGCGATAAGACAAGAGACGTTACCAGATTTGGTGAAATATATGACTGGCATATACAGTGTATAATTACTCTGCTAAACACTGGCATTACAGGTGTAGCGAAGAACTTTAAGTGTTGACTAAAGTAAATCACTACGATGACAGATTAAAACAGTAACATAAGGCTAGAACGATAGCTGAGAGACCGAAACATAGCATTACCACTCATCGAGTCAAACGGACTTTCAGTTTCAGCTGACGTAATCGCCATGTTGCGATCGCCACGTCCCAAAAGGAAAAGGGACTGTACTGTTCACTGACTTCCGGTTTCCTAACGCACAGTCACAGTTTGTGATAAATGAATGACACAGACAGTAACAACGCTGATTATGTGTCATGTGAAACGGCAGCACTAAGATTACAGTAGAACAGTAGGCTAAGGACCCAAACTGTAAAATAACTCACGTAAATGACTGGCAAAAGATCCGATATAACTGTAAAAAGATTGGTGACAGATCAAAAAACAAAAACAAAACAAAAAAGCAACAATAAAACGGTAACAACAGTAATATAACGGTACAAAGATAAGTGCCGTATCTTAACACAGTAATATAACGGTACAAAGACAGGTGATATACCTTAACACACAGTAATATAACGGTACAAAGATAAGTGGCATATCTTAACACAGTAATATAACGGTACAAAGACAGGTGACATACCTTAACACACAGTAATATAACGGTACAAAGATAGGTGACATATCTTAACACAGTAATATAACGGTACAAAGATAGGTGACATTCCTCAACACACAGTAATATAACGGTACAAAGACAGGTGATATACCGGCTTAACACACAGTAATATAACGGTACAAAGATAGGTGACATATCTTAACACAGTAATATAACGGTACAAAGACAGGTGATATACCTTAAGACACATTAATTTTTATATAACGGTACAAAGATAAGTGGCATATCTTAACACAGTAACATAACGGTACAAAGATAGGTGACATACCTTAACACACAGTAATATAACGGTACAAAGACAGGTGATATACTGGCTTAACACACAGTAATATAACGGTACAAAGATAAGTGCCGTATCTTAACACAGTAATATAACGGTACAAAGACAGGTGATATACCTTAACACACAGTAATATAACGGTACAAAGATAAGTGGCATATCTTAACACAGTAATATAACGGTACAAAGATAGGTGATATACCTTAACACACAGTAATATAACGGTACAAAGATAGGTGACATACAGTAATATAGCGGTACAAACATCAATGACATACCTAAAAATACAGTAATATAACGGTACAAACATCAATGACATACCTAAACACAGTAATATAACGGTACAAACATCAGTAACATACCTAAACACACAGTAACACAACGGTACAAACATAGGTAATATACTTTGACACACATTAATATAATGGTACAAACATAGGTGACAGACGCAGCAATATATAAAAAGAATGGAAAAAAATAAGAGAAAGAAACGATAGAAAAACACATTAGCACGCAGTTAATCAACACTTTTCACGCAAAGACATCAAGCCAAATAATGACACACTTCTCCACCATTTTCAATGAAAACTAAGTGCCAGAAAACAAACTACTTCAAAAACAACGAACATATGTATAGACAGCCTTCCCAGCAGTAAATCACTTTGGTCACTTGTTCGTTTCAGATATTATATCATCCCAGATGTTGTGACTAGTTTCCAAAGTTATAAGTGGTCCGTGCAAAAATTCGGGTTGTGTAGATTTAATGTCGATGAAAAATATATGTTGTTGCAGGAAATGACCACCCATGAGACCTGTGTTCAGACCCGTTAATATATTCTCAGAGGCGTGTGTTTGCATCCTGCCGTGTGAATGAATCGCTGCCTTCAACTACGGGTGGGGCATTCCAAAGCTCTTCTCACCTGGCACCGCTTCGAGTGACACGATTCACCTGTACGTTTTGAGCGTACAACGCCATGTCAAAGTCACTACACCTACCACCCCACCCACCCACCTACATACCGAAACAGGTTCCGACCCCAAAACGACTCTTTTCTTCTTCTTCATCTAACGCATTCCCCTCCCCTCCCCTCCCCTCCCCTCCCCACTGTCCCCGAAAAACCATCTCTTGACACTCACGTCCTGTGTCCCCTCTCTTTTTACTTCCCCCCCCACACAGTAGACAAGACAACGCAATCAAGTGTCAGCAGCGCGTGCAAGCCGTACATGACACTCAGCGTGCCGCGCGCGCTGTCGCCAGATGTGCGCGTGCGCGAGGCGCCTGCGGCTGCGGCTGCGCAGTAGCGTGGCGGTGGAGGGTGGCTGGCGTGACAGTGGCCATTTTGCAACCAGTGGTGGGCAAGAGAGAGAGGTGGGCAGGAAAAGAAAAGTTGGGGACAGGTATGTCACCGGACCAGCACGCGGTTTATAGCGTCACGTGGGGGGTGAAGTCACGCGCAGTGTCACTCAGCGGCTGTGGCGTTTGAAAGCGGACCGCCTGACCTCGGGGGCAAAATGTTAAAAGATTCCGAAACGAAGCCTCGTAAACCGAGCCTGGCTCTTGTCACAGCTTCGGACCACATTCCGAAACACGATAGCGTACCTAGATCTATCGTGTGTTGTTTGTGTTGGGCCTGTCAGATATTCAGTGTCTATGGACCAGTGTCAGTATAGGTATCAGTTCCATCTGCCTCCCTGTTCACTCTAGTGATGTGATCTGCACCCCTATCTGTGTATCAACCCCTGTCTCTCACTCTGGAGTCTCAGGCTCTCTGTCTGTCTGTCTGTCTGTCTGTCTGCCTGTTCCCCCAGCAAGTTGTGCAGCTGTATTTCTTCCCCTTCACTATGTTTTAATATATTTACTTATTTGTTTATTTTGTCTTTTTCTTTTCTTGTTTGTTAATGTTTCAAGCACAGACTCTCGAGGCATGACCAGGACATTGGGTTTGTCAGTGATTGTCTGGCATCTGCTGTCTTTCTTTAAAAAAAAAAAATAAAATAAAAAGTAAAGCATATGTAGTTTTATGTATATTCATCAGGCACCTTGTAACTAAATCTGGACAAAATCTGGAACCGACCGAAACTATTTTTTACATTTAATCGGTTGTAGTCTCTCTCTCTCTCTCTCTCTCTCTCTCTGGGCTTTGGATATGTTTGGGAATATCAAGGAGTAGGCAATGAAAATATGTTTCTGAAACTTTTTCGTCAGCGTTTGATAGACTGTAGATAGCAAAACTGGGAAAATCATATTCAGTCAAGTGATAGATTCTGTCTCTACAGATCTCATACTTCTACACATTTAGTAAAGAATTATCTTTTGTTTAACATGGAAAGATATCTACGAGTTTTATTAACAAGATTTAGATTTGGCATTTCTGAAATTTATATGCACAGATATCGTTATAAGATTGTTGATCACACAGAGAAGTTGTGTCCTTTGTGCAAGCTGTCAAATGAAGATGAAGTGCATTTTGTTTTGATGTGTCCTGTGTTGCATGGATTTCGCGTAAGATTTATTCCAAAGAAATATTATGAACGTCCATGTTTGTTTAAATTATGTTTATTGATGGCATCATCTGATGATGGTGTCATACGTAATCTCTCATTGTATTTACACAAAGCTTTTAAGTTAAGAGAAACAGTATCATAATTTCTTTAAGTAATTGTGAAAATGGTGAATGTTTACTGATAGTATGGTGACATCTGTATACTGTATTATCGCCCTTCATTCATATGGGGCTATGGCCTTGAGTGAATAAATCATCTCAGTCTCAGTCTCAGTCTCTCTCTCTCTCTCTCTGTTGACATGTCTCTCCATTTTGCAGATTTCCTGTAGATCTGTAGTATGACAAAGGTCACGTTCTTTGAACGTTGTTCAACCATGTCAGAGAAAGTTATTTTCAAAGAAAATCTTACAATTAATCACGGCAGCCACAACTAAATCATATAAAAATTGATATTATTATGACAAATGTACTAAAGTCAGTCGTTGATTACAGTTTCTCCGAGTCCGCGCGCGCGCGCGCGTGTGTGTGTGTGTGTGTGTGCGCGCGCGCGCGTGTGTGTCAGGTGTGTGTGTGCTTGCGTGCACGCGCGCGCGTGTGTGTTGCTTATGAACGTCTGCATTGTTATGCATAAATCCTTTTTTCTCCTTTTTTGTTTTTTACTATTGTTACTCTTCATCTGAGTATCGTTTTTCCAGGCCATGGAATTCAGAATGTAGGGCTACATGAGTAATTTTCTGTGATGAAAACACTTCCTTACAGCATGATAGGATTCTAAACAATATCAAAGCAGTGATAGAAACATCATGTCATCAGTGTGAATGTCCATTGCCAGCAGTCCTCTGATGCACGGTTGTTGCACTCTGTCTGTAACTCGTACTTCTTTTGAACGATTTAAGTCTCTTGATTTTAAGGGGGCCGGGAAGCAAAATATTATGGCAATGACAACCATAGCACGCATTACACATCTGTGATTTTTTTATATTTTTTTATTATTTCTTTCTTTTTTTTTATAGCGTTTTCGATTGTTTAAGAATATTAGGCTGGTTGTACGGAGTCAAAAGTTTCACTGCATGCGATCATGCTATCTACAATTGTTTGAGGAAATTCGCGAAAGCCACCGGCGGTGTAAATACGTTGGTTTGGGTCAGAAAAGACCTTTACAGCCAAATTGTGTTTGTTTTTAAGTTTGCAAATAAGTTTTCCACAAACCTGCTTACATGATCAACAGGGGGGAAAAAAAGAGAAAAAAAAGAATCGTTCAGTCTAAATGGTCAGGACTATATAAAGTTGTAAAAATGGAATTACCATTTCAGTTCAGCTGCACGTGATAAAACGCACTCTTTTCAAATGTTAGTACGAACCATTTCCCATCATCTAACTCTGTTTAAAACCTGTTTGCGGTGATTGAGAGGATCAGCACTGAGAACTCGATGAAAGACTTGGCAGTCATGCATCAGTCACAGATGTCAAATCATGGACGACGGATCACAAACTGAAACTAAATGATGATAAAACAGAAGCACTTCTCATTCACTCATATCGAAGTGCTCCTTTTCGGACTTGCCAAAGCCTTCATCTATCCTGGTATGAACCTTAGACATACATTTCTCAGCATCTGTACGCAACTGATAAAGGTACATGCTTTCAGATAACATCACACTTGACTTGCACATCAGCCACATTTGTAGGTCAGCATTTGCAACACTCCGACAAATCAGCTCTGTTTGCCAATGTCTACCCACAGAAACGAAGTCACAGGCTTGTTCTTTTGTCATATCTAGACTCGACTATGGAAATGCTCTTCTTGCTGGCTGTCCCAAACCCTGTGTTTACAAACTTAAAAAAATTCAAAATTCTGCAGCACGACTCATGGCAAGGCTAAGAAATGTCAACGCATCAGGCTCCCTTTCTCGCTCCCCACTCACGCACGAATACAACACAAACTCAGTTCTCCGTCACGGTTTCTTCACTGATTCTTGTACCGTCTCTTTCTGATCTGTTTTCTGTCTGTTCACCATCCACACAACCCTGTCCTTCCCATGACATGCACACACACTGTATTGAAAGATCCGCCGTACAAAAACTGATGGTGAACTTGACGATCCTTTTCTATTGTTGCACCCAAACAGTGGACTTCACTGTCCTCACACCTCCGTCACCCGCATTCAAGAGAGCACTCAAAACGTATCTTATAATCTGTACTCTTCTCATTAAAGCTTTTCCATCTACATATGCTTGTTTTGATCTGATGGCTGGATGTGCTCTTTTGTGTTGATATGTCTGCATTTGTGATGTTTTTGTGATGCCTTGTTCATCGGTGTATATTTGGACTTTTGTGAATGTGGTGTATTTATTTCGCTGTTATTTGGGCCTCCGTGATGTGAGGCTGTGATATTGCCTGCGTTGATTTTTTTGTACATACTTCTATGTCACTTATTCTTAGATTTGTATATCAAAGAGAACTCCACCTGAGACGGGGGTTCTGCGCTATACTGAAGAGCCTTCATTTTATTATGATTGTTTATGATCATGATGATTGTTGTGCAATGAGATATCGTGGTTCGGCGTGTGGTGGTGGCCGGTGGGTTCAGACTCAGGTGTGATGTCACGCATTTTGTTTATGTAGGCAAATAACTGTAAGCCACTGGGTTTTGCAAAAGGAGTTTGTGAGGTGTTTTCAGTCACTGATACAAAGGTACGTTTCAGCCAAATTTCACATGAGGTTCTGGTGGTTCTTTAATTAAAAGCTCTCCTACACACACACACACACACACACTTTAATTAAAAGCCCTCCTACACACACACACACACATACTTTAATTAAAAGCCCTCCTACACACACACACATTAAGCCCTCCTACACACACACACCCACACACTTTAATTAAAAGCCCTCCTACACACACACACACTTTAATTAAAAGCCCCCCCGCCCCCCCCCCTCCACACACACACTGCCACCCGCACACTCTCCTCGACGCGTCAGAAAGAAAATCATCCAACCAATCCTATTCGGATCATTTTCAGTTTCAAGGAGGTGTCAACTGAAAGCGTGCGGGACTGCTCCATACGCGCTAAACCACGTTTGCCGTTAACTCCCCCCCCCCCACCCCCCCTCCCCCACACCGCAAGAAGAAAAAGAAAAAAGGATGCCCAACGTGCTGATCAGAGCACTGAAGCGAACCTTTCGTTGACAGTGTAAAACATCAACGTAGAATGTTGCAAGGGAAATAACTCACCAAAATAACGTAATGTAATGTGGCTTGTCTTGGTTGCGTCCCAAATTTCATTGCCCCTTGCCGATCATTTACGTGTGCTCAGACGGAGAATTGCAACAACTACCACTACTGCTGCTGCTGCTGCTGGTACTACTACTGCTGCTGCTGCTGCTGCTATTATTACTACTAACTTCTGCTATTTAGAAAAAGGAAAAAAGATGTCAGCCACGTATGAAGATGTACAATAACAGTGTGAAACTGAAGAACCAAACAGCCCTTACCTGTGCATAGACACCATGCGCTTATCAGGACTTCACGGCATAGCCCATCAAATACTGTATGAATGAAAGAAGGTGAGTGGGAAGTAATAATTGTATGATATTTAGATAAAGAAGACAAATTAATCAACCTAATAAACAACTAAATAGGTAAAACATGAATATGGAGATGCATTTGAGACAAAGAACTGAAATAAAACGAATGAAAACAAATAAAAGGGAATGAATACTAATTTAGTATAATTAAAAAAAGCCCGTCATATTTACAAACAAACAACAAAACAAATAACAAGTTGGCTGACGCAAGGGAAATAACTTACCAGAAGAACGTTGTATCAAGGGCTTGTTATAATTGCGTCCCATGTGTGTGTGTCTTTCCTTTCCGTGTCTGTCTGTGTGCGTGAATCTGTGTGTGAGTGTGTGCGCGCGCGTGTGTGTGTGTGTGTGTTTGCATGCGTGCATGCGTGTGTGTGCGTTTATGATTGGTTCCCTCAAAACTGACTGCAAAACGAATCAATGATCACACCACTGAAGAAGCCACTAGGCTGGCCTACAATCAGTCAAGACAAACAACACTCCAAGTACAAACAATGAAAGTAGAATCACTGATTCATTTTATTTCACGATGATGTGACACACACGAAATGAACTTTATGAAATGGACACCAAGTTAAAACTGTGACGTTCAGGTCAGAAACTCAGATGTGCACACACACACACACACACACACACACAGAGAAAGACACACACACACACACACACACACAAAGAGACACACGCACACAAAAGCCCCCCCCCCCCCAACCCCCCCAATCCCGCACCTCCGCTCCCCCCCCCCCCCACACGCACACACACACGACCGGCACACCCCCCCCACACACACGACCGGCACACACACAAGCTCCCCCCCCCCTCCGCACCCCCCTCCCCCCCCCCCCCCCCACACACACACACACAAACGTCT
>NC_134903.1:25477279-25484779 GCF_041734735.1 Babylonia areolata
AATAACAAACAAATTCATTACGGACCAAGTATTGTTCTAATGTCAAGTGCATATGCTTTAGTAACCTGACAATTAAGCATATAATTTTTGACTGTAGCTTGATGAAGCCTTATGTACACGAAAGTGTGTTTTCACAAATGACTGAGAACGTTGATGCTTTTGACGTTTTGCATTCATTATCAGTTGTTTCGCTTGTCAGTTTAACGACTTCTCTTTTACGAAGTCCTTAAGTAATTTCTTGTGATTGTATTTAGATTTTTTTTTTTCAAATTTCACCCTCATTTCACCCTCATTTGCCCAGTTTCCCCCAACCCTCCATTCATTCACATCTCCCACCCCTTCTAACCGATAATACTCAAAAGTATTCATAAATACTTTAACAAAATGTCTTCAATCACCGATATGTGTGACGGGACATTAAACAAGATCCCTCCTCCTTTGCTGGTTTTGTGGTATATTGACCGAGGGATTATACGTTAAAGAGTATGTGTGTGTGTGTTGGCCTCACAGTGTGTGTGTGTTTGTTGGGATTGGGGAGATGCAAAAAACAACAACAAAAACCTTGCAGTTGGATGAAGGATATAACTTCAGTGAAGCGAGGGTCAGTGTTTATGTGTTTTCCTTGAAGCAGATTCTACGGTGTAATGCTTCATTGTTTTTGTTGGAATCAAACAATGTATTTTGTTATACTGTTTACCCAAATGTGAAATGTGATTACATGTTTCTTGACAAATATAACCTTCTCTGCAAGGAAAGAAAAAAAAAAGGATGAAAGGATGGGAAGAGAAGAAAAAAAAAGGATGAAAGGATGGGAAGAGAAGAAAAAAAAATCCCTCCTCCTCACAAACAAATAACTAAATGGACAGATAGATAAATAAATAAATAAAATCACAACCGTATGTCATTGCAAGGTCACACCAGTTCAGTTCAGTTCAGTTGCTCAAGAATACATCACTGACTGCGTTCGGACAGTTGAATCCATATACGCTACACCGGGCCACATCCCCTAAACAGATGTCAGGCCAGCGGCGAAACGAAACTCTCTTAGTTAAACCTTGAGGGGAAAATATATTAAATACAAAATAAATGAAAAAATAAACAAATAGATAGATATATAGATAGATGAATTGATGATTCGGTTAACGAATTAAAAGATAAATATTAATATCAATAAAGTTACTAATCACACAAGTCACGGTCAAGGGTTACACCGACCGATACCCCCCCCCACCCCCTTCTCTCCCCTCTCCCACACACCCTCCTCATATAACCCCCCACACACACACACACACACACCCCACACACACCCCCACGCCCCGAAGCAAAGACACCACCCACTCATTCACTCACTGTCACCTTTTCGTACAGGAAGTTCTCATAGAAGAACTCCATCTGCTTTTCGCAGTACACCTCCTGGTCCCACGCGCAGTCCAGCTTTCCCCAGTGGAACTGGAACCCTTCAGGACACTCGTGCAGGGTCCCCTGGTGGGCTTCACAATACCAGTAACTCTTGCAGCCTTCGTCGTAATAGTTGGGTTCTTGCCCTTTAGCTATGTCGCAGGTTTTGGTCGTGGGGAATTCTGTGAGAGTGAGGATAGAGGGGATGAATGAACGAACGTACGAATTCTATTCCTGAAGGTAATAGAGTAAGCAAGCAGTCTTTTTTTCTTTCTTTTCTTTTTCTTAAATAGCCCTCGATGAAAAGAGGGGAAAAGCAAGAAAGGTTAAGAAACGAACAAAATCAAAATATCAAATCAGCAATGCATTATAAATCATGTGTTCTCGAATAAATGTTTACAAAACTCCACAGCTAATGAATAATGAAACAGACAGACAGACAGACAGATAGACAGACAGACAGAGAGAGTCTATGATATATGGACAGCCGATGGACATGAGCTTCCAGAAACTTTGGAACCAAGGGGCAAATTTCAGCTTACAAGAGAGACGACTGAGGAAAAGAGCAAGTAACAAGCAGGCAAGAAGAAGAATTCAAACACATTAGCACATGCGCACGCACGCACGCACTCACACACACGACAGACACGACACACTGAGAATCACGGACGCACACACACGCACGCACACACACACACACACACACACACACACACACACACGCACGCACGCACGCACGCACAGAGATTTGCATACTCGCATACCGCGTCTTCAGTTACTTTTTTTTCCCTACCTCGATTTTATTCCCCACCCTCGTCTGATATCATTCATAGTGAAGAAGCATTAACCTAAGAACGAACACACGCATGAACTCACGAACACAGACAGACAGACACACACACACACGTCCCCTCCCCCCATTCCCCCCTCTCCCTCCCCCCCCCACCCCCCCCGCACACACACACACACAAATTAGCCATTACCGACGTGCTCACTGTAGGACAGCCCATGGTGATACTTCTCCATCTGTGCCCAGCAGGACACGTCATCATCGTTCATACACACGCCATACTGGAAATGGAACTGGTCGCTGCCATGGCAACGCTCCAGCGTGGCCACATGGTCCCGGCATCGCCAGTACGTGCTGCACTCCGGCCAGTCTTCGTAGTTAGGTTCGAACCCGTTGGCACGGCTGCAGACGTGACCCGCTGTGTCTGGAAGTTGTGTGACAGACGTAACAAAAGAACTTATTGCTGCCTTGATGGAGACAGTGACTGGAAGTTGTGTGACAAACGTAACAAATGAACGTACTGCTGCCTTGATGGAGACAGTGACTGGAAGTTGTGTGACAAACGTAACAAATGAACTTACTGCTGCCTTGATGGAGACAGTGACTGTGTTTGTTAAATGAAGGCCTGCGTAGTCTGGATTTGTGTGACAGACGTAACAAATGAACTCACTGCTGCCTCTATGGAGACAGTGACTGGATTTGTGTGACAGACGTAGCAATTGAACTTACTTCTGCCTTCATGGAGACAGTGACTGTGTTTGATAAATGAAGACCACTGGAGACTGGATTTGTGTGACAGACGTAACAAATGAACTCACTGCTGCCTTGATCAGAGACAGTGGGTGTGTTTGCCAAATGAAGATTCCTGGAGTCTGGAAATTGCGTGACGGACGTAAAAAGCAACCTTACTGTTGGTTTGATTGAAACAAAGACTGAATGTTTGTCAGATGAAGGTCCGTCTTGTCTGGAATTGTGTGACAGACGTAGCAAATGAACTTACTGCTGTCTTGGTGGAGACAGTGACTAGAGTTGTGTGACAGACGTAAAAAAATGAACTTACTGCTGCCTTGATGGAAACAAAAACTGGATGTTTGTCAGATGAACCGCCCCCCTGGAGTCTGGAATTATGTGACAGACGTAACAGGTCTAGCTTACTGCTGCTTTGATGGAGACAAATACTGTGTGTTTGTCAAATGAAAGCCCGTGGATTCTGGAATTATGTGACAGACGTAACAAGTAAGCTTACTGTTGGTTTGATGGAGACAAAGACCGTGTGTGACAGACGTAACAAGTAAGCTTACTGCTGCCTTGATGGAGATAAAGACTGAGTGTTTGTCAAATGCAGGGCACTGGAGTCTGGAACTGTGTGGCCAGTACGTTACAATCGTAATCATGTACGACAACAAAAAATCTCATCATTACTAACTAACAACAACTGAGCGTCCTTTTTTCCATAATTTTATTATCTCTTGGCGAGAGAGAGAGAGAGAGAGAGAGACAGTGAGAGAGAGAGAGAGAGAGAGAGAGAGTGACAGACAGACAGACAGAGGGTATTAAGAAATAATGCTATACTCACAACGCCCGCTGTGAGACTGGACATGGGAAGCGGACAAACACACGCCGCTGAGGGCTGAAAAACAGCATTGACAACCACGCACAATAATCATAGTCATCTCTTTCACCAAAGGTTCAGAACATCGCCGTCAGTATAAGATTCCCGGTATCATCATTTCACTCTTTCGCTGCTGCTACGCCATGCACGAAAGTGTGTGTGTGTGTGTGTGTGTGTGTGTGTGTGTGTGTGTGTGTGTGTGTGTTATATTGTTGTGGTTGTCACTTTGTTTTCCTTCTTCCTTTTTTTTTTTTTTTTTTTTTTTTTTTTGTCATTGCAGCTTTTTGGTGGTTGGTAGGTTACTGTAACAGTGTGGATCTGTTTGTCACCCCTTAAAACCATGTCCTGAAACCCCACCAACCGCCTTTACAAACAACCGGGGTTTCCCCTTAGAATACCAGAAGACTATACAAGACATAATCCCTTTAATCCATTTGTGCCTGTTCTGATTTAACGTACTCAGTACACCTCCTACTAAGCCCCCTACTGACGACAGTAATGGCTTTAGTCGCAGAGCCAGACTTTGTGAGCGTTTACCCCAGAGTAGAGACCGCCACCACGTCCCTCCAACGGCAGTCCCCCATGAATCCGCCGACACCGAAGACCTTGACAAGACTCACCGCAAGCGCGGAAGTGGAGGGGTAGAGAAGATAAAATTCTTTTCAGCAACATTTTCTAACTACTTAACTTGTATTGCCATTCCGAAATTAAAATTGGCAAGCGGACCATTAGTTACTATTCTTACACGCGCGCACACACACACACACACACACACACACACACACACACACACACACACACACACACACACACACGTGCACGTGCATCCTCAAAACAGAAAGAGAAAGTTACCTGTGAAACCAGTGGTGATGTGGAGGAAAATCAACCAGTGCATGATGCCAGACACTCACAGACACCAACAGTGATGTTCTGCCTCTGCAAAATGATGTAATGTAACCATGATTAGCATTTATATAGCGCTGAAACTTATACAGATACTTCAACACCATCTGTCACCCTGTTTAACAACTGCAAAACACGTCAATACAATCGGTCATCCTGTTCTACCACTACAAAATACGTCAACACAATGCGTCATCCTTTTCTTTTAATTGCAATGTTTTAAAAAGTGAATATGTGAAATGCTTTTATTTCAGAACATATGTTTATTACTCTTGTTTAATCAAGTTATCCACGTGTGTGTGCGTGGGGGGGGGGGGGGGGGGGGGGTGTGGGGGGGGGGGCGGGGGGGGGGGGTGCGGTGCGGGTGTGTGCTGATTATCTGGTTGTGGTTTTCCACAATTCATCTTTATTCTTATCTTATCTATTATAATCAATGTGCAGTATAGTAGGTATGTTTATAATTATATTCAAATAATGTTTCTTAATTCTTTCTGTTTTTACATTAAGAATACTAGTTATTACCTGCAGTGTGTGGATGTATGTATGAAATGATGTATGTGATACTTTTTTACATTTGTATCTTCGTAATATTTGTAGGAGCTGTTGTTGGCTTTTACAGTTATGGTCCCCATGTTGTTTACTTGTCTATGTTGTGATAATGCACCTGACCAAATTTCTCCAGTTGGAGATAATAAAGTTATTCTTATCTTTATCTTATCTTATCTTATCTTCTACCTCTGCAAAACACGTCAACACAATGCGTCATTTGTTCTACCACTGCAAAACACGTCAACACATTGCGTCATTTGTTCTACCACTGCAAAATACGTCAACACAATGCGTCATCCTTTTCTACCTCTGCAAAACACGTCAACACAATGCGTCATTTGTTCTACCACTACAATACACGTCAATACGATCCCGTGTTTAATTGTTATACCACCACTGCAAAACACGTCAACACAATGCGTCAGTTGTTCTACCACTACAAAACACGTCAATACGATCCCGTGTTTAATTGTTATACCACCACTGCAAAACACGTCAACACAATGCGTCATTTGTTCTACCACTGCAAATCACGTCAACACAATGCGTCATTTGTTCTACCACTGCAAAACACGTCAACACAATGCGTCATTTGTTCTACCACTGCAAAACACGTCAATACGATCCCGTGTTTAATTGTTATACCACCACTGCAAAACACGTCAACACAATGCGTCATTTGTTCTACCACTGCAAAACACGTCAACATAATGCGTCATTTGTTCTACCACTGCAAAACACGTCAACACAATGCGTCATTTGTTCTACCACTGCAAAACACGTCAATACAATGCGTCATTTGTTCTACCTCTGCAAAACACATCAGCACATTGATGCGTCATCCTTTTCTACCACTGCAAAACACAATACGTCATTTGTTCTACCACTGCAAAACACGTCAACTTTTATTTCACCTGCAATTGTTAGAAAGTATTTCGTCCCCCGAAAATGGGATAATGGAATATTTCACCATTTACATTTTGTTTTACATTCGGATCTCGTCATTATCAGGGTGACGCATTGTGTTGACGTGTTTTGCAGTGGTAGAGAAGGATGACGCATTGTGTTGACGTATTTTATCCAATTCTTTATCCGATCATTTTCAACAGCCGTGCACTCAACCATCACTGACTCAAACAGCCTACCATTGGCATGAAGAGAACAATCAACTCGAAAACCCTCAAATTTTGTATTTGTATCAATATTTGTTTCACATTCGGATCTCGTTATTGTCTATCCAGTTCTTCATCTGATCTTCAACACTGAGCAGTACACTCATCCAACACTTAAACCGCCTACCATGTGGCATGAAAAAAATCAGTCACCTCGAAAACCCTGTCTTCAACGTGGTTTGGAGATTAAACAACCAGTTCCGATTACGTCTTTAATACGTTGAGTTCTTTCCTACCTGGCTTGCACGGAGTGAGAAAAAAAAGACAAACATCGGTATTCCAATGGCTACTTATAGGCTGCAACCAAACTAACACGGAAGCAGTGTGCATGGAGAGAAGAAAGGTTCCAGGGCGGGGGTCAGTGCAGTGTAGGGAGGGAGGAGGAGTGTTGGGGGGCGGGGGGTCTGTTGGGGGAGGGGTGTTGGGGGGGTGTCGGAAGGGGACAGAAAACAAAGTGAATGAAGAAGACGAGGGAAGGGGGGGGGGATGAGTTGGAAATGGTAGTGGGAAATTCAAGGGGGCGGGAGGTGGGGTGTGTGTGTGTGGGGGGGGGGGGGGGTGTTGGTTTGGGAGGGGGGTGTTTACAACTGATTTTCCAGTGGGGGTCCCCTGGGGAGCGGGGGGGGGGGGGGGGGGGGGGGGGGGGGGGGGGGGGGCGGAGTGTTTAAAACTGACTTTCAAAGTGCTCAGTGCTGACGTGCTGGAAACAAAGAGTGAGCGAGGAGGAGGATACTGTCTTGGGCTTTGTACTTCTCTTTGCCTGCCGTGGTTGAGGGGATTAGACCAGGTTGCTTTGCCGTGTTTCCTCGGGGTCGCCTGCAGTGCAGCAAGGTAAACGTCCGGCTTGGTGTCTCTCTTCCTCCACTGCACGCCCGCCCACCCGCGCAGGCGACACACACACACACACACACACACACACACACACACACACACACACACACACACACACACACACACACACACACACGTTAAAGGAAGACAGTGGGTAGTCTTTCTTGATCAGGTTCACTGTCTCTGTTTACATACCTTCTCTGTCACGGTCGCCTACATTGTGATGCTTTTATTCATTCATTTGT
>NC_134903.1:25489779-25537279 GCF_041734735.1 Babylonia areolata
AATAAACTTTAATTATTCAACAATACACATGATTACAATGCATTGAATGACAAAAGAGCATCAACAAGCTTAAAGCTTATACTGTGCTCACAACGTTGCACTTCAATTTTTATCATGACGGCAGATGAACCATATTATGACTTGTATGAAATAACATGCATAAACAGTAAGTAATGTAATAATGAAATAATTGAGGCAAATCATTTGGTACATTGTTTGAGGATTAAAGGGACTGAGGTCAGTTTTTGTTGGGTGCCTTCTCATGTGGGCATTTATGGCAATGAAACTGCTGATAAAGCAGCTAAAAGAGGCTGGCCGGAGCACAAGATTCAGAAAAAATCGACACTGAAAAATACATGTCCGTCTTTCCGTAAAAGAGGCATACACTTTGTTAGAAAAATCAGCATGTTAGAAAAACCGATGGAAGGAAAAGTTTTCAAAACATACAGGGACATTATCCCCCGAGAATATTATTAAAGAAAAGATACCGAATCGATCAGCTTGCTATACAAGATTGATAACAATACACAATACACAAACTTTAAAGTATTAAACAGTAAAGTATCTCCTTACAACCTCAACTTTCTTCCGTATAAAACTTGATGCGCTGAAGACAAAGTATAGTATAAAAATATTAATGATAATAAATGTTACATGCATCTGTGGTAGGCAGTTTAGCTTGTATCATTGTTGGTTTCACTGTAAGCAGTTACATACCTTCTTGCCCAAGTATTTCAAAGAGAATAACAATTCTGCAGATGATTTTTGGAAAGCCGGTTATTTCTGACGAGGTTCTTATGGTCGAACTTTCACAGGCATTAGTTCATAGCCCTATTTCTACATTCCTTTAATATACTTCAGAATTGGTGTTAATGGTTTCTGATTATCATTATCATTATTGAATTGTTACTGTTACATGTATTTGCATGTTAGTTATGCATTTTTTGGTAGTTTTCTACCTTTTCTGTTTTCCTCCCCCCCCCCACCCCCACCCCCACTCCCCCCTTTTCTCTCTCTCTCTTTTTTTCTTTCTTTTCTCTCTTTATTTTTAATTTTCTTTTTTAATCGTCTGATATCAGTGAAAAGACGCTAAACAAAGAACGAAGACACACGCACTTCTCATGTCCGTGGCCGCTTCCTGTCATGCGTATTGCCCACTTCCTCAGGCAAATGCGACCTTTCACTTTCAGTTGTTCATTGCCGAAGGGTGTAGCCACTTCGCGTTATCCTACGTTGTCCACAAGGGGTAAAGTCAAGGTGAGTAAAGTATCTCCTTACAAAACGTCTTGGTGGTTCTTTCACTGCAGTTGATACCGTCAATAATGATTCTAGAAAACGAAGACAGGCATGGCATTAGGGAACGAGCGATGACGTTGCGTTTCTAAGAAAGTGGAACGATGTCCGTCATGATACGATGATAAGAGGTCGGCGTTTCCATCATCATCATCATCCGTAGAGTGTCCACAATCAACAGGTTGATTATTCAGACACTTTTAAAAGGTGGGGGACGCGGGGGAGTGGGGGTGGGGATGCATAAAACAAAAAAACAAAAAAAACCACACACACACACACACACTACTGGTGGAGTTTACGAGCTCCCAACGTGAACACGCCAGGGGACGCAGCTCCAACCACAGCCTCAGTCAAAGTATCGTTCCACTCAGAGATGGTTCGCAGGAGGAACGAGTAAATCCGGTAGTCCCGTAGACACTGAAGTCTAGCAAGCTGCCTTGAATGTGCTCTTCTGTCTCTCTTCTTAGGTGCTCTCAGTTTTCATTTTGGTTCCTGGGATTTACTAAGTTTGCCAAAATCCACCTGGACCATGTTGTTAATGATTTTGTACATCCTTTCATTGTGTTTCTCATGTCAGCCGAATTTATTATTTCAGTATGGCAGAACTCAAGTAAAGGACAATATAAAAGTCAGTTAGTTGGACACAGAGGTTAGATTGAGCGAAGTTATTTCGTTTTGATCCATGCGATCCAGTTTTAGAGTTACGCATGCGTGTGAATGACTGGTGCGAAAGCGCTTTGGTTTGTCTCTGCACAAGATACAGCGTTATCGCTCACTCACTCATTCCCTCGACCGCTGGGGTCGTTGGGGGGACATGAGGAAGATGTCATAGCTCGCCACGCCGTTCTGTTGTCAGCTGTCATGAAGAGATCTGGGATCGTCATTTTGGTCCATTTCTTGACGTTGTCGGACCAGCTCTTTCTCTGCCGCCCCCGTCTGCGCTCTCCCTCTACAGTCCCTTGCAGGATGGTTTTGGAGAGGGTGTTATGTCGTATGACGTGACCAAACCATGCCATCTTCCGTCGTTGGACAGTTGCCAGCAGTGGTTCTTGGGGCCCAACAAGGTTGCTGACCAGGTTCCGCACATTGTCATTGGTCTTGTGCTCCTTGTAGGAGATGTGTAGTAGTCTCCTCAAGCTCTTGGTTTCGAATGCTTGGATTCTTCTTTCTGTTTCTGCCATCAGTGTCCATGTCTCACATCCATATAAGAGGATGGAGACCACCAGTGACTTGTAGAGCAGGAATTTTGTGTGGAATCTGATGTTGCTCTTCCATACCCTGTTCAGTCTGGCCATCGCTGCCGTTGCAGAATTAATCCTATTTCAGATTTCTGCTGTGCAGGTGCCGTCTTTGGACAGGGTTGCTCCCAGGTACTTGAAGCTGGTCACTTCTTCCAAGGGCTCACCATTCATGGTTATGTTGGCACTGATGTTAGTTGTGCTGTTGACCATGACTTTTGACTTCTGTGCTGACCTCCATGCCATAAGCACTTGCTCTTGTAGTAAGTCTGTTTGTTAGATCCTGGAGCTCGGTGTTAGTGCCCCCCATGAGGTCGATGTCGTCTGTGAATCAAAGATTGTAGACTGGCCTGCCGCCAATGGTGATGGAAGTGTGGTGGTCTTCGAGGGCCTCTTGCATGATTCTCTCCAGAAAGATGTTGAAAAGTACTGGGGATAATAGGCATCCTTGCCTGACTCCGACTGTCCTTGTTGATTGTTGAGGAGCACTGTGCTGCTGGAATGTTCGTAGAGGGCCTGGATGACTTGAATGAGCCCTTCATCAATGTTGAAGCCTCTCATTATTTGCCAGAGACCGCTGTGCCACACCCGATTGAATGCCTTCTTGAAGTCGATGAAGTTGTGAAAGATGTCCTTTTGGTGTTGTAGATGTTTTTCAGTGAGGACTCGACAGTTGAAATCAGCTCCTGGGAATGTCCTTGTGTTGGCTTTATTGATACTGGACTTGTAGCATTGTAGTATTATATAAATCATTAAATGTAATAATTATTTAATTATTATTATTCAAAGGAATGAGAGTCGCATTCCATCGCGATCATGTGTTCGGCGTGAGTGCTTACACATTTGAGCAGTTCAAGCGCTTCACTGAAAGTTCAGAAGCGCACATGCAGTACACCGATAGCTGGGTACAAGATCTGCAACAACACAGTCAGGGCAGACTTAAGACTATTCACTAAGAATCAAACCAGATTTCTCACTCCTGCCCCAGTCTTCTCCGAATGTCACTTTTCCCTTCAGCAACCATTGTCTCTGAAACTCCCTCCAAGTTTCTTTGTGTGCTGCCTTTCAGACTTGCATGATCATTGGTGGGGATTATACTTGGCTGACTTAGTTTAACTAAATCATGGGGAAAAAATGTTCATTCGTTGTTGTTTTTTGTTTTTGGTGATTTTTTTTTTTTGGGGGGGGGGGGGGGTTCTTATTCAAGAGTAAGTCAATAAATGGCCATGACAGCTAGGGAGGAAAATGCTGCATTGAAAAATAATTTTGCTCTTTGTTTTTTTGTATTGTCGCATGTACACATGTGAGAATGTGTGAGCATATCTATTACTGTGCCAGTCAGTCTGTATGAGAGAGAGAGAGAGAGTGTATTACAATTGTCGACTGTCATCGTTCCATGTCATCACAAATATGACTGATAATAGCATGGACATTAGAATCATTCTGTCTGTGATTAAATCAGTGATGGTGATGAGAATAGAAACTGATTAAATCTTATGTATTTGTGAGTGTCTGTGCATTTGTTTGTGTGTGTGTGAGTGCACGCACATGCATGCAAGTTATGCACCCCTAAAGGCTAAATGATAAACCACTTTTGCCATGTGCAGTAAAGGATAAATCAGACAATAATGATGCCCTCTGTTACTACATGGCTGGGTTGGCTGAGATCTGAAGTAGTGGGGAACCTATACTGAAGCAGCTGTAAAGCTGTGGGAAAAGGCCAAGTCACATGACAGAATGAGTCATGTTTGTAATCCTGCTGGCCTCATACTGTCACATGTATGTTCATCTGCAGTGTGATTCATTCAAGATTGTATAGATCTAATACTATTATTTTGCCCGTATGCAATTGATTTGTTTACTTTTGTCTGCTTGATCTAGCAGTCTGACAGAAGTTACCTCCCACACATATATATTAACACTGTTTGCATTTATGACCCATATTTTCACCATCCACAATTGTTCATTCATTGCAACTGGTAACATAATAAATAGTATTCTGTTTTACTTTTTAGACTCTCTCAGTCAAACTTTGTCAACATGTTAATGTCTGTTACTATTAGCAGTGGTCTTGTTGCCTTTTTACTGGACCAAACATGAACAGAGAGAGAGAGAGATTTGATCTGAAAATCATGTATTCTAGTTCAAAAATCACACACAAACACATGTATATATACACACACACACACACACACACACACACACACACACACACACACACACACACACACCATGGGTTTTGCTGCTGTTCAAAAATCCGACTTGCAGATGTGGTGTGTCATATGCATGGATTTGCCCAATTGCAGTGCAACATCTTAAAGTAATCAATAAAAGGTATTGAAAAAGTTGCTGACTTTATTGGAGAGAATGAACAGTTTTTATCTTTTACAGAATTCAGACAGCCTTCAATCTGAACAAAGTACGATCTCTATTATTCTGTTATTAAAGTGTAGTGGGAATTTGACAGTCACTCTTGTCAGGATCTATGTGAAGCGCTGAGCTTCATGTTGATCTGGGATAGAAACCAAGATACTTTGAAAAGGAAGAAAGGAAATCCAAAATGCCTAGTGGAAAATGATTAAATCAGAGATATATATTATATATAATAGCGTTTTCTAGCATACTGATTGACTTACAAATTGATGATTGTAAACTGTTGGATAGAAACACTAAATATGTCATTAAACTAAAACCTTGACTTACTGGGAGAAGGACCTTTTAGTTGAAAGGAAGGTTACAAATTGTATTATAAAGCTTATTATTACCATAGATCTGTAGATTTTCCTGGGATTTTTTACCAGCAGTTCATTATATTTTTAACAGCCTAGGTCTGAAAACTGACATCTTAGAGCATCCATGTTAACCATTAATGCCCAGGAATGAATATATACGTCATTCATTGATTCATTTGTTTGTTCAGTTCTTAAATCTCTTTGTACCTATGTAGTATGTGTGAGTCTGACTGACTGCTGTGGCAGCCCTAAGGTTCACTGTTGAGGAGCCTGTATGTTTTTGTGCACAGTTTACATGGATTGGATGCATTTTATCTCTATGTGTTTGTGTTTTCTGTTCAGGTTTAAAAAAAAAAAAAAAAAAAAAAAAAAAAAGGAAGAAGAAAAAGCTAGGCCAGGGAAGAACAGAAAAAGCTGCAGAGCCATATCAAAGAAGACCACTCAGTCCTAACAACCCCGATCCATACAAACCAAAGATGGAGACAGTGAAATGTGGTAGAAAACAAAATGCAGAAAGCGAGCCTGATGATTCTGATGACCTCATGCAAAAAGCCTTCCAGTCACTTCCACATGACCATCCCTTTTGGGAGAATGTGCTGCCATATTTATCAACCTGGGACAACATATCTCTAAGAAATGTGAACAGAAACTGCCAGGACGTTGTAGACTCATACTTCAGCACAGCATTGACCCTTACTGTACCCAGTGACATGCCCTCCAGGGAGGTTAGGATAGTGGTGGGGAACAACACGCATGTTAGAACCCTGACAGCACAACGCTGCAGAGCAGTGGATGACATTGTGCCTTTTTTCAAATATCAGGACAGATTAGTGTCTGTTGACCTGTCATATTCTGTGTTTACCTCTGTGGAAAATGCAGTTGATACTCTGGTAAACTACTGTCGGCTACTGGTGAAGATTAGCTTACGGGGTCTCTCCAACTACTCGTACCCACTGGCAGCAAGGTCAGTGTCCTGGCCTTTTGTTGGATTGCTGAGGAACCCACTGCCTCACTTACAACACCTTGACCTCACTAGAAATGGGTCTGGAGGGCTGTCACCAGCCATGTTCACTTCATTGCTGGAGAAACATCCAAGGTAATACTGTTATGGCTAATTGGATTAGTTCTTAGCTGTGAAAGTTGACTGTGCGAAACTGTGAAAGTTATTTTGCCTGTGACATGAACTAAAGCATGTGCACTGCATCAAGAGTTGGCAGGAACATATTAAATTGTGGTTACTGAAGTGGGGGTGGGGGGGGGGGCTTTTCTATTTGCTGCATGAATTAATTATTGCATATATATATATATACAAACAACCACGGAGGAGGAGTGATTTTGTTTAATGTCCTGTCGCATGTTCTGGTGATCATAGACTTGTTAGAGTATGGGTTTTTACACTTGAATGTTATTGTTTACAATTACAGACACATGTCACAATTATACTGTCTTGGGTTTGTCACTGTTTAACATGCACTGTGCATGCATGTGGGATGTGGATTTTTCACCTTTGCTTAGAAGAACTTCATTAAGAACTATGAGGCTTCCTGTTTCTGAACAGAGCAGTGAGAGGCAAATTTCAGCAATCACTTGGAGTGAAAAATGCAGTTTTTTTTTTTCTCTCTCTCTCTCTCTAATGGGTGTTTTCGTGGATTCCAACGGTGAAGCGTGATTTTTGGCTTTCATGCTGAAGATTTACAAGAGAGGTTCCAACAGGCTTGGGTTTTACAGTCAGTGACTTTGTCTGTGGGTACTCTGTGGCCTGTATGACATGATAAGTTCTGGAGAAGACCACATCATGAGTGAAATTTTTGGAGTGTGAGAATGTGTCTGATCTGCTGTTCATGATAGTATCATATCAGTATCATGGCTTTTAGGCTTTAACAGCTTGCCTGTTCTGTTTTTTTGTTTTTTGTTTTGTGGCCGTGTACCGAGTGGTTATTCAAGGGTACGGCACAAAAGACTTAACTAAATATTGATTAATTGAAAGGATAGACAAGATCCCACGCACAGGCCAGGAACATATAGAGGCCAGTCACAAATGGGGTTTTTCTATTGTTTTATTTACAATAGTTATTAGATGAGAAGAAAACCTAAGAGAAGAGAATAGAAGAGAAGATAAAAAGAGAAGACTAAGAAGAAGACAGTGCCTGGAATGACACAAACAAATGTCATTAGCACAACATGTCAGCACAAGTGAATAATAAAGCGCATGTATACATATCACATGGAAAGACTATCACTCGGGTTTGGGATACGCAACAACATAATGCATATGTGTGAAGACCAAACGCTGACATCAAATGACATTTCTAATACATTTAAATAGCGCAGTTAAAGTGATTGAAGTGATGCTGCGTTGGTGAAAGTACACTGACAGTATAGATTAGGTAAAGCTTATACTGTGTCAAAGTGACTCAAATGAATCAGTTTATCATGTTGCAATATAATTATATACTGGAGTAAGCCGTATAGGAGACAGCATGACAACTAAATTACAATTAACAGACTGATACATATCAGGTGGTTTTAACCAATAACTGATATTAATCCAACACTATCTTGTAATCACAACAACAGAATACTACACACATCTTAGAGTATTGAGTGCACTGTAGCAGTACAACTGATATTAGCATGAAAGATAATACCTGAATAACAAACAAGATAGAGAATCAGTGGCTTAGATATAATACTGGCAAACTGATAGACCAGATAGTAAGTGAAGAACCATCATGGCTTAACCGTTAAGTGGTGAATGAAGTTTATGCACTCACTAGAACATTCTGGAACAAACAATCTGTGTCCAGAGACATCACTGACTGTGACGTTAGGAAGAATCAAATGGAATACTGCTCCGAGCATATGACGACATGGCGATTTCTAGATCAATCATAGCCGATCTGTGACTAACATGTCAAAGCAATAACTGAACAAAGAATTAACTGAACAAAGCAATAAGTGGAGTGACGTCACACAATCCTGTGCGCGGGTTAGGAGGGAAAACTGTCGTCTGCTAATACAGCTTGTGCGTGAGGCAAATATTGGAGCAAGCATAGCGCTTGGTCACAGTTTGTTTGTGTTTTTTTTTATTACTGTTTATTTTTAAAGTGAATAAAATGACTGTTCAAGAGAGCTGAACTTGTCCACATGGACAAACACCTCCACATACACCTCAAAATGGAGCACAGATGATTTTTTGTTGTTTTCCTGATTGTTTATTCCCTGTCGTAACTGACCATGTTGCTGAGCAAAGAAATGAAAGCACAGAGAAAATTGTCAAGGTTTTAGCAAAGCCATAGAACTATAGAGACGTAATCCTGTAAAGTGTAGCATGGAATAAAGACAGGGCTTTAGTCCAAGTGAACTTTAGCATGGTCGCATGTTTCCAAAGGGATCTGGTTGCTGTTCAGTTGTTGAGTAACACTATCTATAAAATATTAAATTAAATTAAAAAAAAAAAAAAGATTGTGAGGGTGCATTGTTTGTTTTTTGGGCTCTTGAATCGGAATTACATGTAAGCCATTGTCTCTGTCTTTCTTTTTATGTTTAAATTAAATTGTGTTCTCCTCTGCTCAATTTTTATTTTTCAATTAATGTTTCATATAGGAGGGTTTTTTGTTGTTGTTTCTTCAATGTACTGTATATGATATAGAAGTGAATTTGGGTGTTTTTTTCCTCAGTATCAGTATCAGTAGCTCAAGGAGGCATCACTGTGTTCGGTCAAATCCATATACGCAGCACCACATCTGCCAAGCAGCGTAACCCAACGCGATTTGTCAGGCATCTAGTAGTTGATAGGCTTTTATTAAGGCATGACTAGGCTGTAGAATCTTTGCATTGTTCAGGCATTGCCACTTCCCCCACTCCCATTGTATATTTCTTTTTTTTTTCTTTTTCTTTCTTTCTTTTTCTTTTTTTTTTTTTAAATAGGAATTTGATGTAGCATGGATGGATTAGTCCACATACATTGAAACTGGAACTTTATGAAGGTGGCAGATTGGTCATCTGCTGCAAAATAGAGTCCATGAGGGTCTGGTTTTGAATCCCTCTCTCACCCTTTTCCCCAAATTTGATTGGAACATTGAACTGAGCGTCAAGTCATTTGGATGAGATGATAAGCCGAGGTCCTGTGTGCAGCATGCACTTAGCCCGCTGAAAAAGAACCCATGGCAATGAGAGTGTTGTCCTAAGGCAAAATTGAGAACCATGCTGCTCGTCTAATCTTTAACCTCTTGACTGCGCTGTTGACGTACGGCGTACGTCATGAAATGTCGCTCACCAATGCTGTATTGACATGCGCCGTACGTCATGTTACAATGTTCTATGTTTTGAGTCCCGCATTACAGAAAATACAGTCTGCTAACCATTAAATTAGCTCCCCTGAGAGCTCTTTATCTCCTGAGTTCCATAAGCTAAAATTATTCGTTGGATTGTCATATTTATGGCGAAAGTTTTGCAAGTTTGTACGAAGCTCAAGTTGTGTTTGCAAAGCCATGGCTGAACGCAGACAAACCCCAACACTTGCACTTGTATTGAAAGAATTCTTTCGCTATGCAAACAGTAGAGATGAAGATTGTGGACTGAATGAGACAGAACTGCATGAAGTTGATGCCGAAGACGCTGATTTTGACAGTGGAGGGGGGTGGGAGGTGGAGTTGCTTGACGAAACTGAAGACAGACAAGCTCAGCTGATTCAAGATGCAGGTGGGTGTTTTCAAGGTTTGTCAGTTTATTATTTGCTTTCTGTTTGTTGTAACAATGAATATGACTGCATTGTGTGTGTTTTGAATGTGTTAGCTGTGGTAAGTGGCTTCGTCAGTCACTGATCAGTGTGTGTGAGTGAGAGAGAGTCAGTCACGTGGGTACTGTGTGTGACCATCACAGCCCAGGGGGGCGTGGCTTGCTGGCTGGCTCATTGTTGATGACCGCGTGTGTCGCTCGCCTGCAGCTTTCTGTGTGTTCGTTCCAGAGTGTGTATTGGTTTGTTGTTGTTATTGTTGTTGTTGTGTGTGTGTGGGGGTGAGTGAGAGAGGGGGGGGGGGGGAAGAGATGATGTTTATAAAACTGAAATCAGACAATGATATACAGAACTGTATGCCTAAATTACTGTGTAAATGCAACACTTGTAGAAGTATGTGTGTGTGTGATGTGTTGTCATTTTGTTTTGTATGAGAAAGAGAGAATGAAGGGGGTGTGGCATACCATGAACCGGTTTCAGTGTGTGTGTGGTTTTTTTTTGGGGGGGGGGGGGGGGGGTAGGTATGTGTGTGTGTGTATTTCAGCTTCTGAAAACAATCAGAAATAAAATGGTACCATTTCATGATCTTTTTATATGTAAAAAAACAAAAAACATACCCCAAACCCAACAAACTTAGTCTTTTATGCAGTGTGTTTCAGGTATGCAGCATGGTGATGATCATGATGTTCATCCTGGGCCATCTGGAGTTGACAACCTGCCACAAACCTACAGCTGAAGACTAGCAGCAGCAAGACCAAAGGGCAGTAAACAAGCCTCCAGCAATTCTGGATTACAACAAAAACATGGGTGCCATGGACCATCATGACCAACAGCTGTAGCCCTACGATGCCACAAGGAAAACCCTGTAGTGGTACAAATAACTGTGTGTGCATTTTCTACAAATTGCCATGCTGAATGCACACATCCTCTACAAAAAAGCAGGCAACAGCAGTACACTCCTGGACTTCAGAAGGATGTAATTAGTGCCATGATTTTTAGTGACCAAGACACTGCTAAAGATAACCACGCTGTTTGTCTTGTGTGGACGACACTTCATCCCACCTACCCCACAGAAGGCCTGGCCACAAAGGAGGTGCAGAGTCTGCTGGAAGAAGGGACAAAGAAAGGATGTGGGGTTCTACTGCCCAGACTGCCCCAGCAAACCAGCACTGTGTCTTGAAGCAAGTACCACACACAGCGTTTTAACTGGCGATAGATCCTGGGTGAGTACACCCTTTTAACCCCTAGGCTGCCTGCATGATGAGATAACTCGTCATGGCAAGCATGTATGCTTCGCTGCCTGCATGACGAGATAACTCGTCATCGAAATATTCTGACTTTTCCCTGGTTTGCATTCACTTCCTTGGCAAAAATAGTGGTAGCTTTAGCCTGGGGAATCTCTCTAGATTCTATTCATAGCTAGAAACCCCATCTACGTCATGAAGCAGTCCTTTATTTGAACGTTTTGGTTGGGTCACTGTCCAAGTGTTTGCCTGACTTCTCTCCTCGCTCGCTCAACAAAATGTCGGACTGACGCCGTGCTCAAGACATGCGATCGTGACGAACAAAATCAACCATGATTTCCTTCTTTAGCTGATGCTCAGAAAGAATTGAAGCGTAAATTCGAAGGAGAAGATAGAGATGAACATTTATAGGACGATCTGATAGAAAATAAAGGGAGTAATCAAGAGAGTGGCCAAGATGTGACTGTCAGTGAGTGATGCCAGCTGTACAGATGTTAGCAGACGACAGATGACCGAATTAGCAGCAGAGCAATATTCTTGGCACGCAGCCAACGCGGTCTGATGAGAACTGAATCAAGTGACCGTGTGAGAGGGGTGAGGAGGAGGGGGGGTGGAGACTGAGGGGGCGTGGCCTCACATCCATCTTATCACTTGGAGATACTTGTGTATCTATCTCTTAAAAATATATATATATTGTGGTTGTTCTAGTATGATTTTGTGTTTGCAGATATCCATTTGTCCAGAAAATATGATGTTTTTGTGCAAATTACCTGACTAATGTTTGTAATGAACAAGTTGAAAATGTGACAAAAAACAAAACACTGATTTCAAAACAACAGCATGTCACTAAAAATATATAAAATGGGAAAACAGCGTGCGTTTTGTATTCTTTATTCATTACCTTTCAGAAAATATATACTTTTATGGGTCTTTCTCCAATAACAAAGAGCACAGAATTTTTTGAAAAATTTATACCCGTTTCTTGTGGAAAAAACCCTGGCAAATAGATTTCACTTAAATCTTATTTTCCTGGCAGCGAAAGGGTTAATTCTTTGTGTGGACTGTGTTGGAGTCTTATGCACCTGGACACTGTTGCTCAGCCTTGACAGTGTGTGTGGTTGATCACAACAGTCACAAGAAAGACAGGTTGATAACCTGGTTGATATTGTAGCACCTACATGGTGGAATGACAGTCCCAGTTTTTTTTGTTAATGCATTTTATGGAATTTTTCTGTCAGATTGACTCATTATTTGAACATGTGAGTATCAAAAACAAAATCTTGGTTCATTTTCCTTTCATTTGATATATACTTTTATGCACTTATCTTCAGTACTTTTTGAAATATAAGCAAATTAAAATCATTGGCGTGTTTTTCTTGTTTTTCTGAAAATTTTCTCAGCATAGGCCATAGCAAAACGTACTAGCAGTGAAGGGGTTGATTCCTCTAAATTTGATCATGTCTCGTCTCTCCTTCATCCTTTATACTGGCTTCCAGTACAAGAAAGAATTATTTACAAAGTCATCTCTTTGTTTCAAGTCCTTTGAGGCTGCTGGTCCACAGTATCTTTCATCCTTACATACCCTCATGGCAGCTCCGCTCTTCTTCTCACACCTGCCTGCTTAGGATCCCGCCCTTTTTGAACCAGAACATGACCAACGCAGTTTTTCATACCAAGCCCCCGCTCTTTAGAATCAGATTCCTCAGCCTCTCCATCACTCATCTTTGCTGCAGTCTTACAAATCCAGTCTGAAGACCCACCTTTTCCCCTCCTGAATAATTCTCAGCAGCTTATCGTTATCCCTTTCCAGTATGCATGAAAATGATTATCAGTGACTGAGTGAATAACTTTGAGAGTTTCAGACTTTGTAGGTTGTATTTTTGATTGTGGACTATTTATGATTATATACTATGACACGTGTGTATGTCTGTGTGTGGTGTGTGTGTGGAGGCGGGGGTCGGTGAATGATTTAATGAGATTTTGTATCTTGTGTTCGATTTTTCTTTTTTGATATTTATGTGTTGTTGTTTTTTTCTATTTATTAACGGCTTGGGCTTATTTTCAAGATTAAGCATAAATACTCCTAATGATAATATATCACTTATACATAATGTACAGATACATATATATATATATATATATATATATATAGATGTGTGTGTGTGTGTGTGTGAGAGAGAGAGTAATCAATGAAACAATGTAAAAAAAAACCAAAACAAAGTATAATGGATAATGCCTTCTTAGTACGTACACTTGGTGCGAATGACTGTTTGACACTTCCAGCACTAAGATAGAATTGAATTGTGTGCGTGTGTGTGTTTTCTCATGTCATTTTCTAGTGATCACTGTGTTCTGTTTCCAGGCTTCACACCCTTTCTCTGGATGCTGGGCCAGCCGTGGACTTCCTGCGTCATTCCAGGCACAGACGTCGGAGGAGGTATCGAGGCAGCAGGCATGATTTAATCACCCCTGACGATGTCCTTTCCAACCAGCTGATCCTGACGCAAACGGATCTGGATGAAGTTTTGGAGGCATGGCTGTCATCACCAGGCTTGATGAATCTCACCCTCTATCTTGAGGCAGAGGATGATCGGGTTAGAGCGCTCTATGAGAGTGCTGTTGCAAGGAGAGTGAAATTCGGCTGTGTATGTTACTGTGCTTCAGTTGCACCACTGAGAATTCTGCAGTGTACCAGGAAAGTGCGGTTTTGTTGTTGTTGTTGTTTTGTTCTTTTGATTTGATGTGGGGTTTTTTCTGTTTGCCATGTGTAATCACTTGAATGCACAAATACACAAACTTTATTGTTTATATTTTTGATACAGAGATTTTGTTTTTGGCAGCGGCACGTGTCCATCATAAAAACTCTGTCATGATATTTTTGTTTCTTTCTTTTGAAACATTCTAGACACTTGATGCCAAAACTACATTGTCTGTTGATTAGTTTTCCTGTCCGTTCCATGATTTTGGGTTGGTGTCCTGAAAAACAGTACGCTTGTTTACAGTCTGACCACTCAGCTGTTGCACCTGTGCAAGCTGGTCAGCTGTCTCGGTTAAACTTGAAATCATTAGTGTGGAAATGTCTGAGCAGTTCCACTTTACTGTACTCTTCTATAAGCACAATAGATGCTAGCAAGTGTGCACAAAAACAAAGCAACTAAAGAAAGCTTTGCAAGAGTGCACTTCATTGTGCTTGTTTCATGTAACTAAGTTTGAATAAATTCCATGTTGGCATACACATGAGTGAACTAAAACACGTATATATATATAGTAAAAAAAATTTCTTCCTGTTTTTCCCTTTTTTTCCCCTTTTCTTTTTCTCCTATTTTTCCTCCTTTTTTTTCTTGAGAACTGAGCTTTGAAAGAATGCGCAATATAATTATGATTGCTGAAAAATGATTTATGTTTTGTTTTGTTCACCAGAAGACTGAGTAATGGCTGTGAAGATGGGTCAGCACCACTTCAGCCTGAAATCTACGTTGCGAGATGGTGGCTGAAAGCGAACAGATACAAACTGTCCAACAAGAACATGATAGGAATCATTTTGAAGAACTTTGACAGGTCCCGTATGTATGCTTCAACTCAAGATTAACACGTATGTATATGTGATACAATTACATATGACTTAATTTATAACAAGACACAAATGGCTGACTATTTATTTTTTAAAGTTAATGATTAATATTATATGCTAGGTGTTCTTTACTAATGTTGTTCTGTAGTAATGGTTAGATACTCTCAGTCCTGGGACCATGTTTGTGTTGTAGTATTATGGGTTTTAGCAAAAAGAATGAACAGTGTTGAACTTAGTGTCTGATATCAGTGTAACGGTATACTAGTGAGCAGAGAGAATATATAGGCTGGTGCTTTATGTGGTAGTAAGCCCCTTGATTATCGCTACAGATATGTCGTTCATGTTAAACAGAGTCTTCCCTGACTTGGTCAGGTACAGTTAAGAGAATTTTTAAAGCCTGTAACCAACACCCTCCTCTAGTGTTTAAAAAAATAAAATAAAATAAAAAAGAGAGAGAGAGAGTGAAAAGAATAAAAATAGAAAGAAAAAGTAAGTTAAGCTTTATTTTTTAAAAAGATCTGTCTGCACAAACTAACTCAGAATTTTGTCATTTCTTCTGCACTCGTAGAACTGAGGTGGAATTGACAGCTGGTGGCTGACGTTCCACAGTGGTGTTTGATGTGAAAACCTTTTTCTCCAGAATGGGGAAACAGACTTAGAGTGGATAACCAGACAATGCTGATTAAAAAGTTATCAGGACAACACGCATGATGAACCGATTTGGTGTTCCACATTTAGTAGTGAGATGGCTGTTCAGTTTATTCATTTATTTGTTTGTTTATTGGTGTTGGGTTACACTGCTGGTAATGTATCTACTTAGCAGATGTGGAGTAGTGTATATGGATTTGTCTGAACACAGTGTTCCTCCTTGTGCAACAGAAATGAATTGAAATGCCTACAAAATGTAACTGTCTTTCTGTGTTGGGGATTATTCACCTTTTCAAAAGCAGCTAGTTCTAGTTCTGATAATAAAATCCCACTGTTGTTTTTGGATTTCTTTCTCTTCCTTCTCCAGTCCCCTCCCCCACTCCACTTCAGCCGCCCCTTTTTCAGTTGAATAATTCTTTTCCTGCCATTGATTTTCAGAAATGATGATTAATTTCTTAGTGAAAATGATAAAGATGGTAGTCATGATGATAGAAATAATGATAATATTCTGTATCATTTATTTTCAGTCAAATATCATCTTAGATGAACAGACTATAAAATAAATAAATGAACGAACTTGTTGTTGGAGATAATTCACCCTTTCCAGTGTGTTATAAAAAAAACTGCTGTCTCAAGAAAAGCTTCCCAACTGTTTCCAGAATTGTGTGTTGTTGTTTTTTCATTCTGCAATAACATCACCCTTACTTTGAAGTTTGAGTTTTCTTTTAAAAGATTTTTTTATTTTCATGTTTTTCAATGCAAAATCTGCTTTTTCAGAGATTTTACCCTCTAACTTCTTCAGAAGTGTCATAGTTTGGTAACATTTTAAGATACTAACTATTAGGTAATAGATTGGGAACATTTTAAGATACTATCTCTATCAGGTAATAGTTTGGGAACATTTTAAGATACTATCTCTATCAGGTGATAGTTTGGGAACATTCTAAGATATTGATTTCACAATCATGTGATAGTTTGGGAACATTTTGATTAAGATACTGATCTCAAAATCATTAAGTACTGCTTATTCATAGATATGATTTCACATAGAACTATTTTCTGTCATGGGTTGTCTGGAACTCTGTCATTTATTATCAGTTTTCCCACTTTCTGGAAATTCTGTGTTGGAAAATTTCTCTTTTCCATCACTCTGTATGTTTGTGGCCTTTCCCTATTCTGTCTATCATCTCAGCACTCTCTGCATTTCTTCATTTTTGTCTTGTTGGTCCATTGATCTATATCTATTTCCTGAAAAGTCTGGAATGTTATTTTGTCAATATTTGGATTTGATAATACTTAATAGGGCGTCCTCACCATGATGCAGTCTTTTTTGTGCGTATGTTCTCAGGGCATGTGAGGTGGTATGTTTTAGTTTTGTGTACCGGTTTTCATAATTTTCACCTGATGCCTTCAGATTTTGGACTGCATAGACCATTAACTGTTCAATGAAAATGTCTGAAAATCCAATATTGGTATTAACCCATAATTAACTACTTGTTCCGTTAGAAAAACCTTGTAATCTCAGGTAGAACAGGGAAGTGAGTTAAAACTGTTTGGGGTGTGTATAGAAAGGGAGATAATTGATATGTGTTGGTGTGTTTCATACAGGTGAGGAGGCAACTCTTCCATCAAGTAGTGTGGATGTGACAACTCTACACATCCTCAGAGTAGTGGGGAAAGGCTGACCTCAGGGGACTCCAGCAGCAGCACAACAGTTCACTTCCTGCCTCATAGGGTCTGTCACGGACGACATAATGGTTCCGCTGTTTTTATCTTTTCCTTTACGTTTATGGAGGGCCGGTGGGTCACTGTATTATTTTTAGAGGCGGGTGTGTTTCGTATGCGCGTGCACAATGTTTTCCATCGTGCGTGTTCCCCTTGCGTTCGAGCGTAGTGAGATCGTGTTGTTGTGTCATGTTTTCTATGGTTTGTAAGTGTCTCGTGCAATTGAACGGGAAAAAAATATACAGGAAGCTGAGTGAACAGAGTGAGTGGAGTTCTAGTGTTTCAAATGCTCCTCGCCGTTTTGTCCCTAGCTTCACTCGAAGGGAGTCAGTCCTTGGAGAAGGACAGTGGTAGAACCAGCGCTTAGCGGCTGATGTTCGTTGTTCTTTTTCCTCTGTAAACGACTTTGTGTCCGCCAGTGGAACTGTTCTTCATCTGTGTTTCGATGTTAGCACCTGTTGTTCGTTTACGGAACACTGTGCGGTGGCCAGTGGGTGACTTTTGTTCTTGTCCTGTCAGCGTTTCTCCAGTTGCCTGGCGCGTGTCTTGAGGTGTTGTGCCTCCGTTCTAATCGTGGGGAAACGTCACGTCGCTCTAGACCACCCGCCTCTCGGAACCGGCGACGGATCCGCTGAGGGCTCCGCTGACGTTTTCCATACTGGGGGCCTGTCTTCCGTCCGCCAGCGTCAGCAACACTCCTATGTTCATGTGTTTAATTTTTTTTTTTATCGTGGAAAACAAAAGACCATCATGTGCTTATAGTGATGGTGGTTTGACATCTCACCTACCAGTGCCCTTGTGAAAAAATGTGACAAGACTAAAGTTGTAGTTGTGCTGCCGGGTTTTTTTTTGTTTGGGTGTTGTTTGGTTTTTTGTATGCTCTTGATAATTTTTTTTAAAAAAATTTTATTTACATACATCTATAGACATATACAATCATTAAATGCATTACATAATTTTGTTTCTGTGTGGGCCTGTTGTGTTGTGGCGTCTGTAGTGGGGTATCTTGGGGAGGGTGCACGTCCGCTTTAGCACGCGTGACAGGGTCAACACTACACTTCCTGCCTCATGGGGTCAACACTACACTTCATAGGGTCAACAGTTCACTTCCTGCCTCATAGGGTCAACACTTCAGTGCTACACTTCCTGCTTTCCTAGTAGGGTACCTTGCCCGACTGGACCCAAGCCTCTGCAGCACACATTCAGGGGGAGGGTAATAAAAAAAATAATAAAAAAAACCATATCAGATCAGCACCAAGAAGGCCATCACGGAGAGCTGGAGAAATTCATTGTCAGTGCGGCCTTCAGTGATACCCCTGGGCTCATCTGTTCATCACTGACACAATTTGTGCACACGTGTGTTTTTGCATGATTCTGTGTGTGTGTTTGTGTGTGCGTGTGTTTACGGGCATGTTTGCATTACAGTTGTGGTTAATCTTTTTTGATTGTATGTAGTAGTAGTAGTATTAGGCCTCCTTCGGTCATGGCTGACCATGGATAGAGTATATCCGACTTAATGTCTTATTGGGCTGTCTGCTTGGACCAAACAGCATTGCCTGTGACTATAGAGACAATGCTAGAGAGACAGTCTCTGTCGCAGCGATCACATGTGTAAGCTGATGCTGGTCTGTTGGCTGCCATCCCTTTTCTGCGAGCAAGCTTTTCTGCTGCAGCAGCTGACAGTTTGTCCTCACCAATCCGTAGCTGATTCTTGAGAGTGCTTCTCCATCTGTTCCGGTCATCTGCAAGCGCCTTCATGTCACGTTTGCAAATGTCTTTGTATCTCAGCTGTGGGCAGCCAATGCTTCGTGGCAAGCTCCCCATAAAGGATGTCTTTTGGAATGCGACCATCTTCCATGTGGCGAACGTGGCCCAGCCAGCGCAGCTGATGCTGTTTCAGTATGGTATACATGGTTGGGAGGCCAGCGCGAGTCAGGACTTCGGTGTCTTCCCTTGCCAGGAGATGCCGAGTATGCGCCGTAGGCTTCTCAGGTGGAAGGTATTGAGCCTTTTCTCCTGACGAGCATGTGTGGTCCACGCCTCACTGCCATACAGCAAGGTGCTGAGGATGCAAGCGTTGTATACAGCCATCTTTGTCTTCGTGGTCAGCTTGGGATTTGTCCACACTCTTTGTGAGGCGGGCTAGCGTTGTGGCTGCCTTCCCGATCCTCTTGTCAGTCTCAGTGTCAAGGGAGAGGTTGTTGGTGATGGTGGACCCAGTCTTGATGGATGGCTTCAAGCTCATAGTCATCAATGGTGATGGCTGGTGGAAATGGCTTGTCTTGGCCCAGGACGTTTGTCTTCTTGAGACAGATGGTCAGACCGAAATCTTTGCAGGTCTGGGAGAAGCGGTCCATTAGTGACCGCAAGTCCCGCTGGGTGTGGGTCACAACTACTGAATATATGTATGAAATGTGTAATATGATTTTTGTTCATTTCAAATGAAATTTCTTTTTTGTGGAGAAATGTGTCTTCATTACTTTTAGGAGTCAGAGATGTTGTTATTAATGTATTTAGACTTTTGAAATGCTGTGAGGAGCATGAGTGGGAGTTTGGTGGAGATGGTGACGAATGGGGCCCGTGTGTGGAATGGTTAAAGGAGGGGAGGGGTGGGCAGGAAAGGGGGGATCGAGGGAAGGGGAGGAGAAGGTTGGAGAATTTGTTAGAAAGAAATCGCTGATTTGTTGTTTTATGTTTATTACGTTTTGATTATCATATAATTATACAGTTTCATGAATGTGTAATGTTATTTCAGTGTTCACATCTCTTGCCATCTTGTCGCCCGTAATCCAGTTTTCCTCGCATTTTTATAAGGATTGATTTGATTGATTGTAAAGTAAACTTCAAGCCACTAACATTTGACATTGGAAGGATGAATCAACCAGAACAAACTACTATATAGATCTTGATCTCTGGCCTTTCTCACAGAATAAAGTTTTGTTCTGTAGATATACTCTGTGTGTGTGTGTGTGAGCTATGGAGGGAGCACTCCAACATGATGTGTGGGTTTGTGTATGCCTGCGGTCATGAAACATTGCCACTCAGTTTACCTGCTAAACAAATACATCACTGATTATGTGTGATACACATATTTATCAACACTTTGATACACACGCACATGCAGGTGCACATACACAATCTGAAGAAGAACTTTCAGGTTTGAATTTGAAATAACAGTTGAACATTTTACAACACAAACAACCATAATTCATTCCGGAACCACTAGATGCAAGTGTTATTTACAAAAGGGATAATGGTGACATGTTTGCTGCAAAGAAGGGAACATATAAAACAATGTAGGTGTTTCATTCACAGTCCAACTGATAATCTGAGAATAACTCTGTAGTACAAGACAGCATGCACTGACTGACAACATAACTCTGTAGTACATGTCAGCCTTCTCTGACTTTTGACAACTGAACTCTATAGTACAAGTCTGAAAAGTTCAGCGATAAACCACCAACCCTTGAGGAAGGACAGAAAGTGGTCAAGAAAGCCAGGGCCAAATGGAATACTGTATCTGCTGTACAAGAAATTTCCTAAAGACTTCTGAGTGGCTCCACAGAGTGATAAGATCAGCATGGAGGAACCTGAAGATCAGTGACCAGTGGTTGAAAGCTGATGGCGTGTACATCCCAGTTCAGACCAATATTGCTCCTGATTGTCGAAGGAAAAATCTTCTCTCGCATGGCTGCAAACTGACAAAATACCTCACAGAAAATGAGTACCTGGATGTGTCGGTCCAGAAAGGCGGCATCCCAGGAGTTCCTGGCTGTGTAGAACATGCCACAATGATTTGGGATGCAATCCATAGAGCAAAGGCAGAGAAAAAGAACCTTGACGTGGTATGGCTGGATCTGGCAAATGCATACAGGTCAGTTCCTCATGAGATGATCCAACTGGCTGTCGAGATACACCATGTAACAACGAATATCAGGGAAATGCTGAAGAAGTATTTCCATGGCTTCTCAATGCGGTTCACCACCAAGGAATACACAACAGATTGGATCAATCCGGTTTGTGCTGGCAATGGAAGTGATCTTGAGGGCCTCGATGAAGGGAACGTATCGAGCTGACCTGAGTAACGGATACCAGATACCTCCTTTGAAAGCCTTCATGGATGACACAACAGTCCTTTCAACGAAAGAGGATGACACCCGTAAAATACTGAAGTGGCTGAATGAGCTAGTTGCCTCAGCCAGGATGAACTTCAAACCAAAGAAATCACAGAGTCTCTCACTTGGTAAAGGAAATTAGCTGAAACGGTCACATGCACTGTAGCCAACCAAGCCATTCCAACAGTGTCAGATGAACCAGACAAGAGCCTTGGAAGATGGTATGATGAGTCCCTGAAAGACACAAAAAGAGGAAAGGAAACCAAGCAGACAGCAGAAGAAGCATGTCATAGACCAGAGTGACCTTCCTGGCAAATACAGAATGTGGTGCCTACAGTCCATGCTGATACCAAAGATGTGGCCTCTCCTGATATATATCAGCTGTGGCACAGTCGAGTCGATTGAGGCAAAGATCAACAAGTACACACGCAAATGGCTTGGTGTCCCACCTGGGACACTGACGTATCACTCTAATGTCGCCCAGCAAAGCTGAGGCTACTTCTGAAGTCCCTTGTCGAAGAATACAAGGTAGGGAAGGAAGGAAGGGAAGGCAAGATTTCTCAGCATGCTCGAAGACTCGGGTGACAGTACTGTGAGATCCAACCAACCCAAACTGAAGACTGGCAGAAAATGGAAAGTCAGGGAGGCAGTCAGTGCAGCGATAGGAAGCCTTAAGATGAAGATAATAACAGGACACACCCAAACCAACAGACAGGGCCTGGGATCGACAAAGATGGAATGGTGGTCCAAGGCAAGTGGGAAAGCAAAAAGAGACATTATCATACAGGAGATTAAGAAGGAAGAGGATAGCAAAAGAGTCCAGAATACCAGCCGCCATGGCGAAGTGGTTAGCGTCACGGACTGACGGCTGAAGGACGCGGGTTCAAATCTCAGCAGAGGTGGGTTTTTCTGCCACTGGTCGGCTCCTACCCAGAGTTGAGTGTGCTGTGGGCTTAAATGGGGAGACTGGGACCACACAGTCGAGTGTCATCCACTTCAAGGATGCGTCTGAGTGTGTTGCTCTAATTACCTGACCAACACTGCAAGTGTCTGTATCCTCGGGCCTGGTTAATGCCGGGATATCATGATGACAGGAAGCGTAGAGTACAGCCTTGTCACGCAGTCCCAAACCAAAATGGACCTCCATAGCAACAATGTCATCGTCATCCTCCTCCTCCTTCATCGTGATCAATATAAACAAAACAGTCTCAAAGTCTGTGGCCTTTCATGCCCGGCTGCTCTCATGGTGACCCCAGTTTTGATACCTCTCCACTTCCGTGCTTGGGGTGAGTCTTGTCAATGTCTTGACTTCAGTGTCGGCAGATTCATGGGGGGCTGTTGTTTGAGGGACGTGGTGGCGGTCTCCACTCTGGGAGGCCGACGCTCACTCAGTCTGGCTCCACGACTAAGCCATTGCTGTTGTCAGTAGGGGGCTTAGTAGGAGGTGTCCTAAGTATGTTAAATCAGAACAGGTACCACTGAACACCACCGAAGTGACTCAGCAGCAATGCAGGGTCTCCTCTGGTGTGTGGCCTCCTGGCGACCTAACATCAATGGTTCCCTGTGGACTGCCGATGCTGGAACTGTGACGGACGAACCAAGGTGTGGCCGTGTATGGAGGAATCTAAATGAGCGGCGTGGGAGTAATGCCACTAAAACGGTGCAGATGATGAGGCAGCAAAAACAAAAAACAAACAAAAAAGAGTCCAGCAAGGCCAGCAGGGGCAGTGGACAACATGGGAAAATGCACACCAAGGGAGCCTCAGCTGGAGTGATATGTGGAACATGGCCCCTCTGAGGATCAGCTTCATCCTAAGATCTGTGTACGACCTTCTTCCCTCGAATACAAACTTGGTGAAATGGGGGAAAGCAGATGACCCTGTGTGCCCACGCTACCATTGCAAACAAACAGTGGAACATGTCCTCAGCTCATGCCAAGCGGTGTTGAGCAAAGGACGGCACACATGGAGGCACAAGCAAGTGCTTAAAGAAATTGCACACGTGGTGAGCACTGTCCAAGGAGCACCAACCCCACCAGAAGTTCCAGTATAGTTCCGCTCGGCAGAAGGCAATAATGTCTGGCCAGGAACAGCATCCAAAGCTTCCAAAGCATGGAAACTTGGGCTGTTTGATGGTGCCGAAGATTGGGAATGCACAGTTGACCTACCAGAGGGGAAGAAACACCCAGAAATCATCAACAAGAGTGGCATGAGACCTGGTATAGTACTCCACTTCAAGGCAACGAAACAAGTGATTCCGACTGAGCTCACTGTGCCATATGAAAGCAGAATGGAGGAAGCCCACATCTACAAGACGGAGAAGTATGCTGGTCTATCCAACAGCCTGAGCCAAAGTCCTCGCGATAGAGATTGGTACAAGAGGGTTTGTGGGCTCATCTGCCTACAGCCTCATGAAACGGCTGTTGATTTCTGGCAGAGAAAGGACATGGGCTCTCAAGGTAATGGCAGAAGCAGCAGAACAGAGTTCCAGCTGGATCTGGGGAAAAAAGAAAAAGAAAAGGCGACAATACAAGGGCATCCAGGAGTCATGACCTGGCTGTGGCCCGGCCCCCTTAGAGTGTAACGAGTGAGGGGGGCTTCTTCACTGAAGACCTCGTACTGTCCAGCTCTCCCCAGAGTTTCTTATCACCATCACTGCATGTACTGACTTTGACACCATAACTCTGTAGTACAAGTCCTAAATCACTGACTTATACAACATAACTTATGTGCATACTCCCACTCCCATCCCTCCACCACCACATTCTTTTAACTGTGTCCTACCGAAAACTAGGGGGGATTACCTATGTGTGAACGCATGACTTGAAAGAAGAACAAATGTAAAACAAACTGGGTTGCAGGGGAAGTGTGTGTGTGTGTGTGTGTGTGTGTGTGTGTGTGTGTGTGTGTGTGTGTGTGTGTGTGTGTGTGTGTGTGTGCAGAAAACAGATGCATCAGGACAAATAACGATTCACCAATCCACACAGAAGATATAAAATATACACACACCCTCTCTCTCTCTGTGTCTCTCTCTCACACACACATACACACACAAAGAGATAATATGGAATTTATCACTATATTTATATAAAGCCTTAAAAAGACATGCAGTTGCTGCTAGTAATATATTGATATATTGCTTGATGATATGTTCTCTTTGTATACGATTACAATTGTAACTTATTGTTCAGACCCCTTCAGAATGGGCCAGTCGTCTTCTGAATAACTTTCATTTCATTTCATTCTCTCTCTCTCTCTTGTACAGTTACAGTATTTGGGGCAAAAATTAAGCCTTGCGGCCTTTCCACGCCCCTTCTTGGTATAGTACTTTGGTTTTAGTTTCAGGGTTTGCACTTTCATACTAATTTGCCTAAATTGTTATTCATCAAAGTCATATTTATGCACTATTGACCTGGAATCACTGTCAAGAAGATTTTTGAATTGCTTAATATTTTTAACTGATTTCGTTACATTTAACAGTGCATTCCAACCCATAACAACTCTGATGCTGATAGATGATTTGCGGGTATTAGTTCTGCAAAACTGGGTATACAGGTTAGTATTTGAGTTTCTGGTTATATCAGACTTGTTAGCTGAGAAAAAGTGTTAAGGTCAATATCATCAATTTTGTTAGTGATCTTGGAGACCTGAATCATATCTCAGTCCTCAAAAGTGTCTGTATTTCAATGAAGGTAGATTATATTTCAACTGTGTCAACTGGCTGTGGTAATCTAACTCTCTGAGTTCGTTACCGTTCTCGTTGCTCTCCTCTGAACCTGCTCAGTCGCTACTGATTTTCTTTACTGATAGTCGTGGATACCATATCACATTGCCATATTCTATAGAATCGGTCGTACAATTGTCTCAGATTGGTATAAAGATTGGTAAAGAAATATCTTTGATATTACATTGCTGTATTCTAGAATCGGTCGTACAATTGCCTGATAAAGAGTTGTGAAAATATCGTTATCCATGAAAGTAAAAGTTCTCTTTATAACACCCAATATTTTATTTGCTTTATTAACAGCTGTCTGGATATGGGCATCAAAGGAAAAATCCTGATCAAATGGGACACCCAGGTCTTCCCCAACACACTCTGAAATAACATTGGATGTGGTTTAATCAATTTTTACGACGTATGCATGTTTTGGATTATTTTTTCCCAAGTGCAGAACTTTACATTTGGACACATTGAACTTATACAGGTTCCGCCTTGTTTGACCAATTCTGAAGGTTGTTTATATCATCTTGCAATCTTCAGAAGTTCCCAGATTTATCATAGATTTTAGTATCATCAGCAAAAATTTTACAGTAACTACGTACTCGGAATTGCGTACACTGACGTTCAACATTATTTCATTTACTTTTATAAAAGCAAAATTAGTGTTTATTTGCGGGAGGTTTCGGTCGGTTTCCGGATATTTGGGGAAGTTTTGGAAAAAATCAAATGCCTCTCCTGTCACGCTTGTTGTGCAGTTTCTCACGCCGGTGGGTCCTTTTGTTCCCACATGTAGATGCGTTGTTCTCCATATTCTTGTCCAATAGGTGAGTAAAGTGTCGCCTTACAAAACATCTTGATGGTTTTTTCACTTTTAACAGCAGTCAATACTTCTGCTGATTGTTTTCTGAATAAAAGAGCAGAATTCCAAGTACTGGTACTAGTAGAACTACATAAACCGGACATCACTGGACTTACTGAGGTACTTCCAAAAAAACGCGCTATGGTGTGAGTGAGTGCGAAGTGGCTATCGAAGGATATGAATTATTTCATAATCTGAGCAACACTGATATTGGACTCCGAGGCATTTGTTTATACGTATCTGGTGGTCTTAGACCAACCCCAAGAGATATATTGACCTCTGTGATTTTAGAGAACCCTTGTTTGTGGAATGTACACTGGACGAAGATGAGAGATTGTTACTAGGACATGTGTATAGAAGCCCCAGCTGCAGTGAAGAAAATATCAAAAAGATGAATAGTTTGTTTTTGAAAGCGGCAGAGAAAAAAAACCCATCTCAATGATTCTAGATTACCACTGGAGAGTTCCGCGGCCACCTTGGATCTTGCACATGTGCATCTTTTACTCGAAATTTAAGCAATGCCAAAGGCGAACTGCACAGATAAAAGCAGCAAACATGTGCGGCTAGTGTGCTGTCCTCATTTTCTTCAGTTGGTAGCTTCCATTGGTACAGCCTGAATCAAACTCTGGTCAATGAAGCGCTAACATATGCACACACAAAAAAAGAGCTAATGTATCGAAAAAAGAAACTGTCTGTTTCAGTTTCACATGTCCTGCCTCACTTGATTCGCCTTTGTTGATCAGCGGTCTGTTGGTATAAATGATACTGAGTGTAAATTATCCCAGTATGCAGACGACACAGAGTTCACTTTAGCAGATGATAGAAAATCATTCTAAATGTGTACATTAGTAATAAGGAATTTTAGAGCAAGTGGAATCCCCTTGAATTTGAATTGCTTGGTGTGTTTGGTGCACTAGTGACCAAAGTGAGGATGTTAAAACATGAATTACAATGAAAAATTAACAGAAATATAATTACTGTTTAAAACAATTTCATGGATGAGAATACCATTCACACCCCTTGGCAGAGTCAGGGTTCTTTAATCACTAATGATTTGTCAATATTGTTTTATTTATTGTTATTGCTTCCATATCCTCCAAGTCATTTCATAGATTATTTGCGAAAAAAAGGGTGTTCTGTTTTCATACGGTACAATAGAAACAGGATAGAATAAACAGAAAAATGGCAACAAGAAGTATTTAAGCTATTAAGCATCCAAGGGCTTAAATGTTCTTGAATTGAAAACATAGCCACACGAAATTTGGCCAAGCAGAGCAAGGCCTAGTTTGCATCAGTTTGACATGGTAAGTATATGTATCACCAAACATGGAGTATAATACAAACTCCTTTTGCATTCTTTAAAACTGATGTAGCTCAGAAAAATAAAAGAGACAAACCACAAGTGGAAAAATATAGCAAGAGAAAATATTCTTTTGTTGATGATGATAAGGAAAAATATTGACGAAAGATATTACTTTATTAGGAATGTATAAAACAAAAAAATGAAGTTTGGACAGAAGTTCCTAATGCATATGAAAAACTTTATTATAAAACTGAAATAGGGAATCCTAATGAGATGCTTGCTGAATCCATTCTCTTTGATAAAAGAATTAAAGTTGATGATATTATCCTTTCTCACAAAAACTAGATTGAAAAAGGTATTTAAAAATTTGCTGACTTCATTGGAGAGAACGAATAGCTTTGATTTTTTTTACAGAAATCAGACAAAAATATGATTTGATAACAGATTTTGTGACCTTTACTGGAATAGAAATGGCAGTCCAAGATTTCATACAGAGATGTAACATACCAACAGTTATAAATGTTAACACTATAGGCGTATAGCTGAGAAAAACTCTGCATTGCAAACACTACAATCTATCAACAACAACAAAAAGGAATGCAAACTGTTATCGTGCTGTGCATGTACTGAAATTTCTAAATATGTCTAAGTTGTATATTCGCTTTATCTATGTGATATGTAACATGAAACTGTTTTGGTGATGTTGAAGAGAAAACATTGTAACCTGTGCAAAGGAAAAGAAAAAAAAATTCATCTATCATATTAAGTGTGAATGTTCAACAGCAACAACAAGAAGGAAAAGAACAGAAACAAGATGCAAACACAGAAAACCCACCACATGAACAAATGAAGTCTTCATATTTTAAGTGTTGTGACTGAACTAAAACTGTCAGTCTACACTCATTTTGGAACAAATCCAACCACAACAGTACTTTTCTGATATGCAGTGGCTGTTTCACCAGTGGTCGGGATAACCTCTACCGAAAAAAAAACTTTTTCATCAACAGCTCTTTAAGCCTATCTCAGACTCAGAGTATGCTTCTGTTCAGCCAGTCACAGAGTGCGAATTTGCATTGAATGCTTAAGCATAGTTAAGATGGAGCTGGTTGAAGGAGACAGTTTTACCAGCTACATATATACTGCTTTCAAAGCTATTTGTGAAGAAACATGTCCAACATTAAAACTATATAAACCCTAACCTTATCCCTAACCCTCACATCAGCCAGTTGGTCAGTTAACTCCACCAGCACCCCCCCACCCTAGTCTCTCAGAATGACTCTCAAACTGAAAGGGGTGAGTGGAGATTTAATGGCTGGTCAGTGCTTTGACAGCCGCCTTCTTGCCTGATCGACTGTTTTCTTCGTCAGTCTTCAATCCAAATGTCCAGTCTCCTTGACCCTTACACATCCAGCATTGTGGCATTTAGCTGGCCCCTGATCATATTGATAGCCTATTTCTTCAATAATAAGGTATAAGGTACACCAACGAGTTACAAGGCAATAGAAGTTATAAAAGGCAAGTATAGTGGGAATTTGACAGTCACTCTTGTCAGAATCTGTGTGAAGCTCAGAATGTTGATCCGGGATAGACACCAAGATACTTTGAAAAGGAAACCCAAAATGCCCATTGGAAAATGATCAAATCAGGATATGTAATAATAGTAATACTCCGCGTTTTCTAGCATATTGATGGACTTAACCCCCGAAAATGGAGTATGGCTGCTTACATGGTGGGGTAAAAATGGTCATACACGTAAAAGCCCACTTGTGTACATACGAGTGAATGTGGGAGTTGCAGCCTACGAACACAGAAGAAGAAGAACATGGACTTACAAATGATGATTGTAAACTGTTGGAGATGAACACTGAATACATCATTGAACTGAAAGCTTGACTTACTCATACTGGGAGAAGAAACTTTTAGTTGAAAGGAAGGTTTAAAAAAAAAAAAAAAAAAAAAGTATTGTAGGGATTATTATTACCATAGATCTGTATATTTCCGTGGCATTTTACCAGCAGTTCAGTATATTTGTACCAGCCTAGTTGAGTAGGTCTGAAAACTGACATCTTACAGCATTCATGTTAACCATTAATCCCCAGGAGTAAATACATATATATGTGTGTGTGTGTGTGTGTGTGTGTGTGTGTGTGATTTATTGATTCATTTGTTTGTTCAGCTCTTAAATCTCTTTGTACCTATGAAGTGATTATGAGTCTGACTGACTGCTGTGGCAGCCCTAAGGTTCACTGTTGAGGAGCCTGTATGTTTTTGTGCACAGTTTACATGGATTGGATGCATTTTATCTCTGTGTGTTTGTGTTTTCTCTTCAGGTTAAAAAAAAAAAAGGGGGAAGAAGAAAAAGCTAGGCCAGGGAAGAACAGAAAAAGCTGCAGAGCCATATCAAAGAAGACCACTCAGTCCTAACAACCCCGATGGAGACAGTGAAATGTGGTAGAAAACGAAAGGCAGAAAGTGAGCCAGATGATCCTGATGACCTCATGCAAAAAGCCTTCCAGTCACTTGCACATGACCATCCCTTTTGGAAGAATGTGCTTCCATATTTATCAGTCAAAGACACGATACCACTGCGCGGTGTCAACAGAAACTGCCGGGACATTGTGGACTCTTACTTCAGCACTGCATTGACCCTAACTGTACCCAGTAACGCGACCCGCTGGCTGGTTAGGATAATGATGGGGAACAACAAGTGTGTTAGAACCCTGAAAGCACAACGCTGCAGGGCAGTGGATGACATTGTGCCTTGTTTCAAATATCAGGACAGATTAGTGTCTGTGGACCTGTCATATTCTGTGTTTACCTCGGTGGAAAATGCAGTTGATACTCTGGTAGACTACTGTCGGCTACTGGTGAAGATTAGCTTACGGGGTCTCTCCAACTACTCGTACCCACTGGCAGCAAGGTCAGTGTCCTGGCCTTTTGTTGGATTGCTGAGGAACCCACTGCCTCACTTACAACACCTAGACATTAGAAGTGGGTCTGGAGGGCTGTCACCTGCCATGTTCACTTCATTGCTGGAGAAACATCCAAGGTAATACTGTTATGGCTATTAATTCTCAAGGCCTGGCTAGGCTGTAGAATCTTTTGCATAGTTCAGGCATTGCCACCTCCCCCACTCCAATTGTTTATTTCTTTTTTTTTCCCTTTTTTTGTTCTTGAAAAAAAAAATTAATAGGGATTTGATTAGTCTACATACATTGAAATTGGAACTCTACAAAGGTGGCAGAATGGTTAAGTCACTCATCTGCCAATAAAGAGTGCATGAGGGTCTGGGATTGAGTCCCCTTCTCACCCTGTCTCCCAAGTTTGACTGGAAAATCAAACTGATCGTCTAGTCATTCAGATGAGACAATAAACCAAGGTTCTGTGTGCAGCACACTTGAAAAGAACCCATTGCAATGAGAATGTTGTCCTCTGGCAAAATTCAGAACAATGCTGCTTGCCTAATCTTTCATTCCTCTAAATTTGATCACGTCTCTCCTCTCCTTCATCCTTTAAACTGGCTTCCAGTACAAGAAAGAATTATTTACAAAGTCATCTCTTTGTTTCAAGTCCATTAAGGCTGCTGGTCCACAGTATCTTTCATCCTTACATACCCTCATGGCAGCTCCGCTATTCTTCTGACGCCTGCCTGCTTAGGATCCCCCCCTTTTTGAACCAGAACATGACCAACACAGTTTTTCATACCAAGCCCCCGCTCTTTGGAATCAGCTTCCTCAGCCTCTCCTGCACTCTTCTTTGCTGTAGTCTTTTTTTCTTCTTTGTTCATGGGCCACACCTCACCTGTTCATTTGTATGTACACGAGTGGGCTTTTATGTGTATGACCATTTTTACCCCACCATGTAGGCAGCCATACTCCGTTTTGGGGGTGTGCATGCTGGGTATGTTCTTGTTTCCATAACCCACTGAACGCTGACATGGATTACAGGATCTGTAATGTGCGTATTTGATCTTCTGCTTGTGTACACGCAACAGGGGCCTCAGGCACTGGCAGGTCAGCACATATGTTGACCTGGGAGGTCAGAAAAATCTCCACCCTTTACCCACCAGGCACCGTTACTGAGATTCGAACCCCAGACCTTCAGATTGAAAGTCCAGCGCTTTAAGCACTTGCTGTTGCGCCCGTCACTGCAGTCTTTCAAATCCAGTCTGAAGATCCACCCGTTCCCCTCCTGAATAATTCTCAACAGCTTATCCCTTTCCAGAATGAACTAGGATTATTATCAGTGAGTGAGTTTGAGAGTTTCAGACTTTGTAGGTTCTATTTTTGATTGTGGACTATGGTGTGTGTGTGTGTGTGCGAGCACGCATGCTTTTGTGTTGTGTGTGTGTGGAGGTGGGATGGGTGGATAATTTGATATTTTGCATGTTGTGTTCAACTTCTCCTTTAGAATAATTGTGTGTGTGCCTTTTTGTGCGTTTTTGTTTTCTATTTGTAAATACCCATGGCTTATTTTCAAGATTAGGTGCAAATGCTCAAAATAATGATAGTGATATTACAGATGATATATAACTTAAACATGTACACATACATATGTAATTATTAAAATAATATAACAAGAAAGGCAAGGCCTTCAAGACTCACTTGTGATACACTTTTAAAAAAATCCAAGTTTTTATGTATTGAGTATAATGCATTTACTGTTATATTTATATTTTTTGTATTCTCTAAACTTGGCACTTTGATCTGATATTCGACCCAACAAAGGATCTGTCATTATTATCATTTTTTGTTCAAACAGGAACTTCTTTTGCTAAGCATGGAAGTTTTATTTATTGCAAACGTTTTGGTGAAGATAGCAGAACAAGGGAAATTACTCTGCTGGGGAACTTAGTTTGCTTTAAACTGATCTTTCTCATCTTAAACATTACATTTTGAAATTATACTCAATACATAAAAAGCTTGGATTTAAAAAAAAAAAAGTGCATCATAAGTGAGTCTTGAAGGCCTTGCCTCTCTTGTTTCAAAATGTAATGTTTAAGATGAGAAAGATCAGTTTAAAGCAAATTAACTCCACTAGCATTACAGAGTAATTTCCCCTTTTTACTGTCTGAACCAAAACGTTTGCAAAATAAATAAAACTTCCATGCTTAGCAAAAGAAGTTCCTGTTTGAACAAAAAATGATAATAATGACTGCTCTAGCTGTTGGGTCAGAATATCGGATCAAAGTGCCAAGTTTAGAGAATACAAAAAATATAAATATAACAGTAAATGCAGTTTGCATATAATTAGGCTTCATTCTTTATTTTTTTTGTGCCAATCCCAGAAGCGCAATATTGTTTTAAACAAGATGACTGGAAAGAACTGGATTTTTCCTATTTTTATGCCAAATTTGGTGTCAACTGACAAAGTAGTTGCAGAGAAAATGTCAATGTTAAAGTTTACCACGGACACACAGACACACACACACACACACACACAGACAACCGAACACCAGGTTAAAACATAGACTCACTTTGTTTACACAAGTGAGTCAAAAATAATACTATTATGGATAATGCCTTCTTAGTACTTAGACTTGGTGCAAACGACTGTTTGACAGTAATGGTTCTGCCAGCACTTAGATTTAAATTGGTCATATGTGTGTGTGTATGTTTGTGTTTTCTTCTTATGTCATTTTCTAGTGATCACTGTGCTCTGTTTCCAGGCTTCACACCCTGTCTCTGGATGCTGGGCCAACCGTGGACTTCTTGCATCATTTCGGCAACAGATATTTGAGGTATCACCGCAACAGGTTTCATATAATCACCCCTGTCGGTGTCTTTTGCAACCATCTGATACTGCAACAGACGGATCTGGATGAAGTTTTGGAGGCGTGGCTGTCATCACCTAGTTTGATGAATCTCACCCTCTATCCTGAGGGAGAGAGTTGTGTGGTTAGAGTTTCAGCGATATATGGCTTTGATGTGGGAGAGAGTCATGCATTCTGCAGTGGGTGTGAGTCTTCAGGTGCACCACTGAGGATTCTGCAGTGTACCAGGTAAGTGCGGTTTTTGTTGACTCACTTGTGTAAACAAAGTGAGTCTGTTTTAACCCAGTGTTGGATTGTCTGTGTGTCCATGGTAAACTTTAATATTGCCATTTTCTCTGGAAATACTGTGTCTGCCAGTTCCAAATTTGGCTTAAACATAGTATGAAAAAAATCTTCACAGTCAAACCAATAATGGGTTGTAAATCTCCCGAACTAAGCCATATTTCTGAATTGTTTATGGTTTATTTTGTTGAGATTCATTCTGAAATCCAAAAATTCTAAAAACCGCTTCCCACTGAGTTAGGCCTACGAGAAGGTAGGATGTGTTGGAAGACGACATGACCTGTCCTCGTTTTTCTTGTCCACAACTGAAAGGAAAGCAATACAAATTTTGAACAGAACACATTCAGTGATACTAACTACACCATCGACGTATATTATAAATATTCTAAAATGGACACTGAATTAACTGGAATGAACATGAAAGAAAAATTGAATCAGTCGTTTCTTTCAGCCCTTTGTAGACTGGTTTGTGCAGATCTAGAGATCTACCATGTGTTGTGGTGTGCTTGTTGAAGTGATGGCAACGTCTCCTTTACCGCCGAAATATAAGAATAATTGAGAAACGTAAACATAATTGGGAAACGTAAACATTGCTTTAAAAGTTTAAGGTTTAGATTTAGTCAAATGTCATCAGATGTGCCGCAGCAGTGGGGATTAGTCTGCTTGCTTCAGAACTAACATGCACGGTTCAGTCCTGCTTGCATGCCTTTTTTTTCCTCCCAAGCTTATTATATATATCATATTTAATACAAAGCACTTTTCACCTATTTTTTAGATCGTTGGTTTTCCCTCATGATTACTGGATGAAGCACAAGTGAGTCTTGGTTTTGCCTCTTGTTGTTTTATTTTGATGTTTTCACTGTTTGCCTTGTGTAATCAGTCGAATACACACATTTTTTTGTCTGTACTTTGGTACAGAGATTTCAAAGTACAGATTTTGTTTTTGGCCGCAGCATGTGTCCAACATAAAAGATCTGTTATTGTTTTATTTCTTTATTTTGAAACATTCTAGACACTTGATGCCAGAACTATATTGTCTGTTTGATAGTTTTCCTATCAATTCCTTGATTTGGGGTTGATGTCCTGAAAAACAGTAGACTTGTTTTCAATGTGATCTGATGAAAAAGTCATGCACAATGTGAACTTGAGAAACAGAGTTGTTTGAACAAAACATGTTTGTCACAGCAAGATGTACTTTGGATTTACTGATACAGTGGATGGGGAATCAAGACCAGTTAATTTTCAGTTTTTTGGTCATGCATGGAATGTGATGAATGACTTTCCAGCCATGTCATTTGGGCAGTCATACTCTTAATTCAGGGTTGTGTGTTTGCTGCAACACATGTTGGCATGGGAGATTGGAAAAACTTTGTCTCCACACTTAACTTTTTAAGTCACAAGGCGCCACTGCCGAGATTCAGACCCAGGACCCAGAGATTGAAAATCCAATGCTACGAGTCTGACCACTCAGCTATTGCACCTGTGCAAGCTGGTCAGCTGTCTCAGTTAAACTTGAAATCATTAGTGTGGAAATGTCTGAGCAGTTCCACTTTACTGTACTCTTCTGTACGCACTATAGATACTAGCCAGAGTGCACGAAAACAAAACAACAAAAGAAGGATTTGCAAGAGCGCACTTGTGCGTGTTTAATGTTACGAAGTTTGAATAAATACCATGTTAGCATATATATACATGTGAACTAAAACATGTTTTTAGTGGAATTTTTCTTTCTTTTTTGCACCGTTTCTTTTTCTCCTATTTTTTCTTCTTTTGTTGTTGTTTAATGGGGTTCTTTTTTGTTTTATTTTTGAGAACTGAGCTTTGAAAGAAGGCTCATTATGATCATGATTGCTGAAAAAAAGATTTATTTTTTGTTTTGTTTTGTTCACCAGAACACTTCGTAAAGCAGAAGGGGAAGATGCGTCATCACCACTTCAGCTTCAAATCTGTTTTAGAAGAAATTGGTTCAAGAGGTTTGGATTCACACTTGATGCCTACAAGAAGAGAGGAGGGATCATGGTGAAGATGTTCAACACGTAACGTCGACATAACTCCAGATGAACAGGTATATATGATAAAATTACATATGACTTATAACATGACACAAATGGCTGATTATTGAACTTTTGATGTAAGTGATCAATATTACATGCGAGGTGTTCTTTATTAATGTTGTTCTGTACTAATGGTAAGATACTCTCAGTCCTGAGACTGTGTTGCTGTCTGATGGGTTTTAGCAAAAAGAATGAACAGTGTTGAACTTGGTGTCTGTAATCAATGCAACAGTATACTAGTGAAGGGAGAGAATATATAGGGCTGTGTTCAATGTGGTAGTAAGCCCCTTGATATAGATCTATCACCAGTATCGTTCATGTTAAACGAAGTCTCCTCAGACTGATTAGGTACAGTCAAGAGAATTTTTAACCCAGTGTTTGGTTGTCTGTGTGTCCATGGTAAACTTAAACATTGACATTTTCTCTGCAACTACTTTGTCAGTTGACACCAAATTTGGCATAAAAATAGGAACAAGAGAGGCGGAGCCTACAAGACTTACTTGTGATACACTTTTTAAAAAAATCCAAGCTTTTTATGTATTGAGTATAATGCATTTACTGTTATATTTATATTTTTTATATTCTCTAAACTTGGCACTTTGATCTGATATTCGACTCAACAAAAGATCTGTCATTATTTTCATTTTTTGTTCAAACAGGAACTTCTTTTGCTAAGCATGAAAGTTTTGTTTATTGCAAACGTTTTGCTGCAGGCAGTAAAACAAGGGAAATTACTCTGCTGGGGGACTTAGTTTGCTTTAAACTGATCTTTCTCATCTTAAACATTACATTTTGAAATTATACTCAATACATAAACAGCTTGGATGTTTTTTAAAAAGTGCATCATAAGTGAGTCTTGAAGGCCTTGCCTCTCTTGTTTCAAAATGTAATGTTTAAGATGAGAAAGATCAGTTTAAAGCAAATTAACTCCCCCTAGCATTACAGAGTAATTTCCCTTCTTTACTATCTGCACCAAAACGTTTGCAAAATAAATAAAACTTCCATGCTTAGCAAAAGAAGTTCCTGTTTGAACAAAAAATGATAATAATGACTGCTCTAGCTGTTGGGTCAGAATATCAGATCAAAGTGCCAAGTTTAGAGAATACAAAAAATATAAATATAACAGTAAATGCAGTTTGCATATAATTAGGCTTCATTCTTTATTTTTTTGTGCCCATCCCAGAGGCGCAATATTGTTTTAAACAAGATCTTTTGTTGAGTCGAATATCAGATCAAAGTGCCAAGTTTAGAGAATATAAAAAATATAAATATAACAGTAAATGCATTATACTCAATACATAAAAAGCTTGGATTTTTTTAAAAAGTGTATCACAAGTGAGTCTTGAAGGCTCTGCCTCTCTTGTTTTTATATTCTGTAACCAACACCCTCATTCAGTGCAAAAAAAGGAAAAGAGAGAGAAAAAAATTGAAGAAGCTAAGTTTTAAAAAGATCTATCTGCAAACAAAATCAGAATTTTCTGCCATTTCTTCTTCACTTGTAGAACTGAAGTGGAACTGACAGCTGGTGTGAATGAGGCTGATGTCCCACAGTGGTGTTTGATGTGAAAACCTTTTTCTCCAAAACAGGGAAACAGATTTAGAGCTGACAACAGGACAGTACTGATTAAAAAGTGATCTGGACAACATGCATGATGAACCGATATGGTGTTCCACATTTAGTAGTGAGATGGATCTTGAGTTTATCTATTTATTTGTTTGTTTATTTTATTGTATTTTCCTTTCAAGTCATAAGGACGTTGGGTTAAGTTGCTGGTCATGTATGTGTCTACTAAGCAGATGTTGTGTATCGCATATGGATTTATTGGAAATGCAATGTTCGTTCTTGACCAATAGAATTGAACTGAAATATTGCTCTTCAGTTCTTTGTTCTTTTGTTTGTTTCATCACCTGTTCACTGTTGGTATGCATACAAAATGTAATCCTCTTTCTGTGTTGGGGATTATTCACCCTTGCGAAGGCTGCTATTTACTTTTCTAACATTATAAACAATTAAATTCCACAGTTGTTTCTGGATTTCTGTGTTGGAGATAATTCTCCCTTTCCAACATCTTAATAATTGTTATAAACTGCTGTCTCAAAAAATCTCCCAACTGTTTCCAGAATTCGGGGTGCTGTTTTGTTTTTGTTCTACTGTAACTCCATCCTCACTTGGAGATTTCTTTTAAGAGATGTTTTTTGTCATGTGTTTTTCAAAGTGAGAACTGCCTCTTCTTCAGAGATTTTACCCTCTTAGTCTGCTTCACAGACAGGTGGTAGTTCTGGAACATTTTAACTTGAGATACTGATCTCGCAGTTAATGAGTACTCTTTAGTTATATTTATAAATATGATTTTACATGGAACTGTTTTCTCCCAAGGGGTGTCTGGAACTCTTTCATTTATAAATGGTTTTCCCACTTTCTGGAAATTCTGTGTTGGAAAATTTCTCTTTTCCATCACTCTGTATGTTTGTGGCCTTTCCCTATTCTGTCTGTCGTCTCAACACTCTCTGCATTTCTTCATTTTTGTCTTGTTGGTCCATTGATCTATATCTATTCCTGAAAAGTCTGGAATGTTATTTTTTGTCTTTATCTGGATGTGATAACAGGGTGTCTTCACTATGTTGCAGTCTTTTTGTTTGTGTGTGTGTTCTCAGGGCATGTCAGTTGTCTGCTGGCATGTTTTAGTTTTGTGTGCCTGTTTTCGTAATTTTCACCTGATGCCTTTACATTTTGGATTACATGGACCATTAACTGTTAAATGAAAATGTCTGAAAATCCATTCATTGATAACCTATGATTAACTTCTTGTTCAGTTAGAAAACCCTGTAATCTCAGATAGAAAAGGGAAGTTTTGAGTGTGTATAGAAAGGGAGATAATTGATATGTGTTGGTGTGTTTCATACAGGTGAGGAGGCAACTCTTCCATCAAGTAGTGTGGATGTGACAACTCTACACATCCTCAGAGTGGTGGGGAAAGGCTGACCTCAGGGGACTCCAGCAGCAGCACAACAGTTCACTTCCTGCCTCATGGGGTCAACACTACACTTCCTGCCTCATGGGGTCAACACTACACTTCATAGGGTCAACACTACACTTCATAGGGTCAACACTACACTTCCTGCCTCATGGGGTCAACACTACACTTCATAGAGTCAACAGTTCACTTCCTGCCTCATACTAGGGTCAACACTACACTTCATAGGGTCAACAGCACACTTCCTGCCTCAAACTAGGGTCAACACTACACTTCATAGGGTCAACAGCACACTTCCTGCCTCATAGGGTCAACACTACACTTCCTGCCTCATAACTACACTTCCTGCCTCATAGGGTCAACACTACACTTCCTGGGTCAACACTACACTTCCTGCCCCATAACTACACTTCCTGCCTCATAGGGTCAGTAGTACACTTCCTGTCTCAAACGGTCACCTTCAGAATGACTGCTGTGACCATCCATCCACTGAGGAACTCCTTTCAACAGCAGTGTCGCTCCACAACAAGTCCTTACATACAGTGACGCCCTGGACTTATACAGCTGCTGTCCGTTGATCAACGACACAGTGTGTGTGTCTGTGCCTCTGTGTGTGTGTGTGTGTGTGTGTGTGTGTATGTTTGTCTGTGGATGTGTGTGTGTGCAGGGCTTTGTTGGGGTTGGTGGTGGGGGGAAAGATGCATGTGCCACAATTATGGATCGCCTTTGCGTTAATGATTTTTATATATTTGTATTTGAATGTGTTAAATGGTCTCACTCATTTAGATAGATTTCCTTTTAATGTGGAGAAATATGTGTTCATTATTTTTAAAGAGTCAAAGTGGTATTATTGATGTATTTGGTCTTAAAGAAACAGTGCAGTGGTGTTAGGAGTACGAATGTGAGTTGTGAGAGGTGGTGAGGAATGGGGCCTGTGCAGAGGGTGGTTGAGGGGGTGCGGGGCAGGGTAGAGGGTGGTTGAGGGGGTGTGGGCAGGGTACAGGGTGGTTGAGGGGGTGTGGGCAGGGTTGAGGGGGTGTGGGCAGGGTAGAGGGTGGTTGAGGGGGTGTGGGCAGGGTAGAGGGGGTGTGGGCAGGGTAGAGGGTGGTTGAGGGGGTGTGGGGCAGGGTAGAGGGTGGTTGAGGGGGTGTGGGCAGGGTAGAGGGTGGTTGAGGGGGTGTGGGGCAGGGTAGAGGGTGGTTGAGGGGGTGGGGCAGGGTAGAGGGTGGTTGAGGGGGTGTGGGCAGGGTTGAGGGGGTGTGGGGCAGGGTAGAGGGTGTTTGAGGGGGTGGGGCAGGGTAGAGGGTGGGGTAGAGGGTGGTTGAGGGGGTGCGGGCAGGGTAGAGGGTGGTTGAGGGGGTGTGGGGCAGGGTAGAGGGTGGTTGAGGGGGTGTGGGGCAGGGTAGAGGGTGGTTGAGGGGGTGGGGGTGCGGGGCAGGGTAGAGGGTGGTCAGGGATTGGGGGAGGAGAAGGTTGGAGAGTTTGTGAGAGAGAAAGAAATGATTTTCTTTCCCGTCATGTATATGACATTCAGCTGTGATGGCTGCCTTTCTTGTCATGTCTGATGATTCACTCAGCTGTGATGGTTACCTTCTCAACACACATTTAGCTATTATATACATACTGTGGAATGTGGCCTTAACATCCTAATAATTATTCTACGTTTGAAAAGTCTCTGCACACACTGCAGTTCAGTCAAGCACAGTATAAATTTATGCAAATTAATTCAGTTGTCAAGTCTTTTGGCCCCACTGAGCCGCACACTCACTGAAGCAGCCATCGAGCCAGTCACACACATTAAAGCACACAATGCTGCACACCAAAGTTTCACGCCACCTTCAGCGCGGTCACCAGAGGCAAAAAAAGCCCAAAAAACCCATGCCACACAGCCCAGCCTCTCCCTGCTGAGAATGCTTGTGCAGCCATCCGTGTCTGCCCAGACGTCATTTTCTTTCCCCTGGAGCCCATGCAAGGGAATCAAATCTAATAGTTTATATTTTCGCACTTTCATTACCATCTCCATTGCTGTCTGCTTTTTACTCTGGTTACAAGTTTACTTTCTTGCTTCATCCATACAGTTGCTAATAATACTTTTATGATATGAATGATTTTCACACTGTTTGGTTGTTTTTCCCGTCATGTGTGTGACATTTAACTCTCAGGGTTGTCTTTCCTGTCATGTGTGTGACATTCAGCTGACAGGGTTGTCTTTCCTGTCATGTGTGTGACATTTAACTGTCAGGGTTGTCTTTCCTGTCATGTGTGTGACATTTAACTGTCAGGGTTGTCTTTCCTGTCATGTGTGTGACATTCAGCTGTCAGGGTTGTCTTTCCTGTCATGTGTGTGTGACATTCACCTGTCATGTGTGTGACATTCAGCTGTCAGGGTTGTCTTTCCTGTCATGTGTATGATATTAACTGTCAGGGTTCTTTCCCGTCATGTGTGTGACATTCAACTGTCAGGGTTGTCTTTCCCGTCATGTCATGTGTGTGACATTTTACTGTCAGGGTTGTCTTTCCAGTTGTGTGTGTGACATTCAGCTGTCAGGGTTGTCTTTCCTGTCATGTGTGTGACATTCAACTGTCAGGGTTGTCTTTCCCGTCATGTGTGTGACATTCAACTTTCAGGGTTGTCTCTCCTGTCATGTGTGTGTGACATTCAGCTGTCAGGGTTGTCTTTCCCGTCATGTCATGTGTGTGACGTTCAGCTGGTAGGGTTGTCTTAATTCTGGAGGCATGTTGGTTGCCATCCCACGGTTGTAAGAAGTCAGAATGGTGGGGTTTAAATGTCTTATTTCACAAGTAACATAAAGGAACATCAACAAGTCCCATATTAGCACCGGCATAAGTGGCGGGAAAGTGCAAAATGATGAGCGCACAATTATCAGACATCTCTCTTTCAGCAACTGGCTGGGCTTAGTGTGATATGCATGCTGTTAGTCTTTTCTTCCCACTCAAAGTAAATGCTGCATTTTGATCTCAGGCCTGGCCATTGTCACGGAATAAAGTTTTGTTCTGCAGATGTACTCTGTATGTGTGTGTGTTTGAACGATTGAGACGGCACTCCTACATGATGTGTGTGTTTGTGTATGCTTGTCATGAAATATAGCCACTGAGTTTACCTACCAAAGAAACATCTTTGTTACACAGATTTATCAACATGTTGATACACACACACACACACACACACACACACACGCAGGTGCACATACACAATCTGAAGTAGAACTTTCAGGTTCATGCACTGACTTTGACATAACTCTAGTACAAGTCTGCATGCAGTGACTTTGACAACATAACTCTGTAGTACAAGTCTGCATGCACTGACTTTGACACCAGGACTATAGTACAAGTCAGCATGCACTGACATTTGACAACTCTGTAGTACAAGTCCGCATGCACTGACTTTGACAACATAACTCTGTAGTACAAGTCTGCATGCACTGACTTTGACAACATAACTCTGTAGTACAAGTCTGCATGCACTGACTTTGACAACATAACTCTGCAGTACAAGTCTGCATACACTGACTGAGAACATAGCTCTGCAGTACAAGTTTGCATGCACTGACTTTGACACCAGAACTGTAGTACAAGTCAGCATGCACTGACTTTTGAAAACTCTGTAGTACAAGTCAGCATGCACTGACTTTGACACCAGAACTGTACAAGTTGAAATGCACTGACTTTAATACCATAACTCTGTAGTACGTCTACATGCACTGATTTTGACAACAACTCTGTAGTACAAGTCGGCATGCACTGACTTTGACAACATTACTCTATCTACATAACTGCCATACAAGTCCGCATGCACTGACTTTGACACCTTAACTGTGTAGGACAAGTCTGCAGGCACTGACTTTGACAACATAACTTTGTAGTTCAAGTCCACATGCACTGAATTTGACAACATAACTCTGTAGTACAAGTCTGTGTGCACTGACTTTGACAACACTGTAGCACAAGTCTGCATGCACTGACTTTGACAACATAACTCTGTAGTACAAGTCTGCATGCACTGACTTTGACAACATAACTCTGTAGTACAAGTCAGCAACTATCCACCCCCTCTCAGTGTCTCAGTTCCAAGTCGTTCCCCCCACACCCACATCACCCGTTTACCGTGGCCTCCCCCCCTCCTCTCATTGCGATGCTAGGTTGTCATCACAGCGTGTACGACTAGCAAGTTTTGAAATAAGCGAATCAGATCAAACTGTTGAGTCGCTGGGGATTGAATTAGGATAAATCAGTGACTCTGTCAATCATTCAATCATCTTCAACTTGAAACTGAAGGACAAGACAAGATTGGTTACTTTCGTTTCGGAGCTGTGGTTCACAATTAGAACAGCCGCTATGCACAGTGTGTTGTGGGAAGGAATAAAACTATGAACACACACACACACACACACGCACGCACACACACACACCGTGGCGCACGCACACACGAGTTTCAAGTTTTAATTATCCTTTCACTCCTATTGGAGTATGGAGGATTACTGCAAAATAATCTTTTCATGCCCAGAACAAACATTTCCAAATACACAACAATGTCACATAAAAGTTGAGAAAACACAAATGTCTTTTAACTCCAAAAGTATAACTAGGCAACATTTGCAAATCTAATCATCTTACTTACAGCTAAAATGACTTTTTTGCCTCCTTTGAGCATATTACAAAAATTAAAAACCGATTTTGGAGACAAATATTTTTTTTAGAACATATCTATTTCGTAACTGATCATAATTGGGACATTCCATTATAAAATGAAACTCATCACCAATCACAGACATGTTACAAACCTTACAAAGCCGTAACTCTCGTGGTATGCCTTTGTGTCTCCCTGTTTCTATTTCCAGCTTATGATTACTACTTCGAAATCTGAAGAAGCTGATAACGTAATTATCAGGCATTTGACATATATTTTTCTCTACCAAATCCACTTTTGAAATTTCGATGAAACAAACATTTACTACTCGCCTCTAGAGCATGTCTCCATTGATTTTGAAAACTAGTTATCTTTCAAAGCAATGTTGACATTTTTGCAGGAAAAAAATTAAGATTCCCTCTCCAAGAAGAATTGAGCATCCCAAACACAGTTATACCCTGCTTCTGTTAAAATTTGTCTGATACAACTCATCCATTTTGAAGAATAAAATCATTTGGATATAAGTCAAGTAATATCAAATATATTTTCCCAGAATATTTTTTCTGTGTTTGATATCACTAAACTGGTCCAAAATCAAACTAATCTCATTTTCACTAACACACTAATATTGGAAAAATACCAGTTTCTCCATAAACAATTTGGGTCATAGTATTTCTGTTCAGCCGGTTTGAACACTGAAGCGTTTCAAAAATGTCAATTATAATTTTTCAAGTATATCTACATTTTCATAACCCCATATTTCTGCACCGGCCATACAACAAAATAGGAACAATCATAGACTGGTACATGTCCAGAATGATATGTAAAGGTAAATCTTGATTTCTGGCTGACTAACGAAAAACGAACAGCTTTTTGCCCCCCCCCCCCCCCCCCCCCCCCCCCTTTTTTTTTTCTTTTTTTTTTTTAAGCTTTGTAAAAAGTTCCGTTTCTACAAAATTCGATACCAAGATATTTAAAAGAATCGACAACATCCAAACATGCGTCACCAAACTTAAAAACAGGCTTTGGCTTGTTTGCAGAATTAAATATCATCACTTTAGTTTTCTTTACATTGACCACTAGTTTCCATTCTAAACAATATTTGTGAAAAACATTGAGGGACTGTTGCAATCCTTCTTTCGTCTCCGAAAGTAAAATTGTGTCATTTGTACACAACAGTACAAATAATCGCATGTAATTATCTGACTCTGAAATGGTAACATTCAATAAAAGATCAACAGATGGACTCTTATGCTCAGTCAAATACGACTCTAAATCATTGAGATACAGAGAAAAGTGCAAAGGCGAGAGATTTTCTCCTTGTCGTACACCCTTACACACACACATGTATCATATCCCATGCGATTAAGCTATTATAACTTTTAAGGGAACCTATCACCAACTAACACCCACTCTCGTAATCAGTCCTTTGTCATCGACTCCTATCCCTCGTGTGACGAAACTGCCTTTCCCGTGTCAAAGGTGGAGAAACGCTGAGCCTTCATTTAAAGGGGGGAAAGCCTGGATAAGCCACAGCTTGAATGTTGGGAGAGTTAGTTCCCCAGGTATAATTGGGTCGGCGAAACGGTGGCCGTTGGCATTGACCCGAATAAAACTGAACTCATAACACTGCCTGGGCTCTGCTGCAGGCATGATGCTAACGAACAAGCAAACAACAACACCATAAAGATCACACAAGCTGTCACTGTTTCCCTTCAAAACAAAGCCAGACAGCTTCTCTGCTGTCCCGATACAAGACCACTTCTGTCATGTCTGCTGTTACAATTTATCACTTTTAGTTCCATCAGCTTTACCTGCGGTCTGTCAGCTGCTTTAAAAGGTTTCAGCCATTGTTCATAAACATCCACCCAGACACATTTCACAACTTAGTCGTGAATGGCGAATCACTGATGTTAGTGGATTGTGTCAACAATTTAATCTCACTGTGACCACGCACGACTTTCAGAGTGTTGTGTCAGACAATAAACCCGTGACTTTGACTTCAACCCATGACTGCTGTTGGTTCTGATACAAGCCCACGACTTAAGTGTTGACTAGATCGATGTGAGATTTCCAAGTTTCTAGCTGTTGGGTCCAGAGTTCAATTCTTGGTTCAAGCTGGTTGTGAAATTAAACTGATAACACAGGAGATGGAGAGAAGGGTGGTTGCCAAGATGCAAGAATAGGGTTGGTTGTGATGGAGAAACTCAGAAAGGTCACTGGACTTTGATTGCTTCACTCTTGTTTGTACAAACTGACTGATAAAGACTGAGAGGACTAATAGCTCTGTCTCTCTGTCAAGATCCTCCAGGCCCTAGCTGTGTGTGTGTGTGTGTGTGTGTGTGTGTGTGTCTGTGTGTCTGTGTGTGTGTGTAGTTCCTTGATCATACATGGAAGAACCCACTCGTAAAAATGCTACGACAGTCCATGAACGAATAACAAGAAGGATGTTCAGTCATTCCCTGTTGTGCGTCAGTCAAAATGGCTGATGATAGCTTCAGCTGTAAATCATGAAAGGATCTGAACATTTTAATGACTAAACACACATTCTCCTGTGTTTGCACACAAAAATAAATGATGTGCGATGCAGTTTGAAAAATAAGGTGGGAATATAGTCAGTTCCTGGAGTTAATTCTGTGGTGTTTTGCATGACAAATGAATGCTGCAATTGTAGCTGGGAATCAGAAGACTTTGGTCTCTTTCTCTTGGTCACACTGCAGTACAAAAACCAACACGTCTATCTTTTTTGTGGATGAAAAATTGACATGCTAGTTAAAATTAATTTATGATGCTACTTTTTTATATACTTTTTTAAACTAAAAATTTATATATAACTACTTCAGTTCCTCTTGTATACATGAAACGAAATGTGTGAAATAAAAAGTGTGATGGGTATATACTTGTTGGAATTGACGTAAGATTATTTACATTTTTTTTTCAAAGTGTTTTCCCTCTTGGTTAAAATGAAAATCCTGATAATCAATGCTTTGCAAATTTGAACACAGTTCCAGTTCTAAATCACTGCTGCTTCAGACAATGTGTTTGAAATTAAAAGCATTATTTAATCAGAATTCTTAATGAACAGAAAGACATGAATATGTGCAGACTTACATTCTCCTTCACACACATACACACACACACATATATACATACACACATTGTGTTTTTGGGAATGTTTACTGCTAGAAATGTGACATTTGATCTTAAGAAATACAAACCCTCAAGATAAAAAAACATCTTCAAAGCAACCAACAATGCCTGACAGACAAGACAACAGTATTGCACCACTTCAGAGCAGGTATAATTCACCTTACCTTAATCCTTTGGGAACCAAATAAATGATCAATAACTCATATGGACATATAAAGTTCTGTTTTAAAGCAAAAGAGCTTGTCAGTAAGTTTAAACTTATACTAAAAGACAAAATATTATGACTTAAAAACCCATGAATAATACAATAAAGGAAGACATTTCTGTAATTCTATTTCATTCAAAATAACAGAAGTTCAAATATAAAGTAAAAATGACAAAATCTGAAGAAAATCTATGATTTAAAAAGGCAATATTACAACGATGGGAAGACATGGTTTTTATAATTCTTGTAACTTCTAAATTAGGAAAAGTTAAAACAGAAAGTAATGAAGAGTAATGATTGGGAGGAGAATCTTAGAATAGGCGTGGATGTCATAATAAGGCCTGGGTGAAGATCTTTGACAGGCTTCCAAGCTCATCTACATTTGTTTTCAGTCATGGCCCAAGGTTCCAGCTTTCTGATCAGAGACACCAGTGATGGTGGGAGGGTAGAAACAGTTATGGGGATGATTAACTCTTTCCATACGAACAGCGAAAGAGACGACGTTAACAGCGTTTCACCCCATTTACCATCATCAAAATATTGCAAGCGGAAGGCTCTCATACTGAAGACATGAATGTTGACAAAGAATACCACAATTCTGACGACGGAAGCTAAAGGTTGGGTCATTCAGACACCCACTGGACATCCGATGGGTCTGTGTAGAGGAGAAGAGAGGACTGGCCGTACTGAGTGAGTTAACTGATGCACAGTTGATGTAATCATTGAGAATAGCACTGGTCCTGTTCTTGAAACAGTTGAATGATGTAGCTATCACTTTTTTCCCCTCGCGTCCACATAGCTGATGTAATCACTGATGACAACATTGTCTCTGTTCTTAGAACAATTGAGTAAAGTTGGTATTACTGCTTTTTTCCTCACGCCCATCCAGCCTGTCAGCCACTTTTAGAACGAATACAACTACTTTTCATGAAGGTTTTTTTGTTTTTTGTTTTCAAGGAGAAAAAGCAACAGCACGGAGAGAAAATGGAGAGACCATGTGAAAGGAAATGTCCTGATCTGACAAGACAGCAGCACAATGTACATAACTCAAAAGGATGGTACTGCATTTGATTGCAAGCACAGCAAGTGCTGGCCACTCTGTCCTTTGCTAAGACATCAAACAGCTATATGCTGCCTCTTGGAGATCATTTATACATATGACAAATAAATGTAAATGGGTTTAGCATGCTGCCTTGTGGCACTCCACAAGGGACTTATGAAAAGTCA
>NC_134903.1:25542279-25569779 GCF_041734735.1 Babylonia areolata
AGGTCATTAAAACTCCATCCTGTCCCATAAAAAGAGAAGAGGTAAAAATATGGCTGTCATTGCACACACACAAATCCAACTTAAAATGATATTTGTCTATATGTAAAAAAAAAAAAAAAAAAAAAAAAAAAAAAAATCACTTCCGAAATGCTACAGAGCAATATGTACACACCCACAAATATGCAGATGTAAGTAATGAAATGATTCATCCCTGAGATAAGAACCGCAGACACATGGAACAACACTTTTGTTTCTACTTTCTCAGGACAGAACTGTTCTCTGGGAACAATACGTCTAGGCTGCCAAATGTGTTACAGTTTATCTAAAGACCAAAAAGAAATGTCATGCTACATAATCATGTAATCCAACAACTACTGATCCCTCTCCCTCTTATTCCAAAGTCGTTTACTTCAATGCACATCCTTTCTATTTTGTTATGCTTCAGTCTTCTATTTCATTTCCCCCAAAAACTATATTAAAATATGCTTCTACAAAAAGTCGGCAAAATATGCTCCAACCCCCCCCCCACCACCCACCCACATCTTCCTCCTCCTTCTGCAGCTGCTCTTTAAAAATAAAATAAAATAAGGGTAAAAAACTATACATGTGAACCTATATAACCTTGTCTTTTCTTCAAACATTCAAAACTTACATCTATAGTGTGCAACGACATACCATGACGAACACATGGATCCACATACAGTGAGGAATGTGGATCTGAAGATTGATGACATGTAAAAAAAAAAAAATTAAAAAAAAAAGCAAAGCAAAGCAAACAGAATCATGCAGAAAGACGATACACAAAGAGACGGATTTCCATTGACACCCCCCCCCCAAAAAAATGGAAGCACCAACAGAGAAAACTGAAGAAAACTGACACGTCACTCAAAACTGGACAGATCCTGACTGTGAGTATCAAATGCACTGACCAGCTTCATGTTTCTTCCTATGGCACCAACCCCACATCGTTCACACAATACACTCCCCCACCCACATTCACACCAAAGTCTCTTCCCCCACAATCTAAACACCAACAGTGATGGAACTTCAGGTTGCCATTATGCCCCCTTCCAGTGGAGACCCTGCTCTGCTGTCTGCTCACTTCTGGGCTGTCCTGATGTGTGAGTTCTGAGTCATGCAAGCCATCGTTTGCTTAATCACAATAATCACCACAGTCGCTTAGCAAAAGTAAAAGCCCTCATAAATAATCCACTAATTTAGTGGCATGGAATCGGCCTTTCTTAAACTTTCATCTCAACCTCGTGTCATGTATGTAGGTCATTAAGTAGTAACATGCACAACACTACGAATACTATCTTTTTTACATAACGACACTGATGAGCATCATAAAATGTGTCACAGTGGTGGGGTGGCCTTCTGGTAATGCATTCTTCTTCTTCAGTTGTGGGCTGCAACTCCCACATTCACTCACTCACTCGTATGTACACAAGTGGGCTTTTATATGTATGACTGATATTACCCTGCCATGTAGGCAGCCATACTCCACTGTCAGGGGTGTGCATGCTGGGTATGTTCTTGTTTCCATAACCCACTAAACGCTGACATGGATTACAGGATCTTTAACATGCGTATTTGATCTTCTGCTTGCGCATACACACGAATGGGGTTCAGGCATTAGCATGTCTGCACATATGTTGACCTGGGAGATCGGAAAAAATCTCCACCCTTTACCCACGAGGCGCCGTCACCGTGATTCGAACCCAGGACCCTCAGATTGAAAGTCCAATGCTTTAACCACTTGGCCACTGTGCCCGTCAAAGTAATGCATTCACCTTGGAAGCAAGAGAATTTTGATCGCATAGGTTCGAATCACACATGTCAAAATTCTTTTTTAAACAAATTAACAGAAGCATTTTCTTTGACAGACAGATACATGTATGCATAAAAGATAAACAAAAGATTTATATTAAAAAAAAAAGGATGGTGCCATACTGCTGCCACATACTCCCAATGGAAGATCAACCTGGATTTGACACTGGCCACTACTGATTTGTGATGAGAAAAATCTCCTGCACACACTCACACACACACACGCACAATTATGTAACATACACAAAGACTTACACACAGAGACAGAAAGAAAAAAACACCTGACCATTTAAATATCACGAACCAAATTCACACCCAACAATACATGATCTTTACATGTATGTCGAGTTCACTGGCACCGTGTGGCTTCACAAACAACACATTTTCAAACTATCAACTTACCACTAAAGCTAAACATTATGATACGGATGACACTGATTTCTGTACATCAAAGTGTAGTGCTGTCCTGAAGTTTGCAAGAGGGGTTGAGGGCACATCAGTGGTTAATGAATGGTAGTTGGGGAACATATGGAAATCTGATGTTTAAATGAATTGTGATTGGGGAACATATGGAAATTTGATGTTTAAATGAACTGTGAGTGGGGAACATATGGAAATTTGGTGTTGAAATGAACTGTTAATGGGGAACATATGGAAATCTGATGTTTAAATGAACTGTGATAGGGGAACATATGGAAATTTGGTGTTGAAATGAAGTGTTAATGGGGAACATCTTGGTGTTAAACTGGCGTGTAACAGGGGAACACATGGAAAATTTGGTGTTTAAAAGGGCTGTAATGATGAAATATCTGGAAATTCAGTCTTTGAAAAGATGGCGACATGTCAACATGTAGAAATTGGCAAAGGGGAGGTTACCTACTTCCGGGAGGTTATCGGCCGTAGCTACATTCGTTTTCTCCGCATAGGCGGATAGTAGTTTGCACAGGACAGGAATGTCAGACCCCTGCCGGAGTCTGCACTAGTGGGTCAAGGTTAAGTATGTGTAATTAAATCTGGTGTTTGAATGGATGGTGACAGGGGAACATCAGGGTTTTTCTTTTTGATTTTGCTTTTCCCTGCGGTTCCAGGCAACTTGCTTCTATCAGTCACTGAAGTGCTGCATGTATGTACAATATATGAATATCACTCCCACACAAGTGCTTTTCACATTTAAACCTCTCTCTCTCTCTGATGTGCTATTAGCGTTCATATACAGAAAAGAACCATTCACATTCACATGTAAAAAAAAAAGAACTTTCCACACGGAAAGCACCCCTCTCTTTTTCCCCCTCACTGTCACATGGTATGGCCTTTCTCTCTTCAGATCAGACACACGTTCTGTCATTGTGACACACACACATTCTCTGTCATTGTGACGCACTCATGTTCTTTGTCATTGTGATGCACACACGTTCTCTCTGTCATTGTGACGCACACACGTTCTCTGACATGTCATTGTGACGCATACACGTTCTCTGTCATTGTGACGCACACACGTTCTCCGTCATGTCATTGTGACGCACACACGTTCTCTGTCATTGTGACACACACACGTTCTCTGTCACTGTGACGCACACACATTCTCTGTCATTGTGACACGCACACAGTCTCTGTCATTGTGACGCACACACGTTCTCTGTCGCTGTGACGCACACACGTTCTGTCATTGTGACGCACACACGTTCTCTGTCCCCTTTCTTTTCCCCCACGTTCCCTCGCCCTTTCTCTTCTGTACATGTGCACTTCCTCTCATGTCACACACACACACACACACACACACACAGACACACACACACACACACACTATTGTCATTGTAAGACACACACATTCTCCTTTTTTTTCCCCACTCTTTCGTTTCCCAAACCCCCCCCTCTCACTCTCTCTTTTGGTCACACAGGCATCTTTTCTGTCATCACATCGCACACACACACACACACACACACAACCACAGAATGAACCCTCTTCCCTCAACCACACACACACACACAATCATTCACTTCAGTCCAGACACACATCCCCCCCCCCCCACCCACCCCACTCCCACCTTCCCTCCCCACACCACCCGATCTTCCGCCGTCCCCCACAACCCTCCCCAACACTCCTACAATCAGTAACATCAAACGATGTTTCCGTTGGAGTACACAGCACCGTAGTCGGAGTTGTTGATGGGGTTGACGAGTGGGGAGACCTCGTCGTCGTCTGGCTCCGGCACGTCCAGGGTCTGCACCTCCTCTTTGCTGTAGCGCTTGATTTGTATGACAATCTGACAGCATGAGTTAAGGGAAGCTGTGCACTATCTAGAACAGTAAGAGGAAAAAGACTAAGAGGACAAAGAGTGTAATGTCACATTCGTGCACAGGCATGCCACAGTAACCCAAACACAAAAACAAGAGACAGTGGAGCTGATGCAGTACTGAAAAAGAGTTTCAGTTTCAGTTTCAGCAGCTCAAGGAGGCGTCACTGCGTTCAGACAAATCCATATACCCTACACCACATCTGCCAAGCAGATGCCTGACCAGCAGCGTAACCACACACACACACACACACACACTGAGAGATTCGGAAGATGAACTCAGCAAGTGATTGTTATAATTCTAATAAACCCCTCTTGGTAAAGTCACTTTAGGAAGTTGTAATATAAACCCCTCTTGGTAAAGTCACTTGAGGTAGTTGTAATATAAACCCCTCTTGGTAAAGTCACTTGAGGTAGATGTAACATAAACCCCTCTTGGTAAAGTCACTTGAGGTAGTTGTAACATAAACCCCTCTTGGTAAAGTCACTTGAGGTAGATGTAACATAAACCCCTCTTGGTAAAGTCACTTGAGGTAGATGTAACATAAACCCCTCTTGGTAAAGTCACTTGAGGTAGCTGTAATATAAACCCCTCTTGGTAAAGTCACTTGAGGTAGTTGTAATATAAACCCCTATTGGTAAAGTCACTTGAGGTAGCTGTAACATAAACCCCTCTTGGTAAAGTCACTTGAGGTAGTTGTAATATGAACCCCCTTTGGTAAAGTCACTTGAGGTAGTTGTAATATGAACCCCTCTAGGTAAAGTCACTTGAGGTAGATGTAATATGAACCCCTCTTGGTAAAGTCACTTGAGGTAGATGTAACATAAACCCCTCTTGGTAAAGTCACTTGAGGTAGTTGTAATATAAACCCCTATTGGTAAAGTCACTTGAGGTAGCTGTAACATAAACCCCTCTTGGTAAAGTCACTTGAGGTAGTTGTAATATGAACCCCTCTTGGTAAAGTCACTTGAGGTAGTTGTAATATAAACCCCTCTTGGTAAAGTCACTTGGGGTCGTTGTAATATAAACCCCTCTTGGTAAAGTCACTTGAGGTAGTTGTAATATGAACCCCTTTTGGTAAAGTCACTTGAGGTAGTTGTAACATAAACCCCTCTTGGTAAAGTCACTTGAGGTAGCTTAACATAAACCCCTCTTGGTAAAGTCACTTGAGGTAGATGTAACATAAACCCCTCTTGGTAAAGTCACTTGAGGTAGTTGTAACATAAACCCCTCTTGGTAAAGTCACTTGAGGTAGTTGTAACATAAACCCCTCTTGGTAAAGTCACTTGAGGTAGTAGTAATATGAACCCCTCTTGGTAAAGTCACTTGAGGTAGTTGTAATATAAACCCCTCTTGGTAAAATCAATTGAGGTAGAGGTAACTATAGTATAAAGCCCTCTTGGTAAAATCACCTGAGGCAGAGGTAACTAGTATAAGATCATCCAGGAAAAGTCACTTGAGGTAGTCGTAATATAAACACACACACACACACACACACAAACACATACACAATTTTGATGTATTCTAATAATTGCTGTTACCAATATTATATTGTTGTAAATTAATACTTGTTGATACGCATACACAATTTTTCCCTCCTATAACACCTCATTCATTACGCACCACCATCCCTTGAAACTTTTTTATTTCCGACAACAGACTTGTTTTTATTTCCTCTGACACATACATCAACACTTTCTTACACTAACACTCACAAGCATTCCCTTTCTTTCAAACACGACTTCTCTTTTTTGACTCACTTGTGTAAACAAAGTGAGTCTATGTTTTAACCTGGTGTTCGGTTGTCTGTGTGTGTGTGTGTGTGCGTGTGTGTGTCTGTGTGTCCGTGGTAAACTTTAACATTGACATTTTCTCTGCAAATACTTTGTCAGCTGACACCAAATTAGGCATAAAAATAGGAAAAATTCAGTTCTTTCCAGTCATCTTGTTTAAAACAATATTGCACCTCTGGGTTGGGCACAAAAAACAAAAAAAAATGAAGCCTAATTATATGCAAACTGCATTTATTGTTATATTTATATTTTTTGTATTCTCTAAACATGGCACTTTGATCTGATATTCTGACCCAACAACAAGAGCAGTCATTAGTATCATTTTTTGTTCAAACAGGAACTTCTTTCGCTAAGCATGGAAGTTTTATTTATTTTGCAAACGTTTTGGTGCTGATAGTAAAAAAGGGAAATTACTCTGTAATTAATGCTAGGGGACTTAATTTGCTAAACTGATCTTTCTCATCTTAAACATTACATTTTGAAATTATACTCAATACATAAAAAGCTTGGATTTTTCTTTTTAAAGTGTATCACAAGTGAGTCTTGAAGGCCTTGCCTCTCTTGTTTTCCGTGTAATAATGCTTCTGGTGAATAGACGTTAAGCGGATGATCTCTCTCTCTCTCTCTCACACACACACACACACAAAGAGGTCATCGACACCAAGGATACAGTGAGGTCCATGAACATGATGCCCCAGGAGCCGACCAGCCAGGGGAGGTGCATGAGGGTGTAGTGTTTCTCCACAGAGTACAGCACGATGGCCAAGCCGTACAGGAGGTTGCCCAGGATGGCCATCACAAAGGTCACCGTGCTCAGGCCTTTCACGTTCCTCTGGGTGTACTGATGGCACAACAATCATCGTCATCGTCATCGTCATCGTCATCATCATCATCATCATCATCATCATCACCACCACCACCACCACCATCATCATCATCACCACCACCACCACTACCACCACCATCATCATCATCATCATCATCATCATCATCACCACCACCACCACCATCACCACCACCACCACCGCCACCATCATCATCATCATCATCATCATCATCATCATCATCATCATCATCATCATCATGTTATACTGACATCACAATCATCGTCATTGTCATCGCCATCGCCATCATCACCATCGCCATCATCGTCATCATCATCATCATGTTATACTGACATCACAATCACAATCACCATCACCATTATGCTATACTGACATCACAACAATCATCATTATCATGACAGTTATCATTATCATCGTCACCATCATTATCATTACAGTGACACATCCGTCACAAAGGTCACCGTGCTGAGGCCCTTCATATTCTTCTGAGTGCACTGACATCATGACAATCATCATCATCGTCATCATCACGACAATAATAATCACACACATCACCACAACAATCATCATCGTCGTCATCACGACAATAATAATCACACACATCGCCACAACAATCATCATCGTTATCATCATGACAATAATAATTGCACACATCGCCACAACAATCATCATCGTCATCATGATGTCAATAATAATCGTACACATCGCCACAACAATCATCATCATCGTCATCATCACGACAATAATAATCACACACATCACCACAACAATCATCATCGTCATCATCACGACAATAATAATTGCACACATTTCCACAACAATCATCACTGTCATCATCACAATAATAATAATCACACACATCGCCACAATCATCATCGTCATCATCACGACAATAATAATCGCACACATCTCCACAACAATCATTATCATCATCATCACGACAATAATAATCACACACATCACCACAACAATCATCACTGTCATCATCACGACAATAATAATCACACACATCACCACAACAATCATCATCGTCATCATTACGACAATAATAATCGCACACATCTCCACAACAATCATCATCGTCATCATTACAATAATAATCGCACACATCTCCACAACAATCATTATCGTCATCATCACGACAATAATAATCGCACACATCGCCACAGCAATCATCACTGTCAAGACAATAATGACAGCAAATATCACACAACAATCATCATTGTCATCATGACAATAATAATCACAAACCACACCACAGCAACTCACGTTTTTGTAGATCTGAAAGCTGCGAGACGTGAAGTAAGCAATGGAAGAGACAATGCCGAGGATGTAGCCCAGAATCTCCGTTGAGTCCTGCAGATCGCAGTATCAACAATGAACTCTACAACCATCACTACACACTGTGAAGTGAACACAATGATAATAACAAAACAGATTTTTAGAACAGCGCACACATTATTTTTCATATATTTCTAAATCAAGTCCTGCCTATAGCTGAGTTTGAAATAGTGTCAACCAAAAATAATGCTAATTATAAAAACAAAATTTCAGAATAACATACACATCATATTTTTAAAAAAAATCAAGTCCTGCCTACGCTGCGTTTTAATCAGTGTCAACTCAAACCAATCTCTCATCTTACTGCTTCATGTTCATCAACAATTCTCTCACTCAGTCACTGAACAACACTGTCAACAATTCTCTCACTCACTCACTGAACAACACTGTCAACAATTCTCTCACTCACTCACTGAACAACACTGTCAACAATTCTCTCACTCAGTCACTGAACAACACTGTCAACAATTCTCTCACTCACTCACTGAACAACACTGTCAACAATTCTCTCACTCACTCACTGAACAACACTGTCAACAATTCTCTCACTCACTCACTGAACAACACTGTCAACAATTCTCTCACTCACTCACTGAACAACACTGTCAACAATTCTCTCACTCAGTCACTGAACAACACTGTCAACAATTCTCTCACTCACTCACTGAACAACACTGTCAACAATTCTCTCACTCAGTCACTGAACAACACTGTCAACAATTCTCTCACTCAGTCACTGAACAACACTGTCAACAATTCTCTCACTCAGTCTCTGAACAACACTGTCAACAATTCTCTCACTCAGTCACTGAACAACACTGTCAACAATTCTCTCACTCAGTCACTGAACAACACTGTCAACAATTCTCTCACTCACTCACTGAACAACACTGTCAACAATTCTCTCACTCAGTCTCTGAACAACACTGTCAACAATTCTCTCACTCAGTCTCTGAACAACACTGTCAACAATTCTCTCACTCAGTCACTGAACAACATTGTCAACAATTCTCTCACTCAGTCTCTGAACAACACTGTCAACAATTCTCTCACTCAGTCTCGGAACAACACTGTCAACAATTCTCTCACTCAGTCACTGAACAACACTGTCAACAATTCTCTCACTCAGTCACTGAATACCATTGTCAACAATTCTCTCACTCACTCACTGAACAACACTGTCAACAATTCTCTCACTCACTCACTGAACACCATTGTCAACAATTCTCTCACTCAGTCTCTGAACAACACTGTCAACAATTCTCTCACTCAGTCACTGAACAACACTGTCAACAATTCTCTCACTCAGTCACTGAATACCATTGTCAACAATTCTCTCACTCAGTCTCTGAACAACATTGTTGAGACTCACTCATTGAACAACATTGTCAACAATTCTCTCACTCAGTCACTGTACAACATTGTCAACAATTCTCTAACTGTCACTGAACACCATTGTCAACAATTCTCTCACTCAGTCACTGAACAACACTGTCAACAATTCTCTCACTCAGTCACTGAATACCATTGTCAACAATTCTCTCACTCAGTCACTGAACAACACTGTCAACAATTCTCTCACTCACTCACTGAACACCATTGTCAACAATTCTCTCACTCAGTCACTGAACAACACTGTCAACAATTCTCTCACTCAGTCACTGAACAACACTGTCAACAATTCTCTCACTCAGTCACTGAATACCATTGTCAACAATTCTCTCACTCAGTCACTGAACAACACTGTCAACAATTCTCTCACTCACTCACTGAACACCATTGTCAACAATTCTCTCACTCAGTCACTGAACAACACTGTCAACAATTATCTCACTCAGTCACTGAACAACACTGTCAACAATTCTCTCACTCAGTCACTGAACACCATTGTCAACAATTCTCTAACGCACACACTGAACACCATTGTCAACAATTCTCTAACGCACTCACTGAACACCATTGTCAACAATTCTCTCACTCAGTCACTGAACACCATTGTCAACAATTCTCTCACTCAGTCACTGAACACCATTGTCAACAATTTTCTCACTCAGTCACTGAACAACACTGTCAACAATTCTCTAACGCACTCACTGAACACCATTGTCAACAATTCTCTCACTCAGTCACTGAACACCATTGTCAACAATTCTCTCACTCAGTCACTGAACACCACTGTCAACAATTCTCTCACTCAGTCACTGAACACCATTGTCAACAATTTTCTCACTCAGTCACTGAACAACACTGTCAACAATTCTCTAACGCACTCACTGAACACCATTGTCAACAATTCTCTCACTCAGTCACTGAACACCATTGTCAACAATTCTCTCACTCAGTCACTGAACAACATTGTCAACAACCATCTTCACCAGTCTCTGAACAACAACAACAACAACAATAATAATAATAATGGTATTTATATCGCGCTGAATCTTGTGCAGAGACAAATCAAAGCGCTTTCGCACCAGTCATTCACACGCATGCATAACTCTAAAACTGTAGAAACTAAAGACAAGGAGGGCAGGCAAGGGAGGCTATTTTGGGAAGAGGTGGGTTTTAAGACCAGACTTGAAAGAGCTGAGTGTGGAGACTTGACGAAGCGAAAGAGGAAGTTCATTCCAATCGCAAGGTCAAGAGACAGAGAAAGAACGGCGGCCAACAACATCAATAATCATTCAATTAATCATTCAGAAAAAGAATGCCTCAAAGACTGAGGCTTTTCATGACAGAATACAGTGAGTGGGTGAGACGGCCAAACCAGCATAGCTTTCTTTTCTTCACTGGTATCAAAACATCGTCGTAACATCCAATGTGCTGCTTGATAGTTTGGTCCACTTGTTCAATGGTGACCAGATCAGCGTATCTCAAGTTCAGCATCAAGCAATAACACCTCATTTCCATGGCTTGAATGCTTCCTTCCAAATCCACCAAGTGGAGTGATGGCCTAGAGGTAACGTGTCCGCCTAGGAAGCGAGAGAATCTGAGTACACTGGTTCGAATCCCAGCACAGTCGCCAGTGTTTTCTTCCCCTCCACTAGACCTTGAGTGGTGGACTGGAGGACAGTCAATTGGATGAGACGATCAACTGTGGTCCCGTGTGCAACATGCACTTAGCACAGGGCTGTCTGTGGCATAATTCTTTGGAAAATCCACATTGATAGAAAAACAAATTAAAAAAAACTGCAGGCAGGAAAACCAACCAAAAAATGGGTGGCGCTCTCAGTGTAGCGACGCGCTCTCCCTGGGGAGAGCAGCCAGAATTTCACACAGAGAAATCTGTGACAAAAAAGAGTACATTAATTCAATAATACAGTATGTCTCGCATGCACACAGGAAGATGGAATGGAGAGGAAGAACAGACCGACAGCATCAGTCTGTTTCAGTATCAGTTTCAGTAGCTCAAGGAGGCGTCACTGCATTCAGACAAATCCATATACACTACACCACATCTGCCAAACAGATGCCTGACCAGCAGCATAGCCCAACACGCTTAGTCAGGTCTTGAGAAAAAAAAAGAAAAAAAAAAGGGTGAATAAATAATAGATAAATACATAAAAAAAGAACTACTACTAATAATAATAATATGTATAAGGCGCAAAAACTTGATGAAGTCAACTATAAGCGTACATAAATAAATAAATAATAATTTTTTTTAAAAGGTAATAATAATAATAATAATAATAAATAAAAAAGACAACAATGATGATAAATAAGCAAATAAATGTAAAACATGCAGACACACATTCACACACATACATGCATAACAGATATGCACCAAACATGCAGTTTCACAGATATGAAAGCACAGTCAAATACATATAAACGTACATGAGCTCCAACACACACACACACACACACATTACCCTGCACCTCCTCTACCCCCCTCCTCCACACACTCCTCAGTCAGCTCACCTTGAAGAAAGGCTGGCTTTCCAAGGCTTCCTCTGGGTCAATGGACAGCAGCTGACGTCCCACAGGTGCCCTGGGGCCTCGCTCCAATCCAGCAGGGCTCTGGATTCCGGAGAACGCCGCTGACATGCACATCATCCCCATCAGGCACAGGACCAGACGCTTCGTCTCATCGCCCAGGTTCGCTTCTGTGAACGCAACAATCGGTAAATGATGGCCTGTCTGTATGTTGAGTGGTGTTAGTATGATATGGTGTGGTGTGGTGTTGTGTGGTGTTGTGTGGTGTTGTGTGGTGTTGTGTGGTGTTGTGTGGTGTGGTGTTGTGTGATGTGGTGTTGTGTGGTGTTGTGTGGTGTGGTGTGGTGTGGTGTGGTGTGGTGTTGTGTGGTGTTGTGTGGTGTGGTGTGGTGTGGTGTGGTGTTGTGTGGTGTTGTGTGGTGTGGTGTTGTGTGGTGTGGTGTGGTGTGGTGTTGTGTTGTCTGGTGTGGTGTTGTGTGGTGTGGTGTGGTGTTGTGTGGTGTGGTGTGGTGTGGTGTTGTGTGGTGTGGTGTTGTGTGGTGTGGTGTTGTGTGGTGTTGTGTGGTGTTGTGTTGTGTTGTGTGGTGTGGTGTTGTGTGGTGTGGTGTGGTGTTGTGTGGTGTGGTGTTGTGTGGTGTGGTGTGGTGTTGTGTTGTGTGGTGTGGTGTTGTGTGGTGTGGTGTGGTGTTGTGTGGTGTTGTGTTGTGTGGTGTTGTGTGGTGTGGTGTTGTGTTGTGTGGTGTGGTGTTGTGTGGTGTGGTGTGGTGTGGTGTTGTGTTGTGTGGTGTGGTGTTGTGTGGTGTGGTGTTGTGTGGTGTGGTGTTGTGTGGTGTGGTGTGGTGTGGTGTGGTGTTGTGTTGTGTGGTGTGGTGTTGTGTGGTGTGGTGTGGTGTGGTGTGGTGTGGTGTGGTGTGGTGTGGTGTGGTGTGGTGTTGTGTGGTGTGGTGTTGTGTGGTGTTGTGTGGTGTGGTGTTGTGTGGTGTTGTGTGATGTGGTGTTGTGTTGTGAGGTGTGGTGTTGTGTGGTGTGGTGTGATGTGGTGTTGTGTGGTGTGGTGTTGTGTGGTGTGGAATAGTGTGGTGTGGTGTTGTGTTGTGTGGTGTTGTGTTGTGTTGTGTGGTGTGGTGTGGTGTGGTGTTGTGTGGTGTGGTGTTGTGTGGTGTGGTGTGGTGTTGTGTGGTGTTGTGTGGTGTGGTGTGGTGTGGTGTTGTGTGGTGTGGTGTGGTGTTGTGTGGTGTGGTGTTGTGTGGTGTGGTGTGGTGTGGTGTTGTGTGGTGTGGAATAGTGTGGTGTGGTGTGGAATAGTGTGGTGTGGTGTTGTGTTGTGTGGTGATGTGGTGTGGAATAGTGTGGTGTGGTGTGGTGTGGTGTTGTGTTGTGTTGTGTGGTGATGTGGTGTGGAATAGTGTGGTGTTGTGTTGTGTGGTGTTGTGTTGTGTTGTGTTGTGTGGTGTGATGTGGTGTGGTGTGGTGTTGTGAGGTGTGGTGTGGTGTTGTGAGGTGTGGTGTGGTGTTGTGAGGTGTTGTGAGGTGTGATGTGGTGTTGTGTGGTGTTGTGAGGTGTGGTGTTGTGTTGTGTGGTGTTGTGTTGTGTGGTGTTGTGAGGTGTGGTGTTGTGTTGTGTGGTGTGATGTGGTGTGGAATAGTGTGGTGTGGTGTGGTGTGGTGTGGTGTGGTGTTGTGTGGTATTGAATCGTGTGGTGTGGTGTGGTGTGGTGTGCTGTGGCATGGCGTGGTGCGGACTGAACTGAACTGTCCCAGAATGGGTAGGTATGTGTGCAACTGCACCATGCCGGAAAAAAAAGACACTGAACAAGAAAGAAGACAGAAAAGGAGCAAAGAAAGGGAATGTTGCTGTTCTTTTTCCACACAGTGACACTGACCTCTGTGTCGACGTTTGAACACACAGTGGTAGTAGAAGAGCTGGCCCATCAGGAGCAGGTCTGTCAGCACAAACCACACGCCAAGCAGCACCTGTCGTAACACAGCATAACGCCCGTGTTTCAATGCACTGTTACGTCCACATTTCACCCTCTTGTAACACAGCGTAACGCTCATGTTTCAATGCACTGTTACGCCCACATTTCACTCTCTTGTAACACAGCGTCACGCCCATGTTTCAATGCACTGTTACGCCCACATTTCACTCTCTTGTAACACAACGTAAAGCCCATGTTTCAATGCAGTCATGCCCACATTTCACTCTCTCGTAACACAGCGTAACGCCCATGTTTCAATGCACTGTCATGCCCACATTTCACTCTCTTGTAACACAGCGTAACGCCCGTGTTTCACTGCACTGTTATGCCCACATTACACTATCTTGTAACACAGCGTAACGCCCCTGTTTCAATGCACTGTTACGCCCACATTTCACTCTCTTGTAACACAGCACAACGCCCATGTTTCACTGCACTCTAACACCCACATTTCGCTGTATTGTAACAAACACATTTTGCTGTAATGAGACACCCACATTTCATTCTAACACCCACATTTCACAGTACTGTAACACCAACACACATTTCACTGTATTCTGTAATACCCACACTTTGCTGCATTTTGTAACACCCACACATTTCACTGCATTGTAACACCCACATTTCACTGCATTGTAACACCCACATTTCACTGCACTGTAACACCCCCATTTCACGTACTGTAACAGCCACATTTCACTGTAACACCCACATTTCACGTACTATAACACCCACATTTCAATGATTTGTAACACCCACATTTCACTGTATTGTAACACCCACATTTCACTGCACTGTAACACCCACATTTCACGTACTATAACACCCACATTTCACTGCATTGTAACACCCACATTTCACTGCACTGTAACACCCCCATTTCACGTACTGTAACAGCCACATTTCACTGTAACACCCACATTTCACGTACTATAACACCCACATTTCAATGATTTGTAACACCCACATTTCACTGTATTGTAACACCCACATTTCATTGCATTGTAACACCCATATTTCACTGCACTGTAACACCCACATTTCACGTACTGTAACACCCACATTTCACTGCATTGTAACACCCACATTTCACTGCATTGTAACACCCACATTTCATTGCATTGTAACACCCACATTTCACTGCATTGTAACACCCACATTTCATTGCATTGTAACACCCACATTTCACTGCATTGTAACACCCACATTTCATTGCATTGTAACACCCACATTTCACTGCATTGTAACACCCACATTTCATTGCATTGTAACACCCACATTTCACTGCATTGTAATACCCACATTTCACGTACTATCACACCCACATTACACTGTATTGTAACACCCACATTTCACTGCATTGTAACACCCACATTTCACTGCACTGTAACACCCACATTTCACGTACTGTAACACCCACATTTCACTGTATTGTAACACCCATATTTCACGTACTGTAACACCCACATTTCACTGTATTGTAACACCCACATTTCACGTACTGTAACACCCACATTTCACTGTATTGTAACACCCACATTTCACTGTACTGTAACACCCACATTTCACGTACTGTAACACCCACATTTCACGTACTGTAACACCCACATTTCACTGTATTGTAACACCCACATTTCACTGTATTGTAACACCCACATTTCACGTACTGTAACACCCACATTTCACTGTATTGTAACACCCACATTTCACTGTATTGTAACACCCACATTTCACGTACTGTAACACCCACATTTCACTGTATTGTAACACCCACATTTCACTGTATTGTAACACCCACATTTCACTGTATTGTAACACCCACATTGCACGTACTGTAACACCCACATTTCACTGTATTGTAACACCCACATTTCACGTACTGTAACACCCACATTTCACTGTATTGTAAAACCCACATTTCACTGTAACACCCACATTTCACATACTATAACACCCATATTTCACTGCATTCTAACACCCACATTTCACTGTATTGTAAAACCTACATTTCACTGTAACACCCACATTTCACATACTATAACACCCATATTTCACTGCATTCTAACACCCACAATTCACTGTATTGTAACACCCACGTTTCACGGTATTGTAACACCCACATTTTACATACTAGAACACCCACATTTCACTGCATTGTAACACCCACATTTCACTGTACACCCACATTTCACTGCATTGTAAGTAACACCCACATTTCATTCTATTGTAACACCCATATTTCATTCTATTGTAACACCCACATTTCACTGTAAAGTAACACACATATTTCACTGCACTGTAACACCCATATTTCATTCTATTGTAACACCCACATTTCACTGTAAAGTAACACCCACATTTCACTGCACTGTAACACCCACATTTCATTCTATGGTAACACCCACATTTGACTGAATTGTACTTGGCATAAGTGGCACAGGGTGGCATAAGTGCCACTGACATAAAACAGGAAGGTGAGGCAGCCAAAAGAGAGAAAGGAAAAAACTTGAAGACTTTTTCTTTGAAAAAAGATCAAATGACAACAGATAAAAAGAAAGAAGAAGGAAAGAAAAAAAAAAAAAAAAAAAAAAAAACAAAAAAAAACATGCACAAAACAAACAAACAAAAATAAAAACAGCTGCCCCTAACTGTGCAGCAGAGAACGAAGTGTATGTGACCCAGGAAGTGTTGAGTCAAGGCAGTTCTCTTAAATCAATATCAGGTGACCACTGAAATTAAACAGCTGCACACGACACATCCTAATTGACCCAGGAAAAAAACACAAACAAACAAGTATGCCTCAGGTGTCTGTTCATTTGTGAAACAAAGAGGTGTGTGTGGGTGGGTGGTGGGGAAAAGTGGAAGGGGGAGGGGGGAGGGGCCTTTTTAATGCAGAGTGGTTTATGGTGGCGGTGTCAAAACAGAGGAGATTATCTGATCAGCCAGAAAAGTTTTTAAAAGCATACGGCGATAACAAGGTATATTTGCATTTTAGTACGTTAACATTTCCCCCAGGGAGAAAATAAAACAGCGCTCTTTTCTGGATCTAAGGTCGTTTTCACAAAATAAGATTCTAACATTCGCCGGGGAAACGAACAACAATCTTCTTTGCCAGCCATAAATGAAAGTTTTTACACAGTCAAGTGGAGCCCATCTTCTTTATATCACTGGTTTAACTGAAAGACTTTTAGGAGCTACCAAAAGCATGTTTTTTTTATGTTGAAAAAAAGAAATATGAATCAATGGTGACGGGCGCAATAGCCGACTGGTTAAAGCGTTGGACTTTCAATCTGAGGGTCCCGGGTTCGAATCACGGTGACGGCGCCTGGTGGGTAAAGGGTGGAGATTTTTCTGATCTCCCGGGTCAACATATGCGCAGACCTGCTAGTGCCTGAACCCCCTTCGTGTGTATATGCAAGCAGAAGATCAAATACGCACGTTAAAGCTCCTGTAATCCATGTCAGTGTTCGGTGGGTTATGGAAACAAGAACATACCCAGCATGCACACTCCCGAAAACGGAGTATGGTTGCCTACATGGCAGAGTAAAAACGGTCATACACGTAAAAGCCCACTCGTGTGCATACGAGTGAACGTGGGAGTTGCAGCCCACGAACGAGGAAGAAGAAGAAGAGAAGAATCAATGGTGTTCTCAATGAAATCACCGAACAACAGCAGCTCTTCATTACAGCTGTTTCTGTCACTTCCCAAAACACTTCATCCACAATCAGTAAACAACAATAACTGTCCAGTTAGCCACATACTGTCCGAGAGCCCTTACGCTTTCACAGTGATGGCTGCATCCACAATCAACAATGAAAAATATATCAAACGATTTTGCTGACATTGATTAAACACAGACACACACACACACCCACACACATCCACAGAGACAATCAACTATGAAAAATATATCAAACGATTTTGCTGACATTGATAAAACACACACACACACACACACACACACGCGCGCGCGCGCACACACACACACACACACACAAAACACACACACTCACACACACACATGCATGCGCATGCACGCGCGCACACACACACACACACACACACAACACACACACACTGTGGTCACTGAATTTACTGTGATGGGGATTGTGCGTCACCCTCCCTTCCTTCCCGCACCGTCCTCCCTAAGCCCCACACCCCCACCCATCCCCAATCATGTCAGTGATTCTTCACACTGGCTCAAATGCAGTTTACTTTTATGACTGAATAACTTGTAATTTCTTTTTTTTTCCTTTTTAATAATCGTTTCTCAAAATAGTTTTTGACGACTAGATACCTCTCTCATGACAAGCCAGGAGGTGAATTTCTATACAAGGCCTGTTTCAGCCATTTGATCGAGTGTGAGATGGAGTGACTGATTATATCAATGCTGGAAAAAAAATTACATCCAAATCCCAGCCACTGCTTAACCAAAAGGATGTGTCTTAATACTGAAACAAAGTAAAATAAAGAGGACTTTGTTAAATCCCCAAAATGCCAATACCAAAATCCTTTTTACATGCAAATAGTTCCCCCACCCCAGTGCAATGGACTGACTGTGACAGAGAAAGAGACAGGTGATGTGAGTGTGGAGTGAGGCAGTTCCTGCATCACCTGTTCAGTCAGAGAGGTGAAAGAAAAAAGACGCAGGTGGAAAGACAGGTAAAAAGACGGTGTACCTGGATCACCCCCTGTTTGGTCAGGAGGGTGATGGAGAACACTGAACAGATATTTGTATTTGTATTTCTTTTTATTACAACAGATTTCTCTGTGTGAAATTCCGGCTGCTCTCCCCAGGGAGAGCGTGTCGCTACACTACAGCGCCACCCTTTTTTTTTTTTTTTGTACTTTTTCCTGCATGCAGTTTTATTTGTTTTTCCTATCAAAGTGTATTTTTCTTCAGAATTTTGCCAGGAACAACTCTTTTATTGCCGTGGGTTCTTTTATGTGCGCTAAGTGCATGCTAGCACACGGGACCTCGGTTTATCGTCTCATCCGAATGACTAGCGTCCAGACCACCACTCGAGGTCTAGTGGAGGGGGAGAAAATATCGGCGGCTGAGCCGTGATTCGAACCAGCGCCCTCAGATTCTCTCGCGTCCTAGGCCGGACGTGTTACCTCTAGGCCATCACTCCACATAGGGTGAAAATAAAGGTAAAAAGATAGGTGAAAATACCGGTGAGCAGACAGGTGAGAACAGACCGTACCTGGATCAGTCCCTGTTTGGTGAGGAAGGCGACAAGAGAACGGACAGGCAAAGACACAGGTAAAAACGCAGGTGACAATACAGGTAAACAGACAGGTAAACAGACAGGTGAGCAGACAGGTGAGAACAGACCGTACCTGGATCAGCCCCTGTTTGGTGAGGAAGGCCCCCACAAGGTTGGTGGTGTCCCCAAAGATCCAGCTCAGCAGGAGACCAGCAGAAATGGAGGCCACACAGTTCATGTTCTTGCAGTTCTCTACAATTTGTCTGCAACACAAAGAGCACGCCACCTTCACAGAGCGAAAGGCACACAATGGAAGCCACACACACAGTTCATGTTCTTACAGTTCTCCATTTTTTGTCGGCAACACAAAGAGCATGTCACCCTCACATACAGAAAGGAACATAATGGACGCCATGCAGTTCATGTTCTTGCAGTTCTCCACAATTTGTGTGCAACACAAAGAGCACATCACCCTCACATACAGAAAGGAACATAATGGATGCCACGCAGTTCATGTTCTTGCAGTTCTCCACAATTTGTCGGCAACACAAAGAGCACATCACCCTCACATACAGAAAGGAACATAATGGATGCCACGCAGTTCATGTTCTTGCAGTTCTCCACAATTTGTGTGCGACACAGTAGCCGAGTGGTTAAAACATTGGCTTTTCAATCTGAGTGTCCCAGGCTCGAATCTCAGGAACAGCGCCTGGTGGGTAAAGGGTGGAGATTTCTCCAATCTCCCAGGTCAACATATGTGCAGACCTGCTTGTGCCTGAACCTCCTTCATGTATATACGCAAGCAGAAGCTCAAATATGCTCGTTAAAGATCCTGTAATCCATGTCAGCGTTCAATGGTTTATGGAAACAAGAAAATACACAGCATGCACACCCCTGAAAACAGAGTATGGCTGCCTACATGGCAGGGAAAAATGGTCATACACATAAAAGCCCACTCATGTACATACGAGTGAACATGGCAGTTGCAGCCCACGAACGAAGAAGTCTATAACACAAATGGCATGTCACCCTCACATACAGAAGGGCACATACACACAAGGGAGGGAGGGTGTGATTTTTGTGACACTAAACAGTGTGTGGCTGGGGCCTACACGTTGCTGACTGATGTTTGTGACATTGAACAGTTTGTGGTTGGGGCCTACACGTTGCTGACTGATTTTTGTGACACTAAACAGTGTGTGGCTGGGCCCTACACGTTGCTGACTGATTTTTGTGACATTGAACAGTTTGTGGCTGGGGCCTACATGTTGCTGACTGATGTTTGTGACACTGAACAGTTTGTGGCTGGGGCCTACATGTTGCTGACTGATGTTTGTGACACTGAACAGTTTGTGGCTGGGGCCTACATGTTGCTGACTGATGTTTGTGACACTGAACAGTCTGTATTTATATATATATATATATATATATATATATATATATATATATATATATATATATATATATATATATATATATATATATGTAATGTCGCAGTAGTTTGCATTATTCGATTGTTGATCTGTGTTCGTGTGTGTATTGTGCCTGTAGGTGCGTGTATGTGTGTGTGTCACTGGGTGAGTGCGTGAGTAATGTGTTTGGGTATGCGGCTTGTGTTCGTTGGTGCATGTGTGAGTGCGTGCGCGCGCGCATGTGTGTGCGTGCATGTGTGTGCGTGTGTGTGTGTGCACGCTGTGTGTTTTGTGTGTTTGTATGTAGGTATGTATGTATGTATGTGCCTACGTATATATGCATGCGTATACGTGCTTGTGTTCTTTCAATTTCAATTGCCTTTTTTTTTTTGTGTTGCATTTCTTGATTTAATCAACTGACATGACCTATTTTAATTTTTCTCTCTCGCCTATATTTCAAATTATAGGCATATGTTTGTGTGGGGATGTTTGAGTGAATGTTTTTAGTGCTATTGTAAAGCGCATAGAGCTTCAAGAATATGCGCTATAGCAAGAAGTCTTAATAAATAAATAAATAAATAAACAGTTTGTGGCTGGGGCCTACATGTTGCTGACTGATGTTTGTGACACTGAACAGTTTGTGGCTGGGGCCTACATGTTGCTGACTGATGTTTGTGACACTGAACAGTTTGTGGCTGGGGCCTACATGTTGCTGACTGATGTTTGTGACACTGAACAGTTTGTGACCTACATGTTGCTGACTGATGTTTGTGACACTGAACAGTTTGTGACCTACATGTTGCTGACTGATGTTTGTGACACTGAACAGTTTGTGACCTACATGTTGCTGACTGATGTTTGTGATACTGAACAGTTTGTGGCTGGGGCCTACATGTTGCTGACTGATGTTTGTGACACTGAACAGTCTGTGGCTGGGGCCTACAAGTCGCTTACCCGCTCCCACACTCCCTGAAGTGTGTGGCTTAATACCAAAACAGAGTAAAAGAAAGGGAAAAATCATCAAAATGCTAATATGGAAATCCATACAATAGGTACATACTCTCATCTGTAAAGATACGTATGATGGATGGTCATTCTTGGTATGGGCTAGTGCTGTTCTGTGAAAGCTTTTTATTTTCATTTTCTAAACCTGATGTTAAAATATGAGGTATGACTGTTTCACAGTTTTGAAGTATTTCACAGGGGCATTGGAGTAAAGGTTAACACGAACAATATTTCTTCTGTGTCAACGCCTGTTTGCCTGACAATGCTTGAGTTTTAACAGCTGAGCTGAGTTGAGCACTCATGCTGAACACACACTTGAGCTCTCCCTTGCATCCTTTTCTGGATCCCAAAGCATAAGGCGCAGAGATGAATTACCCACAGGATATTCCGTAAGTTACAATGATTTATTTTTTTCAAAATGTATTGTGCAGTTCTGTTTTCTTGCTGTTCTTTACTTCACCCTCAGTTGGAAGCTTTGGGAAGTCATCCAATTTTGACTTCCACCCCTGCTAAGGTAGAGAACGCCACTAAACTATCTCAGAGTGTCTCTGAGTCACTGGCCATTGAGGACAACTAGTTCACTGCCAGTGGCTGAGATAATTATCCAACTAAAGCATCTGCAGGGGGTGAAACTGCAGTCATGCATAGGTTACCTGCAATCAACCTTTAGTGGATGTCAACACTGGTTAAATCATTGTTGCTACTGTTTAAAATTAAATAAGCATTGTAAGTTATCTCCCATTACATTTGGCAAACAAAGAAGTGACCATCGCTTTTTTAAAAGGGACTTTTTGTGGTGGGTGGAGGAAGAGGGTGTTTCAGAATAAAATTAAATTTGAGACAACAATCACCATCAACAAATACAGCCTACTCTAATCAGCATTTGTGTTTTTCTAATCTGTGTGCATTAATCTATTCCCAACTGCAGTAAATATTTCAATGAAAGCTTTTTCATACTTCGATTTTATACACTAGTGAGAATACACACAAAATAAATGGAATACTATTTTTTGCTTTGAACAAATGAATTCTGATCAACCTACACATATAATCTACAAGTATACCAAGCAAATGAAAGTCCACAAAACCATATGCAGTACATTAACAGCTTGGTTTTCAAAGCTACTCAATTCTGATGAATCTACACACATGTGCTATGCTCCTAGTCATACTGGAAAGAATATACTAACCAGAAATATGATATATTTTCTTTTCTTCATATGAATGGTTTCTGATCAATATAAATATGGAGCACACACATACTCATGGCAAAAGCATACACCCCACCCACCCTGCTTCACCAGCTAAAATGTGATGGAGCCTTTTTAAAAAAAAAATCTAATAGACCTATGTATACACACAACTACTCATGGCAACAGTGCCCCTGGCCAAAACATAAGGAAGGCTATTTTTCATTCAAACTAACAGATTTTTATTAATACACACATCTCTCTCTTTCTGATGACCACTCATAACAAAAGCACCCCCCCCCCTTTTTTTTTTTTTTTTTTAACTGCGCACACTGACACATACTCATGGCAAAAGCACCCCCCACCAAAAAACACAATGGTGGCTTTTCTTTTTTTTTTTTTAAACTGATGGGTTCCACTGATACACACACACACACACGGAGAGCTACTCACGGTAAAAGCACCCCCAGCCAGAAGGCGATGGAGGCCAGGCCGATGGCAAAGGACACCCACTGCAGCGGAGTGTGGATGCACTGCTCGAAGGTGTTCCAGATAAACTGGTTTCCTTCAGGGCAGTCCGAGGTGGTGTTGCTGCTGCCATTGCCCAGCAGCAGGATGGATGTCAGGTCCACAGTGTAGAAAGGACCCATTTTTTCTGGTCCTTAGGTCTGAAACATATTGTGTAAAAAGGATCATCTTTAGGTCTGAAACACATCATGTGTTAAAAAAAAAAACACCTTATTTTTCTGGTCCTAGGTCTGAAACTAAAAAGGACCATTTTTACACATGGTGTATAAACAATGTAAAAAGGGACCCTTTTTTCTGGTCCTTAGGTCTGAAACATATGGTGTAAAAGGACCCATTTTTTCTTGTCCTTAGGTCTGAAACACATGGTGTAAAACAATGTAAAAAGGACCCATTTTTTCTGGTCCTAAGGTCTGAAACATATTGTGTAAAAAGGACCATCTTCTGGTCCTTAGGTCTGAAACATATGGTGTAAAAAGGACAATCTTTATGTCTGATACACTGTAAAACAGTGTAAAAAGGACCCATCTTTTTGTTCTTAGATCTGAAACATATGATGAAAAACAATGTAAAAAGGACCCATGGTCCTTAGGTCTGATACACATGAACAATCAGTGAGAGTACCAATCCACAGTGTAAAAAGGTCCCATCTCTGGTCCTGTCTGACACACAACTATCATCGCCTATCCTCAAGTCCTGAGGGCTGACTTCGGCCTACAACACATACACACACACACACAAATATATATATATATATATATATTTTTTTTTTTAATCAATTTGGTCAAGGTGGACACATTTTCATCATGTGTAACAGTGCAGTTTTATAACATATAACAGACATTTACCTAGCATCAGCACAGAGTTATGGACACTTTGTTTAGCTAACGTAATATGAAAAGAACACACCCCACATTTTTTTTTTCAGAAATATATATCTATTTTTTCCCCTTTTTTCTGAAAAAAACATAATTGTGAATTCACACCAGCAATATAATAAGAACCTATAATCTGGCACACATCAAGACTGGTTTGTGACAATGAACAAACAGTTATTGTGTGGCCCTTGTGTGGTCCAAATTTCTGAAGCACATTGCAATGACTAGGGTGACAACCACGAGAACACGACAATGGCTTGCCCTCCAGTGCTCAGTTTCATTTTCACTTTTCTGAAGAGTCACTGCGCTCAGAAAACCAAACCATATATGCTACGCCACATCTGACCAGGATAAGGGTGTGTATATATGTATCTTTGTATATATGTGTGTGGGGTTGGGGGTGGGGGATATGGGCGTATGTGTGTGTGCTTGTACAAGTAAGTGTTCATCTGTGTGTGTGTGTGTGTGTGTGTGTGTGTGTGTATGTGCCGTGGAAGCTGTGATACGTAGCCTAGAAATGAGTGTGTGGGGAGGGGGGTAGAGGAGGTGCAGGGTAATGTGTGTGTGTGTGTGTGTGTGTGTGTGTTGGGGCTCATGTACGTTTATGTGTATTTGACTGTGCTTTCATATCTGTGAAACTGCATGTTTGGTGCATATCTGTTATGCATATGTGGGTGTATGTGTGAATGTGTGTCTCCATGTTTTACATTTATTTGCTTATTTATCATCATTGTTGTCTTATTTATTTATTTATTTATTATTATTATTACTACCTTTTTATATTATAAATATTATTTATTTATTTACTTATTCATGTACGGTTATAGTTGACTTCATCAAGTTTTGGCGCCTTATACATATTATTAGTAGTGGTAGTAGGTTTTTGGGTTGTTTTTTTCTCAAGGCCTGACTAAGCGCGTTGGGTTACGCTGCAGATGTGGTGTAGCGTATATGGATTTGTCCGAACGCAGTGACGCCTCCTTGAGCTACTGAAACTGAAGCTGACCAGCAAAATGACCCAACGCTCTAGTAAGGCCTTGACTGCATACACATACATTCGTGTACCTATCAGAGTGGATTTCTTACACACAATTTTCCCAGAGGACAACACCCTTGTCGTCATGGGTTCTTTTTCAGTGTGCCAAGTCCGTGCTGCACAAAGGACCTTGACGTATGATTTTCCAGTCAAACTTGGGAAGGAGAAAGGGCCAGACACGGATTCGAACCCCGACCTTTATGGACACTGTACTGTCAGATAAGTGTCTTTACCACGCTGCCACATTTCCCCTTTAAAAATGGACTGCCAACAGCACCTGGTGTTCGCACCCATCCAAACACCAACCGGGCCTGATGTTGCTTCACTTCGGTGATTGGACTTCTTCTTCTTCTGCGTTTGTGGGCTTCAACTCCCACGTTCACTTGTATATACGCAAATGGGCTTTTTACGTGTATGACCGTTTTTACCCCGCCATGTAGGCAGCCATACTCTGCTTTCGGAGGTGTGCATGCTGGGTATGTTCTTGTTTCCATAACCCACCAAACGCTAACATGGATTACAGGATCTTTAACGTGCGTATCTGATCTTATGCTTGCGTATACACACGAAGGGGGTTCAGGCACTGGCAGGTCTGCACATATGTTGACCTGGGAGATCGTAAAAATCTCCACCCTTTACCCACCAGGCGCTGTCACCGTGATTCAAACCCGGGACCCTCAGATCAAAAGTCCAACGCTTTAACCATTCGGCTAGGGCGCCCGTCAGGTGATTGGACATGAACCAGAGTTTTCAACATGTTATGACCACTGGCATCTGGTTCACACTAGGACTGAGTTCTGTCCATGTAGAGAACTCATCTTCTGGTCTTCATTCCCAACACATGTGACACAGGAGGCTTTGGGGGAGATCCACAATGTCAGATTATATGACTTCTTTGTCGTTTGCTGTTGAACTATATGGGTATTCCAGTCTAGATCTATCAAACACACAGTGCTGTGCAGACTTTGCACACTATGGAAATATCCTTTAATAATAATAATAATGGTAATAATTAATAAGAATGATAATAACAATGATGATGATGATGACAATAATAATATCATTATTATCAATATTAATATCAACAACAACAATGATAATAGCAACAATAATTCTAACAATAAAAATGATGACGTTATATGTTTCAACAACTGATCACTGGACTCTGAAAGGTTCTGTAACACTTTCTGTCTGTAACCATAACAATGCTGACTCGACAGATATATATATTCCTTTGCAGTGATGCTTTTTTTTCTCTCTCTTTTTCTCAATACACGACAATCCTTCTCAATGCCTTTCCAGCTATAACACATATCAAGGGGTAGAGGAAAAGAAATGAAAATCACAATTTCCCCCTCTGCCTGTACTGACTGAAACGACTATGATGTGACTGCTCGCAAAAGCATATAGTTATAATGATAAATGGAACTCTAAGAAAATAACTATAATTAAATAAAATAATTAATTATAAAGGGAGAAAATACTTATATCCCTACATAGATTTTTAATAAACAATCCTTATGTGTGGAATACATTTATTTACATGTTTGCTTCTCCACCTCTCTCCCACTCTAACAGAAGACCACTGAAAAGCTCTTAAGTGTCACAGAAAATGCATTACTCAGTGGAGTGATGGCCTAGAGGTAACGCTTTTGCCTAGGAAGCGAGAGAATCTGAGCATGCTGGTTCAAATCATGGCTCAACCGCGAATATTTTCTCCCCCTCCACTAGACCTTGAGTGGCGGTCTGAACGCTAGTCATTCGGATGAGACGATAAACCGAGGTCCCGTGTGCAGCATGCAATTAGCGCACGTAAAAGAACCCACAGCAACAAAAGGGTTGTTCCTGGCAAAATTCTGTAGAAAAAAAATCCACTTTGACAGGAAAAACAAATAAAACTGCAAGCAGGAAAAAAATACACACAAAAAAAGGGTGGCACTGTAGTGTAGCGACGCACTCTCCCTGGGGAGAGCAGCCCGAATTTCACACAGAGAAATCTGATGTGATAAAAAGAAATACAAATACAAATACAAATGCTACTGCTATGTGTGTTACATAATGATAATAATAATGACAATAATAATAACAATAACAACAATAATGGACATTTACATAGCGCATTTTTCCTCAGACACTGCTCAAAGCACTTTACATGATATGCAGCAGAATCCAGGTTGAATGACCTGTTGATGTGTTTTTTTGACGGGCACAATAGCCAAGTGGTTAA
>NC_134903.1:25582279-25679779 GCF_041734735.1 Babylonia areolata
ATGTTATCTTGGAATTCATAAATATTCCATATTCCCAAACCTTTCATTCTCTTTTACGTTATCTTGTATTGTATTGTATTGTATTGTATTGTATTGTATTGTATTGTATACAGGTGTGTAAACTGAGTCAGAAGCTTTCTTTTTTTTAAAGGAAAGAAGAAAGCATTGGAAAGACAAATTTCTGTACTCTGTATCAGACAATAAAGTGATTGATTGATTGATAAAAACAAAGATCAGAATGGAGCCAGCAAAGATAAAGCATACAGTGTAATGTTAAAAGCTCCAAGTGGAACGAAATATCTTCAAGATGTACATATTGGAAAACCAAAATTACCACATGCCTGCAAAAGATCAGAATGGAGCCAGCAGCGATAAAGCATATATTGTAATAGTAAAAGCTCTAAGAGGAAAGAAATATAATATTTTTGAGATGTTCATAATAGGAAAGCCAGAACTATCAAATGCCTGCAAAAATTTGACATGACTAAAAAACTACAACAACAAAAAAACATCATAGGAATAATGTTTTTATGCAAGAAAGATCCAAGAGATAAGATTAAAATGGTTCCAGATGAAAATTTATGAACAAGCGAAAACTCGGTGATAACAAGTGTATTTTTTGCAAAGATAAAAAATACACGATTTTGCATTAGAGATAAGATTAAAATGGTTCCAGATGAAAATTCATGAACAAGCGAAAACTCCCTGATGACAAGTGTATTTTTTGCAAAGATAAAAAAGACACGATTTTACATTATCAATCGTTGTGTAATCATGTACAACTTTTTTGGGCAGAGTTTGCAATATATTGAAAAGAAATATGATTGTGACAGACTTGCTCTGAACGTTGCACTTGGGGTTTTTGGACATTAGAAATGATAAACTTGACAACAACAAAAACAAAACAACAACTGATGGATACTTCTCAGATATATATGTTACGGATAGCCACATTCATTGCATGCACATATAAGTACAATAAAGCCAACATTACAAATGTTCTTAATTTCAAATATCCCAAACATGCATATAAAGTGGGAAAATATGCTTTTAACATAACTCTGGAACATAACAAATTTGTGATAAAAAAGGGCAATATACACATGTCTAGTACAAGTCTAAGTAATACAACGTCCCCATGAAAAGAATATATTCTTGGTCCCGGCTGTCTACATTATGTTTTGCAATTGTCAGTATTTATAGAGAGCATTAGAGCATCATTATGTTTTTATTTCCTAGTGCGTAAAGTATAATTGTCGCATCTGTTCCTCAGTCTGAACAAAACTGTTGGAAACAAAAGTGGAAGGGTGAAAATCAGGCAGTAGAGTGAGGTGAGTTAACTGCCGAAACTGAACGGACTGACAGGTCGGTACCTTCCAAGGAAGCCAGAATGCATGGGTTCTGGACCAGCATTTTCACACTCTTTCTCCGGACCCCTTGAGAGGTGGTCTGGGTGCTAGTCTTTCAAGTGAGACCACCACCACCACTACCCCTTTAGTTCAAAAACGAAGAGACTGAAAAACTGAGGAAAAACATCGAAGTCTCATGCATAGCAGCCAGTTAGCATATGTAAGATTTCAAGTGACAGCGACAATATGACAAATTCTTTGTTTTCAGGCCGGCGGATACATAAGCATTGTATATATGTAGTTGTCTTCTTCTTATGCTGTTTTTCTTTCTGACATCAAGTCTACGACCTAACAGGGGATTACTGAACTGCTTCAACAAACGATACATGGCAAAATCCAGTGTTGCACACTGACACCCGCATACACACACACACTGACACACACGCACCGCACGCACGCACACACACACACGCACTGGACGCACGCACTGACACACACACTGATACACACACTAACGCACGCAAGCACGCACTGCCGGGGACGCACACACACATGCACGCACGCACGCGGCCGCACAAACACACCGGCACACACACACACACACACACACACACACACACACACACACACACACACACACACACACTCACACACACACTTACACACACACACACACACACACACACACACACACACACACACACACACACATGATGACGGCACGCACGACCTTACGAACTGAATGTCGCCAAAGGCGTGCACACATGCCGCACTTGCACTGAAACTCAGTGGCACACACGCACTGGGGCATGCACAGACACACAGGCAAGCAACTTGTTCGCAGAGAGAGAGAGAGAGAGAGAGAGAGAGAGAGAGAGAGAGAGAGAGAGAGAGAGAGAGAGAGAGAGAGAGAGAGAGAGAGAGAGAGAGAGAGAGAGAAAACAAGAAATGACAAGACAAGACGAGACAAGGCTGTTAACTCTCTCCGTACGAACGGCGAAAGAGACGACGCTAACAGCGTTTCACCCCAATTACCATCATCAAAATATTGCAAGCGGAAGGCTCTTATACTGAAGAGGTGAATGTTGACAAAGAATACCATAATTCTGACGACGGAAGCTAAAGGTTGGGTCATTTCAGACACCCACTGGACATCCGAGGGGTCTGTGTAGAGGAGAAGAGAGGACTGGCCGTACTGAATGAGTTAAGACAAAATAATGTGTTGATTTCCTAGGATGATATATGACTGAGCACTGTCCGGTGTGCTTCTTGAATTTTTTGCCTGATCCACCGAGTCCCCCACCCCCCTGAACAGGACCTCGGGCAACACAACTACTGATAATTGATACTAATACAGCACACTGTGCACAAATCTGATCCAGTGCTTTACAAAACACTTCAAAACAACGACAACAACTGACTGAAAACCATGACATAAATTATTACATCAAAATTACCACCGTGTTGTATACATACCACATTGCCGGTGACCAGCAAAACTAGTACACTAAACACTGACACGCACACACACACACACACACACACACCATAACACACACACACACACACACACACACACACACAGACACACACTATAACACACACACACTATAATACACACACACACACACACACACACACACACACACACACACGCACGCACGCACACACTCACACACAAACACACACACCATAACACACACACATACACACACACACACACACACACACTGACTGACACACACACACACACACGCACGCCGACTGGGCACACCGGCACACACACACACACACACACACACACACACACACACACACACACACACACACACACACACACACACACACACCATCACACACACACACACACACACACACACACACACACACACCGTCACACACTCACACACACACATATGGAACTGAAGTCAGTTGTTGAAGATGTACCGCCGGATTTTTATTTCATAATGTGCGAAACCATCTAATTACGACCGTCCCTCAGTACACTGACAATACTGATAATCATATATCGGATGTAATCATTAAAACTGAAGAGATACAAGACTCGACAACATCCAATACCCTGGCGATTTATTCACATGCGATGACTGTCAGAAAACGCTCGCCAACTATGTTTATCATTGCATGCGTCTTAGATGACCGTTACTTATTTCTTTGTTCATCACTGATGCCGGTTGTTTTGTTGCGTCTATTAATCCTTGAGGATTTTGTGACAATAAATTAATACGGTCGAGTCGAGTCATACACGGGACTGACACACTGACTGTGACACGGCCGACTAGACACCGCACAGACGGACCATGCACACACACACGCACTTGACGCACACACATACACACGCACGCACGCACACCGACTGACACACACACACACACACACACACACACTGACACCGGCACATGGCACACACACACACACACACACACACAGTCTGTAGTACTGAAGCACACATCAACACAGCGGCACACGCAATGCCGCATACAGACATTCAAACGTACATTCAAAATTACCGTTAACTACATACCTGCCGCCCTCCACTGTGACACACACGCACTGCACTGCTAGCGCACAAACACACAGACACAGACACAGACTGACACACACACACACACACACACTCATGGCACAAAAGCACACACAACCGGCCCCCAACGGGCACACGCAATACACACAAACATTCAAACGTCAGTCAGTACATGTTCAAACATACATGTGTACATACCTGGCCAGCAACCGCCCTACACACTCACACTGACACATACACACACTGACACACACACACACACACACACTGACACACACACAAACACACACGCACACATGCGCGTGCGCAAATTTGTACAAACATACACACATTCATACACATACTTGCGTATACATTCATATGAATACACAAATATTAAATACTGGACAGAGACTCGGACAGAGAGAGAGAGAGAGAGAGAGAGAGAGAGAGAGAGGGAGGGGGGAGGGGGGCCGTGGGGGTGGAGGTGGGTGGCAGGGAAAGGGGTGAAAGGTGGCGTCTTCTCATGGCGCTGAGAGCAGAGGACTCGGGAATTTGCTGCTGTGGGGAACACGAGCTTGACAGCTTTCGTCACACTCCGTCAGCACAGTATCTATTTTTAGTTCCAGCTGATCAATTGCACAGTCGATTGTCCAGTATTCTTTTGCAGTTCCTCGAGTAAGTTTTTACCCTCTTTTCCAATTAAGAAATGTAAATATCTAATCACTGCCGAGTCTACAAGTTTCAGTTGTGCACGAAACAAATAACTAAAAATTCCCGTGTTATATTTATCTTTGGCAACTTTTGCAACGGTGGTCTTGGGGGTCGACTTTTCCGAGACGAAGTAACCCGGAAGTAATCCATCCGAATACTCACGGACATTATCGAAGACAAACTCCTGTTATAAGGTACGGTACAGCATAGCCATATTTGAGAAATAATATGAAATCAGTCATCATCACCTTGTTTCATGACCATTTTACCATGTAACTGATGTTGTAATGGTTGTATGATATATGAACTTACATTTGATGTGTTTCTTTTGTTTATTATCAGGAGTATGCTCTCAAAAACATCCTTGTAAAAGTCCAACAGGACTCGAGGGACGAAAGATAGATAATGAACATCAGAGGAAAATCCTCACCCGTTCAGAGCAATATAAGGACAGTTCAGTATCCTTTGAACATTTAAATCGTTAGATTTTTTGTTTGTCATGTCTACATTTAAACATTATTCTTTTTGGCCTTGTAAACCGGTATAATCACTTCCTACTTGGACCTGCTATTTCGGTCCGACATGTCTGTTCTCAACGTGCACTCGGTCTCGAACATGTCTCGATCGCTTTTCGAATAGGATATTTCGTTTAATGAATGAATTATGCCTTTGGATTCTAGAACTATGAGTCTTATTATCAATTTTTTGAAAATAGAATACAAAGCATTTTTATTTTAAAATGCATCTCTTTCAGAATGTAGGCGGGGTCTTACTACGAATTTCCGACAAGCGCAATGTCACGATGGTTTAGCATGTTGTAGCGTACATGACACAAATGCCGCAAAATACCGGACTAGTAGTTGACGAATTTATCATCAGAACTTCTCCCAGGCACTAGGTTTCCAGTCTGAATGGCCAGTTTCGCTTAATAATCGGATACATTTTATCGGGAAAACATTCATTACTGTCCCTATTGCGTTACAATCATCAAACTTGGAACAGAATCTATTTCTGGCAAGAACACGTAGTTTGTGAACAAAATTAACATATGGGGGTTTACTTACCCACCTTTTTTTAGCTAGAGTGATCATGTGATAGTTTATCATTTGGCTTTGTTGTTCTTGTGATACATTTTGTTACTGATCCACCACAAGTTTTTTAAGAAATGCTGTAATTCTGTTCATTTAAACAATTTGAAGCAAATACCTTTCTGATGAGCTATTTTTAGCACACACTCACCTACTTCTTGGCCCTTTTCTAAAGGCAGACACAAACAAAGAGACAGTACAGCTGTACAGAGATACTTGTGGTGTTTTGACTGACAAGAAGTGAAGTACATAGCCTTTCTACACCTAAGAACATGTGCTGGGTCAGAGTGATATAAAACTGAGTCACTTGACTGTACCACTGCTTGTACAGATTACAGTTTCAACTTTGCAGTGTGTCAGTAGAATCTTCCAAAATGAGGAAACTGCCAGTGTTTTCAGGTTAAAGCATTGTCTTTGTTTTCTCTGGGTGGTCAACATTGAATAAATGGGATCATCTGGAGCATTGAAATTGAATCCTAACTGTAGATATAATGAAAATTAATGAATGAGATTCATTGAAAGCAGTAGTACCTTGGGAATGTAGGTGGTTGGGTGAAGGTTTATGTCAAGCAAGTATGATTTTGTTATTAAGAAAAAAGAAGAAAAAAAGAAGCAGCTGGAAATATGTTACACTATAGCACTGTTAGGAATATTTACAGACTAGTATTGTCATGACAAGATTTAAAGAGAAAAACCAGCACAGTTGTACTTGACAAACTGACAAACCCACATTGCTTCAATTTTCTTTTTAATATGTAAAGTTTGTAAAGAGCATGTTCACATTATTTACACATGTGCCCACCTTGACGTGTGTATGTTTGTGTGCAATGTTTATGTCAGGTATTGATACTCTGTGAGTTTTTTTGTTTTTTCATGAGAGGTTTATGATTTTGTGTATGCATGTGTATACTGTATACTGTATACTTCAGTTTACTGACCGCGAATGATATAATTTTTGAATTGGATCTGAACTAAAAGCCAAGAGTACTTCAGTAGATTGTGAATGAAAACCTGGAATAGCTTGAAGTTGCACAGATGTAAACTTAAAGGTGTGGGGAAGGCGTTAGGCTGATGGCAGAGGAAGGGGAAGTATAGTTGATTCATTGTGTTTGAGCAGAAAAGTTCCATGGTGTGTACAATAAGCGTGCGTATGCTTGCACTGCATACACATTATGCTTATCTACAGCACAACCACGCATGTGTGTACGTGCATATGGAGAGGGAACCACCTGGAGATAGAAAACATTAACTGATCAAGCAAATAACTTAATAAGGATAAACAGCAACAGCATACATTTTCTTTTTCATTAAAATGAACCTTTTAGCAAACATTCCTGGAGACGTGCTATGCTCTCACTCAGAGGCTAAACACATATATATATTTTCATAAAAGTGAAACTTGAAAAAAAAACCCAAAAAAACCCAGAGACAAAAATGCTTACACTCACCAACTTATACATAGATTCATTCTTTCATTCTCTCACTTTTCTTACTCAGATATGTTTGTATGTATCATTGTATGAAATACTTAAATGTGGAAACAAAATGGGATGTATTGATTTGAAACATTATAGTTCTTACATTTATGAAGCGGCTGTCAGTATTATCTTCACTTGTAGTAGTTGCACACCCTACTTTTAGGTGCTGAAGTATCATCACTGTGTTAAAACTATGGTAATTGTATGTATACCAATTATACTTCTGACATTGTGTTGCTGCTGTATGAAGAAGGCCAAGGGTGTGTGTAGTTCTGTTCATGTAGAGGGCTGAAGGGGTGTGTAGTTTTGTTCATGTAGAGGGCTGAAGGGGTGTGTAGTTTTGTTCATGAAGGCCTAAGGGGTGTGTTGCTTTGTTTATGAAATGGGCCGAAGGGGTGTGTAATTTTCTTCATGAAGAGGGCCAAAGGGGTGTGTAGTTTTGTTCATAAAGGCCAAAGGGAAGGCAATGTGTTCTTCTTGAAATATATGTTATTTGTGATGTGGTATGGATTGTGTCTCAGACTTGTATAACCTTAACCAAATGAGCAATCCAAGAGGACAGACACCTCCTCCTGCGTCACACCTACGTAAGTTTCCTGTGTGTGTGTATATTGTGATATGGATATTGATGTTTTTTCTTCTTTTTTTTTTGCTGTTGGATTTTTGGAAATTGAATTTTTTGTGATGTGTATATGTTTGTGTAATTTACCAGTTGCCTATCCCATGACTTCTGCTGATGGTGTTGGGGCACCAGAGAAGACATCACCACTCTCCCCTCCTGTCTCTCTCTTGTATTATTTACTGTTTGTTCATTGTAAATAAGCCAGAATATGGTACTTACAGAGACAGAAAAGTGAGCTTCAAACTCAAAGGTGGTATGGGCAAGTTGAAGCCACAGGGTAAAGAAGGTAGATAGAGAACTTCAGAGAAGGATTTGTTTGTTTTGAAATGATCATCTCAGATCTGCTTGTGACAAGTTTACTAATAAAAAGAAAAAAAAAGAAGAAAAAATAAGAACATAAAAGTATAAAACAAGTTTTGTTGAATTTTTTTTGCTGTTGTTGGCTTTCTAGATTTGACAAGACGAAGGGGAAATTTTCAAGGGTTTTGCTGATGGGGGTGATTGTTTTGATATTATCGTTTTGTTTATAATTGATTGGCAGGTGGAAGTCACTTTGACGACCCGTCACACTACCAGTCGCATTTTCAGGCTGCTGGAGCAGCTTACCCGCCTCAAGCGGTCAGTATTTGTGTATTTTTATTATTAAAATTTTTGATGGTTTGGTCATCGTCTGTTGTTTTACATTATGACTCAACTGTGATTTGTTGTCGAGGATGTAGTCAGTATTTTTTTTTTTCTGGCAGGACAATGCTTGTTTTTATTTGACAGATGTTTGTTTTTATTTGGCCTGGTAAAAAAGAAAAGAAAAAAAAATGCATTTTTGTTTTGACACTGGAGGAATGTGGCAGAATGGTTAAGATGCTCTTCTGTCAATTCATTTGATTTTGCTCTTCATTGTGAAAATGAAAGCATTGTTGTGTGTTAGCATAATCTTCAAATAAAGGGAGATAATTCTGGTATTTCTGTCAACATTTGCTCTGAATGTTATGAACATGAGTGTGTCTTTCACATTTTTGCTGACTGCCATATGGGGGTGGTGTGGGTTGTTTCAATTATTGATAGTATCCCCACTTCTGGAAAATGTTTGAAATTTGTTCTTGTTTCTGGTCTTTTCCATTTTCTTTTTGTCATCTCTTCTCTTCTGCCTTCCTGATCCATTCACCTGTGATTTTGCTGGAAAGCATTGGCTGTTTTTTGTCTTGTGTCTGGACTTGGAAATAGGACAGTCTTTCATTGCTGATTTCTGTTTTGGGCCTGTTATCTGTGAATTGCCTGCTGTTTTTTTTAATTTATTTATTTTTTAAAGTTTTGTATACCAGTAGGTATGATTTTGTGCATAACTTATTGTGTTGCTTGTGTTCAGATTACTTTTAGAAAATTCTCTGTCAAAATATTGACAAAATAGTCGATGTCAGAGGCATGTCCTAGGTTTATGTGCATGAATATTACTGTTCTTGTGCCTTGTTTTCTTTTCCTTTTTTTTTTATCTCAAGTTCTGTGGGATTGATTACAACAGAGTTTTCAGCCTAGTTATGACCCTGTGGTTTGCAAAACTGGTGATAATAATGATGATAATAGCTTTGCTGACTGGCACTTGATTTGCTTGGGCAAGGGAAAGTAATACTGGTAGATGTATTTTGGAGGAATAGTGTTTGAAGTTACCATACCTGATTAACTGTAATCTCCAGAAGTAGGACAACTACAGACTGTCTAACCCTTTCCTCCCTCACCTTGCATGTCCTGACACCATCAACACCCCCCCCCCCTCCCCCCTTAGCCTCCCCTCTTTCTTTTGCTACTTCCTCTCCTCCCCACATTTCCTTTACTTGCTCTGCCCCTTGTTTCCACTGTCTTTCTTTTCCACACTTTCCCCTTTCTTCCTGTTCAGGGCACAAGGGATGGAGAATCAGATAGAGGTGTGGGAGGGGTGAAGGGGATCAAAGTCCACTTCTATTGAAGGGTTAGTCACACCAGTATCAAAGGTCAAAGTGGTCAGTCTGGTTTCCATGTCACAGCTGTCTCCTCTACCTTCCCTCATTGGAACTGTATTTCAAGCTGGTTCTCTCTGTCACCATCTCATTCTGTCTGCTGTGACCCCCGCACCCCCACCATACACACGCACACACATCCATTTGATTTCTAATATCCACCCCATTTCCACACATTTGTGTGTGCACACAACTTACACACATGTACACACAGTCTAAAATTAGTTTCAGTGTCTCTGCATTTTTATCTTCATGAGCATTAAGTGTATGTGGAATATGAATTAAAACACACATACACTACTACTACAGTACAGTATTAAAGTAGGAAAAACAACAACAAAAAATCACTTCTTATTTCTTAAGGATATGAAATGACTTTGTCAACCACAGGGGTAAAATAGAACTTGGATAAAGATGATAGTATTTAAAACACACCCAACACTTTTGACCAGTACACCCAGCAACAATCAGAAAGAAGGGACACTGGTCATACACAGGTTTTTTTTTTAAACAATTAAATTTAAAGACAGGATCAGTATTTTAATGACATGTATTAGAAAGGAGAGAAGATAATACTTCTGGAGCATTGTAGGAAAAAGCTTTTTTCACCATAAGATTTTGTTCTTATTCTGGGAAAAGCCAGAAGACAAGAGTCTGAGGAGGAGTGCATTTGTCTGGAGGGTGTATAGACAGACAGGTCATATTGCAGTGCAGTGCCTGCTGACGCACACCCACACTTTGTTCACACACACACACACCCTGTGTCCACTCTAACACACACACACACACACACACACATTGTCGACTGACATACACACCCAGTGGCCTCTGACACTCATAGCCTATGTATAGTTTAGGTTTGGTTCAGGACACCATGGATCATTTGGCCGGTTCACCACAAAATCAATGGATCATTTTCAAAGTTAGTTGGTCAGGAAAAACAACCCCTTCTGCCCATGGCATCCCCACACCCGAAAAATTTGTAACTGAATTTGTACTTTGTCCACACTGGCTGTGTGAAATGGTGTTATATGAGTGTGTGTGTGTGTCTGAGTGCATGTGTGTGTGATGGAAAAGACATCGTCACCACTGAACTTTTTGTGCAGTGCTGGAACGCTGATTTATGTTGACTCACATTATCATCTGGTTTATAATATACAAAGGATTATGTAGAAACACCAGCAGAGTTCAGCTGAAGGACTTGAGGTCTGCAGAGTGTAACTTTCATGTACATTAGACAATGACCTTTGTTTTAGGAAATCACTTTCCTTTGCTTGGTGGAAATCCTCTTTTCCACTGTTACAAAATGTCTCATAAAGTGCCTTGCCAGCATAATGTGTGGTGCTGTTTTTTCTGTTCTTGTGTATACACTGACAGAAGTTAAAATGCACTTTAAAGATAATGTTATATTTGTCACTACATGTAAGTAAATTACTGAATAAAAACTACATTCATGCTCGTAAAAGTGTGCTTACGCTTATCTTAATCGGATCTCAGTTTACTGAATGTGTCACGCTCTTGAATAACATCAACGAAGGAAATATGTAACTTGTAAGTTACCTATGAACACTGAAGAAATCTTTCGATTCAGACTCCAGCCGTGTGCAGAATGGAAGAGATTGGAACTGTTTTGAACACTCATTCGATCTTTCTGAGACATTAGGCAACATCTTTCAGCAGCATGCTCCACAATGTGGATGATGATTTATTACAACAAAATGTTCTGCATGTATCAAAGCCATCTTAAGTTGAGGAGATAGGTGGAAAAGTCATGAGCTAAAGTGGCATTGTATTCCACTGCAGTTCAGAGTATTCAAACGATGATGTCTTTGTGTAAGAGCACCTCATTTCCTTTCTGGCTTGGTACAGTTTTTTCCCCCCTACAATGTTCGTCTGCACATCAGTGTTCATGGTCATTGGAACAGCACAAGAACAGTAACAATTGCCCTTTTACTGTTTTAGCATGACTGATTTTATGAAATATGAATGAGTCAAGTGACTGGCTGGCTGCCACATTGATTCATCATTTCAAAATTGTATACATCAGTGACCGATGTTGGATAATGGACATGAAACCTAAACCCTGTCTGTATACACACAGTGACACGCTCACACACACACATACACCTGTGTCCACTGACACACAGACACTCACTCATCCACTGACACACGCACATGGAGTGTTGGCGCAGAGGCAGTGCATTTGCCTAAGAAGTAGGAAGTGAGAATTTGATTGTGCTGGTTCGATTACCACACTCACCAATATTTTCTCCCTCTCCACTAGGCCTGTAGTGGTGTTCTGGATGATATTCATTTGGATGATAAAAGGAACTGAGGTCCCGTGTGCAGCATGCACTTAGAGCATGTAAAAGAACACTCAGCAACAAAAGGGTTGTTGTGGGTACAATGTTGTGGAAAAATTGGCTTTAATAAGAAAAACACATACACCTGCAGGCAGAAAAATAAGGAAAAAGAAAAGTAAAAAAAAGTGGTAGTGTTGTTATTGTAGTGACTAGTTCTTCCCAGGGAGAGCAGCCTGACTTTCACACAGAGAAATCAGTTGTGACCTAGGAGTAATACAATGTGACACACATACACACACACACACACACACACACACACACACACACACACAGACACAGAAATCAGTTGTGACATAGGATTAATACAATGAGCCACACACACACACACACACACAGACACAGACACAGGAATCAGTTGTGACATAGGAGTAATACAATGTGACACACACACACACACACACACACACACAGACACAGAAATCAGTTGTGACATAGGAGTAATACAATGTAACACACACACACACACACACACACACACACAGGAATCAGTTGTCACATAGGAGTAATACAATGACACACACACACACACACACACACACAGACACAGACACAGAAATCAGTTGTGACATTTGAGTAATACAATGTGACACACACACACACACACACACACACTGGCCACTGAGATACCTTTGTTTGCCCACCCTGACCAACCCACAGCAGACTGCCCAAGTGGTGATTGAGTAAGCCTTGGGGCTTGAGTCAGTGTGATTGTCCTGTATCAGCCAGTAACATTTCAGCCTGAAGTCACATGACCAGTGGTCAGTGTGTTTGTTGTGTAGCAGCCAGTAACATTAGAGCCTGGAGTCACATGACCAGTGGGGCTGGCTAGCTGGTAGTTGAGAGAGAAGAACCAGTGTCATTTCTTGACTGGATGTGGTGGAGCTTGGACACTTCTGTGGTTTGTTTGGGAAACTTGGATCATGAGTCTCTCTTCATCTTCCAATGGCAGATCTGTTGTAAGAAATGGTTTCTTGTGATTTGATGTTGTATAAATAGTGGAGACTGCTCCTATGTATTAAAAAAGAAGGAGGATGGGTGATTCTCTTAAAGGAGATTAATTTTTGTCACAAACTTACCAGTGTTGGACACAAGCATGTCAGGTGGTGTGGTCAGGCGTGTTCTCATGTTCTACCTCAAAATGTATGTCTTAAACCAGTTGGTGTGGCCATTGTAAACTATTATAAATAAGCATGCTACCAAATGTTATTTATACTCATGTTCTTCCTCAGAATGTATGTCTTAAACCAGTTGGTGTGGCCATTGTAAACTATTATAAATAAGCATGCTACCAAATGTTATTTATACTCATGTTCTTCCTCAAAATGTATGTCTTAAACCAGTTGGTGTGGCCATTGTAAACTATTATAAATAAGCATGCTACCAAATGTTATTTATACTCATGTTCTTCCTCAAAATGTATGTCTTAAACCAGTTGGTGTGGCCATTGTAAACTATTATAAATAAGCATGCTACCAAATGTTATTTATACTCATGTTCTTCCTCAAAATGTATGTCTTAAACCAGTTGGTGTGGCCATTGTAAACTATTATAAATAAGCATGCTACCAAATGTTATTTATACTTGTATAAGTTACATCAAGTATAAAACATTTTTATGTGCCCCTACAAAGTTTCTTGATGTAAGCACATCTTGTAGACTGCCATTGTTACCTTCACCATTGAGCCCTCCCCCCTCCTGTTCTGCCACCTGTTCCCTCTACAGTCTATGTCTTACACAACTGCTCTTCATTGTGAACAGTCCCCCAGTCTGCTGCCTGAAGGGCCTTCCTTTGTGTGCTGGTTGTGTAAGACTTGGTGTCAGTCAATTGTGACTGCTGCCACAGCCAGCCACACACCAAGCAATCAGATGACCATTGTGGCTGGCTGGGTAGAGATTGAGGCCCCAGTGTCACATCCTGTTTGGTGTGTTGGAACTGTGTCACTTTTACTGGGTTGTGTGTGAGTGTGTGTATGTGTGTGTGTGTGTGTAACCTATGTCTTAATGAGTTGTTAATCTTCAGATTTCTGTGGCCAAACTGCTGTAGTAAGGAATGGCCCCTATATTTATCAGCTTTTTCATGTGGGTATAAATTTGAAAGATTTTGTCATTTGGATCACTGTTGGACTAGAGAATATTCCGGCCTCCAGGTGGTGTGGTCAGATGTGTTCTCATGTTTAGTTGGATAATCATGGAAATTCTGTATTTCTCTCAATTGATGCCTAGGACTGCTTGGCTTGCAAAGATAGTTGGCTAATGGCCACGTGTCCCATCCCCACATTGTGCAGTGTTGGGACTTCATTTGTATTGACAGTACAGAACATTTCTGAAAGTTCCTGACATTGGATTTGTGAAACTAGGAACAGCGTGCTTTACTTCCTGTGTGCAGAGAGAAAAGACCAGGTAGAACTAAGTTGACTTGGGAGATTTTAGTTCAGTTGAGATGTTCATATCAGACTTGTGTGATAAATAGTTATCTATTAGTTGTGTTCATGTTGTCTGAATGTCTAGAAGAAAAGAAATCAGTGTTAAAGAGTTTTGACTTGCATGCACTGAAGAGGTCTACATATAGTCCTGAATCTGTATTATGTTCCAATTTCTAATGTTTCTGTGTTCATGTTTGATGAAAAATTACAAAAATAAATGAAATAAATATGTCTGTACAGATTTGCATAATTATGACATGAAAATGATGCCTTCAGTTCAAACACTTTATGCACTACTGAAATTTTATACACTTCCATATTTTTAAACTGGCTTGTTTAATGACAAACTGTATTAAAAAGTATTTAAACAGCTCCTATAAAGACGACTAATACTATAGGAATATTTTAAAAGGAAGAAAATAGTAAACTGATTTCAGATGAAGAAAACCGATTTTGAAATGTGTAAATTTCTTTCTTCAGAACAGTACATAGTTCCTATAAATTGTATAATTTAATTTTCAGAAGTTGCAAACTGCAAGAAATAAGTTTTTTTCTTCCTAAAGTATGCAACAAAAATCATTCAAATTTCTAAGACAAACATGCTTCAAAGACCCTGCAAAGTTGTAAGACAAAGAAATTGTAAGTAAGAACATACAGTCAGAGGGAAAAATGAATTTGGTGAAGACTTTGCCTCAAATTGTTGCAGGTATACATTTTTTGGTAAAGGAGATCCACAATTTGAATGGAAAAAAAGTCTTAAAATCTAATGGCTTTGCATATTATTACAAAGGAAAGGAGAACTTTTCATTTGTTCATAATTTCACTACCTTCTATCAGCATTATGCAAAAGTAAAATACAAAAATATGTCTTTTCATAATTTCATTCCTGTCACATAACAGAATTTTGAGAAAATTGTGATAAAATATGTAAGCTTGAAGATTTTAACAATTACGATTGTTAAACTGAAGCATAAAAAAAAGCATTTTCAAGCATGATAGTGGCTTATATTAATGCATGCCAGCAATCATTCATGTTTTTGCACCCAAGTTATATGTAATTAGAATTTCCTGTTGAATTGCACTTAACAGTGTGTTGTGTATTGTTTATTGCCCATCGCTTTTAAAAAAAAAGAATAAAGATAATCTCTGCTTCATTTCATGTTTTTTATATCTTTTACTTTTTTCTCAAAATCACTTTATCCGCTGAATTCATTCCCAGACCCAAGACAAACCATATTCTTGCTTAGTGTTTGCTTTTGACTATTGACGAGGAAAAAAGAATTCGGAGTACAAGGCAGATTTCTGCTAACCCTGTATTTAACCCTGATTCGACAATTGATATTGCCTTAGAACTAGTGATAAAATGACAGATTATGCTGTTTTCTAAATAGTTAAACACACATGAAGCAACAATTTCTTTGACCATTACATGTATTAAGAGGTAATTGAAACAAATTTTCTTAAATTTCTAGAAGCCTATGGGGCTGTTGAATAGTTCTGTTTTCAGTACAGATATCATCAGCTTAGTAAATTGCTGAACGTCACACCAGTCATCGCTTCCAACAGGCTTCTACAAGAGGAAATTGATCAGTTTGTGACATGGTGACCTGATTTATATATTTTTCTCTATTTCAGTTTGTCGACATGAACAAGCCCGCGTCAGCGCGGGTAGCCGGACCAGGTCTTGCACAGGCGCCTCAGAGCTTCAATGTGGGGAGACAGCCCGTGAGTGCTTGCTTGTTGCTGAGTGGACTTGGAGTCACTAAGGGGGGATTTGTGGCATTTTATTTGAAGTGGACTAAGTAGTAAATGGAAATTCTGCTGAGAGAGAAGGAATTGTTATTGGGTGTGATCCAGATAAGAGAGTTGCAGGTTCTGGCAAAATGATTGAAGTGCTTGCTGTCAAGTTATGCAAGCAGTTGCGCAGTATTGGGTGTCGGATACTTCACACAATTTAAACCATGCTTTGTTCAAAGACTGGAGCTCATGGCACTTAGTGAAGAATGATTTTATTTGACCACTGGCTGTTCTGTCAAGCGTTTACATATTGTTATGAACTGGAATTACTGAAATGAGTGCCACACAGTAAAAGCTGATTATTATTATTTTTTAAGAATAGAGATTGAATGCATCTATGTTCTTTCTTTTTGATGAAAAATGTAGTTTCTGTGAGTTTATTTTGAATGACGTATGTTTTCACTTAGAGTGCTAAGAGCCTGTACATAGCTGTCATGGATAGGTTTCCTTTGTATTTCAGCAAAACTATAACCTGGTGGGAGATGCACAGGACCCCCCAGGACCCCCCATGTGGAGCCAACAGGTGAGTTGTGGAGTTGGAAGGAGGGACAGTGATTGACAGCACTGATTTGTTTGTTTCAATAGTACCGATTTATTTGTTAACCCTTTCACTGCCAGTGAATTTAGAGTGCAACACTCCCTGGCGCCAGCTGATTTTCAAGAAAGAGCAAGAAATTACACCTACCCATTTCAAATTACTATAACTTTTTTGTTTTTTGAGCCAAATGACTTTTTTTAATTTATTTTTTTAAATTATGTTTTGTTTTCAATACAAATTTTGCACTTCGACACATTACAGACATAAACAAACAGGTACAACACAAACATCACTGCAATGCAGTTGAAAACAAAGCAAACTCGCCAATTGAAGTCTTCAGTACAACTATATTTCCCATGTAATCGTGTAATCCAGAATATAATCCATGGGAAACACACAAAATTTCCTTTTGTAGAAAAATGATGATTTCTGTCACTTCACTTGAAGGTGTCACAGTGTCCACGCTTGATATATCTTAGTGTGGTGGAACTATACATACACTTTACAACTATCTGATGAAACTGAAATACTACTAAAATCAGAAAATAAATGGAGGTAAAATGTGTATACAAATATGTACACAGGTCTGAACTGTTCATTGTTTGGGACCTTGAATTTTTAGTTGCAGCTGCTTTCCTGTAGTCCTCCACAGTATGATACAATTCAAAGCACAGAGTGGGACACATTGGCTTCTTGCACATTATGGTTCCAAATGGCAGGCTGAGCAGCCAGGATGTCCGCCAGTAGTCCTCAATTTCAGGTTTACAACACAGCCCCATTGCGATCTGAAGTGCTGTGTATGCCTCCATCTCGGGGGCAGTGACATCTTTGGCAGCATTCAGCCTTGAATGTTGACTGAGTTCAGTGATGCCTGACAGCAGCTTCTCTGCATACAGATTAGACTGGTCAGCCACGAGTTGGAATGCTGATTCGGGGAAGAAAAGCATAAAGAAGTCCACTGGACGGAAGTTGTCAGTGTTGACAAGGCCACCTGAAACACTTCAGCAAAAAAAAGAAAAAAGAAAAAAAAGTAAGATACAATCAGTAATAATTATATAACAGCTGATTTATTATCAGCTAATGATAAATACTGCAAATAAAAGATATTATTCTCGTAAACAAGTGCACAAATAGCAAAAACATAGATTTTTACACTGGCATTGCTTTACACAGTGTATCTCCATAATCTTCACTAGAAAAAAAACTGACATGAAATGTTTGTGTGGTAAATAAACCTACTGCTCTTGCTCTTCAGTGTCCTACACTTGTCTGATACATTGCACACATAATTTTTATATGTGCTACTAGTGAATGAACAGTACACCTCTGATCTGTCCATAAGTGCAACCTAATGTTAGTCACACACTCGGTGACATAAATGCGAGCGAGCGCGCGCACACACACACACACAGAGCTCTTACCTGTTTTTGTTTTTTTAGTAAAATTCGGAAGCCATTCTGCAGGACAGTAGGGATCATCCATGTGGTACAACACCCAAATCCGGGCTTGGCACAGCTGTTCTACCTGCACCCTCCCTTCTGGTCGTTGGCGTGTAGTCGAGCTTGACCCACGGCCACGCAGTGTTGTTGCTCTCCGTCGTGAAACTGGTGCTGTGACATGAGCAACACACTCTTCCCCTTCACTATCACAGTCAGTCACAGCTGTCGATGTGGTGGCCTTAGCAGGAACACGTGCTCCACTTGTCTGGCCGCGCCCCGTACGCTCGCGAGTTTGTACTTCGCTCGGTGCACAGTCATCACCACTGTCACTCTCCCCCTCAGACAATGAAACTTCTTCATCATCATAACAAGAATTCTTCACCCCAATCTTAATTTTGCTGGCCTGGCTGCAGTCTCAGTTGCTCTATAACTTGCTCAGTTGTGAAGTAACGTCTGCTCGTCGATGCAGCCATATTGGAAAATGAAAAGATCAAAGTTACGGATAAAACTATAATAGATTCACTCAAAAACTTGCAGAAGTACTGAAAAGATGGTGTCGATCAATAGAAAGAGATTCCCCTGGTCACGTGCACAAAATCTGGCCTTTCAAACCTTTCCAAAATGAGTGGTTGGTTTGTGAATGACCTACCCTGTTTTGGTTGCTTTTTGGCGACATTGCCGGTCACCCTAGCGGGTGCCGAAAGACATCATCAGCGGCCAAAGTGTTAAGCTAGCACCGATATACTAGCTGTGATAGTACTGATTTGAGTGACAGTACTGATTTATTTGTTTGACAATATTGATTTATTTGTTGGGTAGTGTGTCAGTGATGTCACATAGTTGAACGGAATGTTGAATAGTGAGTGCTGAGGTTTCTTGTAATTGCGTTTGGCACAGTTGATTGAAACATCAGTTTTTAGGGTTTCTATAGATTTAAAAGATCTTAAGAAATGGTAAAAAATGATGCGACTTTTTTATGTTCTTAGAAGTCTGAAAGAAATGGCCCACGTTAGTTAACATTAAATTCTGGCCAGTGTATTCCTGATAACGATAAAAAACTTTGTTTCTGTTGTTGATAAACACACCTGTGGAATGTTTCACCAGATTTTGAATTTAAAGTGAAATATTGATAAAAGAAACAACTTTTTTCCCAAAAGAATCTCTGTGGCTGTGTTGCCTGCTTTCAAAGTGTCATATGCATTTCAACCCTGTGGTTTTAGTGTTTGGTCCTTTGGTGTGTAAAAGATTTTGTTTTTTAATTTTTAAAAAAGTTTTTAAATTTTGTGATTAAAAATCTTAAAATGTTCTTGGTTTTCCAATGATAACGTTTTAGGTGTTAGCTTATACTTCATAATTCTTTTCTTTTTAAGGTAGCGCTAGGCGTAGATTTGGGGGTATTTTTGTTTCTCAACTTCTAAGTAATGTATCACTCTGAAATTTGGCACAAAGAGAGAAGACATCAAAGGTATGCCACACACCAATTTTTAAGTAAACAGCTTGACTAGAATTAAAGTTATGAATATTTTTAATGTTCTGAAGGGTAGCTCCATTTCGCAGACTAGATCTCATAGAAGCTGCCTCTCTGAGAAGTGTCTGATATAACAGAGTTTCACTTCAGTGACCAGAGAGTGCAATTAACACATGAAAGCTTTGGTAAAAAATTTATAATGTTCACTCACCACTCAATCAAAAAGGGTGTTTTTTCAGTCGCAATGACAGTTCACATCTCACACATGTAGCAAGTAAAGTAATTGAGATAGAATGTCCCTGATAGTCTTATTGCACTCAGCAGCCATTTTTACATTAGTACACAAAATTTGGTGTCATTATGCTGATGGGAAGTGTGTGTGTTTTGTTGCACAAATATGCAAGTCCACGAAAAATGAACGTTTTGAGAAAATTGCATTTAAAGTTTGGTCTTGTCTCTCCTAGTAGACCAAGGCACAAAACAGGTAAATTTATACACAAATATTTTTTTTCAGGTGTCTGTTCATAACATAAAAAGAAAACAAAAACAAAAAACAAAAAAGAAAGCTGTTTTGGTGTTCAGAACAGTCCTGCCCCATACAACTCTCCTCCTCGTTCACACCGCTCTTGACGTTCTCGATGCCGGATTGTCTCAATTTTTTGCCTCCTTCCTTTCTCTTTTCCTGATGTTTTTCTTGCTGCTGACTGCACTCTGGAAAAAAAAAATTGGTATGTGTTTGTGTATACATGTATGGGAGAAGAAGAGAAAGGTGAGAGAGAGAGAGAGAGAGAGAGAATGTGTGTGAGAGTGACTTTTTTTTTTTGAGGGGGGTGGGGGGGGGGCATGTACACACACACACACACACTATAAACATCCACACACTCCATCACACATGTAAATCACAGGAGAGGGAGAGAGAGAGAGAGAGAATGAATGTGCATGTGTGAGAAACTGACTTCACATACACACACACAACTTCAACATCCAAACACTCCATCACACATGTAAACCAAGAGAGGGAAGGTGAGAGAGAGAGAGGCAGATAAAGAGACAGAGGGTGGGGGAGGATGTCAGATAAACAAACTTACCGATTCATTGCATGACAGGCAGTGGAGTTTAGATGTCTTGTTTCGGTTTCCAAGGGGGGTGGGGGGGGGTTAGTGCTTGCCTTTGTCTGCAAAGTGCTGACTTGCTGAGCACTTTTCCCACCTCTCCGCCGCTTCCTAAACTTGTGGAGGGCCCTAACTTTAACTTTTCTTTCCTTTGTCATTCTTATCTTTTCAAAGATTGCTAAAATAATCCAAAATTTATAGTTGTTGATCGATCTGAATAGACACAGATAGCAGACGCTTTGCAAACAGGAAGTCGTTTGAGAGCCAATGATAAAGCTCAGATCGGCCACGTGACCGAACCGGCCAATCACTTCACCAACAACAAGCAAGCCAGTGACCCACTTTTAGGCCCTGGCAGGCTGGCTGTGTAGGAATTTTCCTATGCTAATTAGGCTCATGGTGAAGGCCGTTTCTTCCTCTCTAGTTCAGTAGGTCACAAGCCTTGCTTCATGGCGTCGTAGCAACGGTAGGCGCGATTGAAAATGGGCAATTTTTGGATGCATTCGATCTTTTTTTCACAACTTTCTCTCACACCCACTCACAAAAACAGCTAAAAACACACACTTTGAGTAATAATTCAAACAAAACACACACATGTAAGGCTTTATGAAACATTATTCTTGCAAAATTCACAACAAACACAAAACACATTTTTTAATGATTTTTGGTCAAAATTCTACCCCTAGTGCTACCTTAAGCAAGAACAATACCTTCACGAATAATGGTATGTGTGTGCTGCATGTGTGGGAAAGAGAGATTTTTTTTGTCATAAGTGCTTTGAATATTCACAAAATATTCACACTGCACCACACCAGACCATACAGCAGCAAACTACACTGCACCAGACCACACTACACTGCACTACACCGCACCGCACCACACACACCACACCACACCACACCACATTACACCACCCACACATGGTGCCAAGATGTGAGATAACAGTGTGTGGGGACTCAGGCGGTACTGTTGCAGGGGTCACTTCCGGGGTCGTACTTCATGCGGCAGACGCGCATGCCGGGACCCATGAACAACAGCCAGGTGGCCTTCATGCAAGGCATGACGGGCAACATGACCGCGGCTAACATTGGCTTCCTGCCCAACACCATGCCCACCAACTACGGGGGCAACCAGGGCATGCCCGTCCAGTACCCCAACAGCCAGTTCGTGGTCAGTGGGCGGTTGTCCTTGTGTGGGGGAGGAGACAGTTAGTGGGGAGGGGAGGTGTGTGGGACAGTTCATGGTCAGTTAGTGGGGGTGGGGGTGTCCTTGAGTTGGGAGGAGATGGTTCATGGTCATTGTGTGAGGGGGGGTGGTTGTCCTTGTGTAGGGAGGAGACAGTTCATGGGGAGGAAGGGGGGGGGAGAGATGAGGTGTGGGACAGTTCTTGATCAGTTATTGAAGGAGGAGGAGGGGGGGGTGTGTGGGGAGGAGACAGTTCATGATCAGGTTGTGGGGGGTGGCATGGGTGGGGAGGGGAACAGTGTGAGACCGTTCATGATCAGTTTGTGTGTGTGTGTGTGTGTGGGGGGGGGGGGTTATCCTTACTCGGGGAGGAGATTGTTCATGGTCAGTTAATGGGGAGGGGGGATGGGTGGGGAGGAGACAGTTCATGTTCAGTGTGGGGGGTCAGGGAGGGGAGGGGGGCTGTGTGGGACAATTCATGGTCAGTTATTGGGGGACAGGGGTGGGGGGGGGTGTTTGTCCTTGTGTGGGGAGGAGATGGTCCATGGTCAATCAGTGGGGAGGGTGGGTGGGGAGGGGGCTGTTTGGGACAGTTCATGATCAGTTAGTGGGGGAGGGGAGGTTGTCCATGTGTGGGATGGAGACCGTTCATTTTCAGTGTGGGAGGGGGGTAGTCCTAGTGGAATGAGGAGAGGACGGATGGGATCCCATCATTCAGCTGGTGGATTGAGGGGGGTGGAAGGGTTTGGAGGGGGGTGTGAGTGTGTGTGGAGGAGTATGAGGCAATGGCACTATGCTGATTGATTCTGTGGTTGGTTTTTGATGTTGTTGGTTGTCAAATGGATAAATCTGTTTTGATGTAGTTTAAAACAAACAAAAAATAACATTTTCATGTGAATATGTTGATGAGGAGAGATGTTCAAATTGTCTATGGGGTGTGTGTTGGGTATAAGTGGCAATGGCAGTATGCTGATTGATTCTGGTGTGTTTTTAATTGCAATTTATTGCTTTGTGTGGTGAAGTTTAGATCAAGAGTTGTTCTCCAGTACTCCTGACCAAAAGGTGGGGTGTGATATGACTTGAAAATGAAAAATCAACCTTGGATTTTTTTGGGTTTTTTTTTATGGAAAACAGTTTTAAAACAATTTTTCTATAATTTTAATCAGCTTTGGGGTTTACTTCATGGAATGCTAAGAAAGAAAAAAAAACCTCCTGTGTTTCTGAAGACAAGAAAAAAGGGAACATAGAAAACCTGATATAGAGTGCCACTTATTTATTAAAAAAAAAAAGAAAAAAAGAAAAGGTGATGTCCACAATGAATCTCTGATGGAACTTCAACAAATATGACTTTGGACACAGAAGAGAGCAGTTGCCAGAAATTCACCATGGTGGCAGTCCTTTTTTGTGTGTATTGCTCTGCCGTAATTTTTGAAGTGTTCTTTTTTGAAGTGGAATAGTAGCGTGTACACCTTTTGATTTATTTCCTGGGGTTCTGGCCATTAGCAACTGCGCAATCAGCATCCAGGGCAAGTGGGACGACAGCCGCAGTATCTGCAGCAGCCTGGGTGTCGTCAGCCGGATCTGGCAGTACAGCAACAGCAGGTAAACTCGTGGGTGGGAGTAGTTCCGAGTTATACGGACTTCTGCATTGGCATTTTAGGCACTAAGGATTTTTTTGATTCCCTATACTATACTGTGACCCACTGGTGCTGACTTTTTTTTTTTTTTTTTTTTCTAATGTGTATAATTTTTTTTTCTATTATTTTACTTTGTTATCGTAATAAGAAATGGTGTTTAGTTACGTGGCCCCTTGGGCCTTGGCGGCAGTGGTTTCAGTATTTTGTAGAAGTCAGTCACTCCCACCCATGTAAATCCCATTATGCAGGAGCCAGTGGATTTTGCAGGAGTTCAGTTGATATTTTGAAAGAAAATGTCTGACGAACGAAAGAAGAAAGTTCCAAAGAAAATGTGATTATTTTTCTTTTTCATGTTTTTACCTGCCTTTGTACAAGGCTTCACCTGTCAATGATAAATGCACGTGGTGATAGGCCAATGAATGTGTTTGGCTCAGAGTTGGGCCAGTTACCTGCGAGTAAACTGTTTTGCGATTGGTTCAGCTTTTGAAGGCTTCAGCCTGTACTGCATGATAAAGTGAGGCCAGAACGTAGACCTCCAAATGAGTTTGACTGCATGGATTGACAGTAGATTGTTGGCTGCGTGATTAACCTTTTAAGTTCCAAGTCGGTTATATTCTCAGTGACAATTATTTGCCAAGGGATATTTGGTCATGGAGGGGGGAAAAAAACAAAACAAAACAAAGAAGAATTATACTGTATTACATGCTACCTACTGAAAGAAAGTGTATATAAAACCTAATTTTTTCTGAAAGAAAGATGACCACACTGTCCAATTAAGACAATTTCAGATGAATTTAATGATTTTTGCAAATGGAAAATTACTGCAGTCACATGAGCGGATATTTGTGGGCACTTCATTGCACATGGGAAGGGGACGGAAATGTCTTATCCTGGGGCACTCAAGGGGGGTAATGCTGACTGCTGTAATTTGAAGACAGTTCATGCCTGGAATCTTTGACTAAACCCTAGCCTGGGTGCCAGCGAGCAGTGAGCTTAACGGAAGGCTGATCCGTGTAGCTTTTTTTATAAAGGAACAAAACTTGCCCTGTGTGGACATCACTTGGCTATTTGGTGTTTCTGAATTAGATAAGTAAAAAAACAACTATGTACAGCTCTTCATCTGCTATCTTGCCTGCATGTTGGTTTTTGTGTGGAATGTTGCACAAGCTTTTTTGAGTTTTTCTTGAAGTGGGAAAGTTGTGATGAAGACAGAAAGCTTGTGATAAACATATCAAAACAATGAAATGCTGATCTGTGCTGGTTGCTTTAGGTGGAATTGTTCCCTTTCCACCACCCAACTTTGGGTTCGACAAATGCTCATGAGCAGAAAAATATGATTTGGATTGATGCATTCAGTTGACATGTTCTTTTTTCTTTTCTTTTTTTGTTGATGTTGTCGTATTTGTGATTTTTTTTTTTTTTTAAAGTTTTTTTTTATAGTTGGTAAGAAATTGCATGTGAGCCATGAAGTGTTTCATGTTTTTCATATTTCATAATTTACTGGAAATACATACTATACATGATTGCAGCTTTCAAAAGGTTTCATATGAATATTGTAAGTGTACAGAAAACTGTTAGCAGAGAAACTAGGTAGGAGTGGTTCAGTCAGTCAGCAAGTACTGGTCAGTACCGGTCACCAGATGGTATGCTCTTCACATGCGCACACCTCAGTGTGGGAAACATCACTTTGACCTTGTTGACCGGCCTTTCATGACGCGCACGTGAACTTTTGTAAGAAACATGACTGCTGTCAGTAAATGAGAGTGTTTGATATAGCAAGCAACCTGAATTTCGTTTACTGAAATGAGGGGGAGGGGAAGGTGATTTCAGATGTGCTGAGGCTTGGTGTTGTTTCATTGTCACTGTGGATTACCTCCCTTGTTGAGTCGCGTGCTTCACACTTTGCCACCTTGACACACCTAAACTTTCCACCTTGACTTGTTTGTGTCTGGATCAGTAGATCGCATACAGCTCCGTATGCGTAACCAGTTCTGCATTTCTGCAGTTATTTGATAGCTCCAGGTTAAAAGTCATTGTGTTGATTGTTCTGAATAGTTTGATAGCAGGAACAGCATGTTGAATCAGCTTAGTAAAAAAAAACAACAAAAAAAAAACCTCAAAAAAAGCAAAAGATCAGTGATGCCAAGTGAAGTAAATATTGTGAAATTGTCAAGGAATGTGCAAGGACGAGAAAGAAAGACCCTTGTTTCAGGGAATGACAGTGTGTGGCTAAAGCAAGTGGCAAAAGATGTATTAAATTGTGAACTAAAAGATCACCGGTGTTTATGTGAGTAGAAGTGTTTTCACCAGCTGAAGGGTATATATGCAATCACCAGAGAAACCACTTGGCAGACGGACACCAAGCTGTTCCAAATTCGTCCAGACCTAAAAGAGACCCTCCCATTGGTGGTGAAGAATAGAAAGGAGTCTGTGCTGTGCAGACTGTGCATAGGGCACACTTTTTTTTTTCTTTTTCTTTTTTTTATAATTTTTTTTATTCATTCTTTCTTGTTGAAGGGGGAGGAGGCCCCTCAATGTATTCCCTGTGTTGAGCCTCTCATCTTGAAACACGTGCTTGACTGTTGGGATTTGCATGACGTTAGACACGGACATTATGAAAGAAGTGAACATTTTTATTGAGATTTGAAGGTTTTAATCTATGGAAGGTTTTTAAACTTTAGTGGAAAGCTTAAAGCGGTGACTAGTTTTTATTGAAATTTTTTTTCCCTTGACTTGAAGTAGGTACTAATGTGGTCATAGCCTTGAGATGGCCTTGGTGGTTGGCGAGGCTCTAAGCACCATAATTTGATTTGATAGAAATTGATCCTGTTGACATGCTATTTTCTGCAGTAGTTTTTGAAGTGATCATTTTGAAATCTACCAGGAATGTGCACGGACAACAGAGATCTTATTCATGAAACAGTTTACATGAACAGTGGTGTGTACACCAGTAATGTATGAATTTTTGGGGGGTTCTGGCCATTAGAGTCTGCAACAGCAAGATCCAGGACCACTTGGACGTCTGCATCTCCATTACAATCTGTTTCATCACCCGCCGCCGGCACCTCAAGAGCAGCAGGTAAATTCCAGTGTGCAGGAGCCAGTGGATTCTGATGACTTTGATACTGTGGAACTGGCAACCATTAGACTTCAGTTACAGCTTGATTTAACTGCATCTGTGTTCAGCGTCTTCCACTTATTCCTGACTGCAAGGGTGCATGTCTTCGGGTTAAACAGGGTTTCTGGAAAGGGAAACTTGGTCCACGTCTGGATGGGCAAGGTTGTCTTTGGGTTGTTTCTCTTTTTCGATTGTTGCTCAGTTTTTTGAAATCACGTTAGGCACATCTATTTTGTTAACTTGTAAATTGCTTGAACACTGAAAACATAAGCTAAACAAAAAAAACAAAACCAACAAAAACAAACACAGAAGGAAAAGACCCTTGTTTCTGGGAATGATAGTGTGGTTAAAGCAAGTGTCTAATTAAATATTGAATCGTGAACTCGGATTCACAAGGGTTTATCATGTGAATAGTTGTGTTCACACCAACTAGAGGGTTATGGGTATACTCAGTCACCAGGGAATTGAGAAGCCACTCACAGAAATCGATCCTGTTGACATGTTATATTCTGTATAGTTTTTGAAGTGATGATTGTGAAAACAATCAGGAACGTGCATGGACCAGAAAGATCCTTGTTCCTGAAACAGTTTACTTGAATCGTGGTGTTACACCAGTTACGTATGAATTTGTTGGGGTTCTGGCCATTAGAGTCTGCAACAGCAAGATCCAGGACCACTTGGACGTCTGCATCTCCATTACAATCCGTTTCATCACCCGCCGCCGGCACCTCAAGAGCAGCAGGTAAATCCCAGTGTGCAGGAGCCAGTGGATTCTGATGACTTTGATACTGTGGAACTGGCAACCATTAGACTTCAGTTACAGCTTGATTTAACTGCATCTGTGTTCAGCGTCTTCCACTTATTCCTGACTGCAAGGGTGCATGTCTTCGGGTTAAACAGGGTTTTTGGAAAGGGAAACTTCCTTGGTCCACTTCTGGATGGGCAAGGTTTTCTTGGGGTTGTTTCTTGTTCTCAATTCTAGCTCAATTTTTTAATTCACATAAGGCACTTTCCATTTTGTTAACTTGTAAGTTGCTTGAACACAGTAAAAAAAAAAAAAAACAAGCAAAAAAAACCCCAACAAACAGCAACAGAAACAAATAGGGGGGGGGGGGGAATAAGGAAAAACAAAACACAGGAACCAAAAACTCAGTTAAAAAAAAATGAGGAGGATAGGCTTACAATTAGCTTACACATTGTCTTTTTGCAGTAATTGTTATTCATATATATATATATATAAAAAAGAAGAAAAATGATATTAGCTCACATGTATGGAGTGAGTCTGTGATAACTCTGTTTTGGTTTTCAATGTGCGTATGGATGTATGTGTGTCTGTGATAAACTTTGTGTTTATTGATCAGTTCAGTTGTTTTTTTCTTTTTTGGAGTCTGGTCAAAAAACCAAAAACCAAAACCAAAATAACAAAAACAACCCCCCCCCCCCCCCCCCCCCCCCCGAAAAAAAACAACCCCATTCCAAACAAAAATCAGTGACTAAACCAATGTGATACATGAATCTCAAAAGCGGCTGTCCCTCAAGTGGTTTTGTAAGTTTTGTAGATAATTTAATTAAAGCATTGATCACATAGCCAGTTTAAAAGAACAACTTGATAGTTATATCTTTTTGAATGCTGTGCATGCAGTATGCATATTGACGAAAGGGTTATCTGCAAGCTTTTTGTGCAAGTCACTCAACAGGAGCCCACCCCCACCAGCACTTCTGTCTCATGAGTACTGGAGAACAAATCTAGAATGCATGGACGTGACAGGCATGACCTTGTATATATATATAATATGTCTGTGTGTGTATCTATATCTTCTCCTCTTCCCTCTGCTCTGACCAATAACTGGGGCACGAACAGACCTCTTCGCATGATATATATATATATATATTTTTACATTTTTTTTTTTTTTTAACCCTGCCATGTAGGCAGCCGTACTCCAGCTTCGGGGGAATGCATTACCGACCCCTTTTCACTGATGTTTTGTTCCCCTTGGGCCCTCCACAGCAGTTCCAGCCCCAGCGGATGCAGTTCCCTGCGGCCATGCCGCCGCAGCAGCAGATGAACTACATGCCCCCATACGGCCCTGCCAGTGCGGCATACAACCAGACCTTCTACCAGCAGCCCATGCCCATGCCCAGCACCAGCCGACCCTCGTCCGCTGGGCCACAGGGCGCCATGGGGGGCGGCCCCAAGCCCCCGCGCAACAGGAAGATGCTGTCACTGACAGACCCTAACACGGGCGAGGACCTCACGGAGAAGGTGTTCAAGCCCATGGGTGGGGAGGACCTGGATCCAGCTCAGCAGGAGTCACAGGTGTGTGTGTGATGGTGTGTGTGACACTGTGGAGACTGTTCGTTGATTTTTTTTTTTTCTTTTTGATAAACGTTTGGACTTTTGTCCCGCCTACAACTTGAGACCTGAAGAAAAGTTCATGATCAAAATATTTTGAGTTTGAGATTGCATCCGATACACCAGTCATTTTGTAAAAAAGAACAGGAATTGTCCCGAGTGTTCATTGCATATATATATTATGCCCCAAATATTGAACACAAGATTCTTCAGATTTATCTTATTGATTGATTATTGTTGTAAAGTAGGCATCACTGCTTTCCAACAAATCCATATACGTTGCACCACATCTGCTAGGCAGATGCCTTACCAGCAGCATAATTCAGCTTGCCATTTGGGACCAGAGAGCATGCATGTTTGATATGTATGTACTGATCAGTGGATTTCTGCTGCAGAATTTTGGCAGTGAGCCAAGTGCATGCTGCACACAGTGCCTCAGTTTGTCTCATCCTAATGACTGGGGGCTCTTTTTTCCAATCAAATTGGGAGAAAGGGTGAGACTAGGATTTGAACCCAGACTCTGATGGATAGTGTATTGGCAGTTAAGCATCCTGACCATTGTGCCACATTCCTGACCATTGTGCCACATTCCTCCTTACACATCAAGACGGTAGCAGAACCACATGGCTGTAGAGACACACTGCTACTGTCGATCCCATAGTCATGGTGTAGGTTTAATTTGTTCCAAAGACACATGCATCAAACAGCATGCAGGTACTGTAATTTTCAGGCCTGTAAGGTGCTACTTTTTAAAAAATTTTTTATTCAGATCTGAACCCTGTGTCTATTAAAAAAAAAAAGCAACAAAAAACTATTGGCTGTGTGCCCCCTGTCTGTGTCCGAAAACCAAATTCTGACCATGTCAGGCCACCTAACTCAATAATTCACTGACAACATCATTGATCACAATAAATGTTCATGATCATGCTGAACAGCTACACTTAAGCCTTACCAATGTTTAATTGTTCATCGTCAAATCAAACTGAAACCTAATTGCACACTGTACGAAATTTCAGCTGAAGGTGATTGCAGTTCACCCTCAGGCCATGGAAAAAAGATCAGTTGGGGATAAATTCCTAGTGCAAAAGTAGAGAAATCTGAAGTGATCGGATTGTTTTTGTAAAGCAGAATGTAAAGCAGACTGGCAGAATGGACTGTAAAGCAGGGTTGGCAAACTGGAATCTGATTGAACAAGCCCTCTTATCCCCAGGTTTCCTAGCACTAACCACCTATGAAATCCCATGCCAGGGGAACAAACTCTTCCAATTTTTGATAGTAGGTTTGCCAAAACTTAACGGAATCGGACATGGATAAGTTCAGAATGTTCAGCAGGAAGTGGTGAAAATGAGGCAGTGACTGTCGGGAGAATCCCGTTTATGTAAACAATGGTTGCGCCCGTTGTAAGCATGTGTATAGCGGATGCTCTGGGATCAGAGACAGCAGATTTTTAGTGGGTGCTCCAGGGTAAAAAGGGTTAATGAACTGGGGCTTTATAACAGTAAACATTTGACTGGAGGCTGTAAAATTGTTTATTAAAAAAAAAAAGGGGGGAAAGGAAAGGAAAAAAGAAAGAAAAGAAAGCAATAGATAACAGAGCAGACAAAGGGAGTAACAGAGCCCAGTCAACAAGCAGATGAAAACAAGTGAATCAGATAGTTTTCTGAAAGATGGCGTCACTACTCAGAAAACAACATCCACTGTTAGCATAAATAAAACGGGGGACTTGACGGCAGATGCTGCTTATCTGATGTGTGTGCCTTATACAAGTTCAAAATACCTTAAAAAAAAAAAAAAAAAAAAAAATTCAGGTGGTGCACCTGATGCGCTGCAGTGCCTTGAAGGCTGAAAATTATTATACTTTTTGTGATTGAGCAGTTGAGTAAGAGTTTTAAAAAAAAAGATCAAAAGGAGGGTGAAAACCCCTCGCAGTAGGAATCACACCTGAGCCTTGAAGGCCTTGTCTGTATTTTATTTTTGAGACCCTTTTTTTTTGGTCTGACATTTTTGTACTGTTTCGTACTTTGTTGTGGTTGAGCAGTTAAGTTAGATTTAAAAAAAAAAAAAAAAAAAAAGGATCGTAAGGAGGGTGAAAACCCCTCATAGTAGCAATCACACAGCCATGAAGGCCTTCTCTGTATTCTATTTTTGATACCTTTTTTTTTGGTCTGTCATTTTTGTGCTGTTGAGAATGTCCGTTTTGCTGTTTTAGGAAGTTCTGGGATAGTAACTATAACTTGTTTGGTTGCTTTTGCTTTTTTTTTTAAATTTGATTTTTCTTTCTCCCCTCCCCCTCCCCCAAACCCCACCTTTCCTGTGGGTGCAGGCGCACCGTACCAAGGTGCATTTGGAGTTCGCCACCAAGGTTGCCTTCCTGGCCAAAGACAAGCACCCTGCGGAAGGTTCGCATGCCATACAAATCACAGCACCCCCTGTGGGAGCCGAGGCCATGGGGCATCACCCAGTGGTGATGGAGGAGCCCCCACCGGCTGCCCCCGCACCCACCCTCAACGTGCATGCTCCCCCCCATCCCCATCCCCATCCCCACCCCCACCCTCTGGTGGAGCAGCAACAGCAACAGCCGCAACAGCCACCAGTGCCACAGATGAACGGTGAGCCAGAGACCAATATACCAGAGCAGGTGATTAGTGTACAGCCTCCCCCTGCTCCCTACTCTTCCCCTCCTCCTCCTCCTCCTGCTCCTGCCAAGAAAGAAGAGTTGGCGGAACCCTCCCCCCCTCCTCAGCCTGTAGAGACGGTAGCCACTGCCGCAGCCTCCCCGGAGGTTCAGACCCCTTCCCCGGCCCTGCCGGCTGCCCCGGCCATGCCTGTGCCCGCCTCACCTCCGGCGGCCCCCGTGGCAAACGTGGCTGCCAGTAAAGATGTGTCCCCACCCCCTGCCGAGCCCCCGTGTGCGGAAACGTCCCCTCCTCCCTCTGCCGAGGAATCGACGACCCCTGCTGCTGTGTCGGTGGTGGAGAAGTCGCCCTCTCCGGTCAAGGAGGTGGAGCCGGTAGCAGCGGTTGTGGAGAAAGAGGCCTCGCCCACACCTCCACCAGATGCAGCTGAGAGTGCTGCTCCTGCCGAGCCGGAAATACCCAGTGGCCCAGTGGAGGATGCCCAGGCTGCCTCCACCACCACCACGACCAGCGAGACCACCTCCCAGTCTGCTGGCGGTGAGTTGTTGGCTGTTGTGGGGAGTGAAAGAGTGAGAGTGAGTGAGATGGGGAGGTGGGTGGGGCATGCAGGCCATCAGTGCCTGTGTGAAAAGGGAAAGGGAACACAGGAGATGGTTGCTGAGCCTTGAGTTAGATGTATTATAGGAAATGAGGAAAAAAAGATTTGACTGCTGAGCCTGTGAGTATAATGAATTGTAGAAAATAGAAAAAAAAAAAGATGATTGCTAAGCCTTAACTCTTTCTATACTAAGGTACACTATAGCGTACCTCGTGTGTACAACGCTTTGTTACTGTGGTACACTATAGCGTACTGCAAGTTTAAAAATTTGTAGTTCATAGGTTAATGGTCTTGTGTGAAACTAAACGGCACAGCTCTGTTCTACAGTCACCCAAACGTGCATGCGTATTTTTATTGTGGCTGAGAATGCCTTTGAGTACAATACATGCAAGCACACAGTCACCCAAGTCTGTCTTCTTGTTCGCTCACTCGACAAGATGGTGTCTCCGTCAACTTCGGCAAGTACTGTGGCTCAAAGTCGAATGCAAACAGATTCTATAGTGGATATCCACTGTGCATATGCATTTTCCCATTCAGTTGCTACAATTAGGAAGTGTCTGTGGTTACAAAAGACCACATCTGTAAAATTTCTGTTATATGAGGAAAATCTCACCCCCTTTATGTCAGTTGTGAAAAACATGGATTTTTTTTCCTCCAAAATATGATAAATCAGTCAGTAATAAAATCCATTTAATTACACATACTTAACCGTGACCCAACTAGTGCAGACTCCGGCAGGGGTCTGACATTCCTGTCCTGTGCAAACTACTATCCGCCTATGCGGAGCAGACGAAACTACGGCCGATAACCTCCCGGAAGTAGGTAACCTCCCCTTTGTCCCGCTGGTTATCGCCCTCTTTTTCCGGCAGCCATCATGACTCCTGTACCTGTGCTCTTCATACGGCTAAGTTTTTTCGTATTTTCTGTCTGTCTGTCGATTCTCTGGCGTTCTTGTTTGTGGTCAAATTATGTCTCCAACCAGGTCACATAATTATATAGCTCGATTGGGGAATCGTGCTAAAATTAAGGCGCGATCGCAATCGATTCGCTGACACTCTGGGCCCTCTACTACTGGCCCTCTAAACAACGCCAACCCGCCGCCTTCTCCACTTCCTCCGCTCCCTCCGGTCGACTCCAGACCTCCGCCACCTAGTCTGGTGACTTCTAGAGGTTTGTGGTCACACACTCAGGTCAGTGTTACCTTTCATGTCATTTTTATCGATCCGCGAACTCACTCGACGCGATCCGCGTTTTCTCGGCCCTGCCAGTCGGCAGTGTACGAGTCGATCTCCTCTATCTCTTTACCATACCCACAGTTGCACCAATGGAATGGCCACAATCCCTTGGGGACAACAACAACAACAACAACAAAAAAAAAAAAAAAAAAAAAAAAGAGAAGGCAGCTTGTCTTGGATCCGCACGTTAGACTGGGCCCTATGTGCGATGCGTCCGTGGTGGCGGCCGTGACATCGGATCACGCGACCCCCCACGCGGCTTGCCTCGACCGTCTCGGATCCAATAGCGACCGAGGCGTGTAGGGATGCCCTCCCCTGGTGTAGGGAGGAAGGTGGACCACTAGGGGACACGCTTGCCCATACGCGTGCACCCCCCTCCTTGTCCGGATCACCCGATCCAAGGGAGGCAACCCCTGCTTCGGCACCCTTGCCGGTGACTGCCGCAGTTATTTCCCTTGCACCGGCACTGCTCCTCGCCTTCAGTGCGAGCGTGTGCACGGTCCTACCAAGCTATGCGGTGATGACCCCATTTGCCACACCGCCGAGTGCTGCTGTTTCCCATCCACTAATGGTGTCTCAGCAAGCTACTCAACTAAACAATCAGCAACTCATCGCTAAACTTGCTGCAGCAATTATGCACCACTCTGCCTTCTGGTGCGGCGCCTTGCGCCCACAGAGCAGGTACGTGCACGCCCCATTGGAACTTGGGCAGTGTTGGATTCTTCTGCCCCATTGCCTAACTCTGCTGTTTCCCAGACTGATATTGGCACTTCCACGTTGGAGTACCTCTTATATCATATCATATATCAATATCAAGGCGTGCAAGCCTGACAAGGCCTTTTACCCGCTTGAAGTGGGGAAGAAAAAGAGAGTCCCCACGTATGTCTGTTGCATTTTTCAACATTGAGTGCGCAGTGCCTGAAAAATCAGAAAATATGTAAATGAGTTTTGTTTTTAAGTTTTCACAATGAATATCAAGATAATTCTTAAATGTATTAATAACTCGATCCTGCCTCTCGGCAGTGCTCGGGCCGATCTTGTCTATCACTTTATCCGTCAACACACAACTGACAACCGAACGTCGGACCTCTCGCAGGAGCTATTCGCGAGATTGGACCGCCGTTCAGCAACAGGGGGATGCACATCCCACGGCAAGCCGACGGACTTGTCACCCCCTCGTCCACGACGCCCATAACACTGGATTACGGCGCCGTCATGCTACATGCCCCGACCGTCTCGCGTCCGATGGCGACCGATTCGGGTTGGGATGCCCACGGCACAAAGGGACATTATAATTATTCCCCTTGCGCTCGTTTTCACCTGTGTCGGTTACGGTGGCATCGAACCACGGACTCTCACACACAACATGACACTCCTCCCTGTTCAGCGAGGACACGTCGCACAAGGGGGATATGTGCTCTAAAGACACCTTCCTTTTCGACGATTTTCGGCGCCAAGGGAGGCAACTCCACATTTGTAACCTAGGCGCTTGAAGCTGTGGTTAGTTTCGCCGACACAGCACATCACTCCTGCCCCCCGTGCTGTCCACCAACGATGTTTTCTTTCGGTTTCTCATTGGGTCCTCAGGCCCAGTCAGGGACTTTACACATCTTTGCATAGCAACTGCACTTTTCTTGCTGTTTCTCAGGCTATTGGCCACAGGAAATGCATCACAATATTTCCCCTTCTATCCATTTGATTTATTATCACAAGCAACAATCACGAAATATATATACATATTTAAAAAAAAAAAAAAAAAAAAAAAAAAAAATCTATATATATGTATATATATATATATATACATATATATATATATATACACACACACATATATACATATATACGAGATATATTGCTACATTCAGACACATTCTGCTTTCACTTATAGATGCATACTTATCCATCGGTATACACATGTGTATGTGCTTATGGGATAAGTTCAGACGACTTTCATATTAACATGTACAATTATATTTCTATCTCTATTCATTGACATCTATTCATTGAGATTCCCTACATAGCAATATAGGCACACTTGCATTTGCGGCCTTCTGTTCACAATGCCCAGAACTCTCTGCCTCTACGTACTGGCACTTTATTCATATGCGTATGTACATCTCATATGTAGGTGCATGGACAGATTCCTTTCCATTGATGATTATGCACACTTACCCACTTACTTGGGTATATCTGTGCACGCTACATGTATGCTTATACAGCCGCTTATTTCTTGTGTTTCGATCTCTTGTCATTGGCATACTTCTGACATCATCACTTGAGCTGATGGAAGTTTTTATTCCCTCGGCACATATATGTATTCATTGTCATAAATTCATCCCTACCTTGCTTTTGGAGGACGACTGCACTCACAAAAATAAAATAAAATGATAATAGCCTCATTCACGCCTGAATGTATGCTCCTTCACATTTCAGTAGGGGTTGGTCCTTTGGGATCCACACATACCCCCTTCACACCCACAGGGCTAAGAATGCCTCTCTTGGTGCAAGGACGGACAAGGCAACCCAACTCATTTGCCTGCAACAATCGCCCATAAGGCTGGAGATGCACAAGGAAGGATGAGGCAGTCCAACTTAGAGGTGCCACTCTGGACACACATGCCTTTCATTCCTTCCAAGTTTGTAAGGCATCCCTTCTTTCTCCCCTTGCCTACAACAACCCTTGGTTTGCACCACTGTGATTGTGACAAAAGCTCCACACAGGCCCTACATCCTAGCCAGCCTTCCCATGAAGAGGTGTCTATCCTGCCTTACAAGTTTTAGCGGACCCAAAAACTGCCCACTGGGCAGGAGACAATCACCCTCAGCCCATCTCTTCTACTCCTCTCTAGTAGCAGAAGGCCTGGGTCATAATTGTTTTACTCTACATTTGGGAGAAAGGCATATTGACGAGGACGGATGCGTCCCACAAAGCACAACGAACCGTCCATTAGCCACAGGGGTGTACCTTTCTGCCCACTCATACCAGCACGGCAGATGCCGCATTCAAGCACATCAGTTCACCCCATCACCTTGCTTGAACACAAATCCAGCATCAACGTCTCAAACAATTGGCATTTGAAAGCACTTTCTGCACTTAGTCTCCCCTGCCCGATCCTTTCGGCCTCTACACACAACCACTGCTGTGGTTACAGATGGCCATTCCTCCTCAAGCACTGTCTTTCCAATGAGACACTTCCAGAGGTTTCTAGCCTAGGCAGGCTATCCCATCATGGAGCCCCAGCCTTCGGTCAAGGGCCTGTCAGAGGATGACTTTGTTGTCACTTCGGAAGCAAGCACCATGTCTTTCTGACACACGGTTGCACCACAAGACCCCGTCAACTCTTTCCGGCTTCCTTACATTGCAACATAATCTGCATGGTGAACACCTTCGTCCCTGAAGCACACAGCAGCTGTTTCCTGATTTACCCATGCTGATTGGTGTCCTTTTAGGAACAGTATATGATAATCAGTCGTGTACGACAGTCTCCATCAGAACAGCAGAGGAGGCATCTGCTGTCCAGTCTATTCGGGCTGGAATTCAATTATACAATTTATAGTAGAGAGTGTTTTGCCCAAGTTGCATCCCCGGTCCCTCAATCAAGAGGGCCTTAGGACTCATCATTGGGACGGTTCCAAAAGGCTACCTAGGCCTAAGGCTACAGCACTAAGTCCCAGTGCAATTTGACTTCTAGTCTGAGAGACATAGTCATTCATGAAAGACTAAGCTGCAAATGATTTCCCTTTGCAATTAAGAAACCACTGATAATACAGCTCTCACCTTGCAGTTGGCCATACTAAAAACGTATGTCAGATCAGTGCCTTGATGTCAATAGCCAGTACAACACATCTTGAGCCACTTACCTCCCTGCCCCGCCCTGCTCCATCCCAGACTCAGTGCGCACCACTCACAGCCAGAGGCCTGTCATGGATCCGGTCCCCTTTCTCACTAAAGAACCTTCAGCAAAAATTTTCCCCATGGAAGCCCTCTTCCATTTGGGAATTCCACCACAGAATGAGACTCAGTGGCCTGTGGGCACATGAAATGCACTTCCACAGCCTGATCCAACCCAGCCATTGACTGCAGACAACTTTCTGCAGGTTACTCCAACATGCCACACTCAGGCAGAGAAGCCACCAAGCCTTCCGTATGTCCCTTCGTGATGGTACCTACCTGGGCAATTACACAACCCTGTCCCAGAGACACCAGGGACATCAGGTCTTTTGTTGCCAAATGTCTGCCATTCTATGCATAGGCAACATACCAGTGCTGTCATTTTTTGACAACGTCAAAAAAGGGGGGAGGGGCAGAGGGGGGGGAGTGCCCATCGCCTATAAGCTCGCATGGAGGAGCTCCACAGATCTGGCTGTCATGCCTGAGGCAGGCCCAACACGGTGACCTACCTCTGTCTCATGCCACAGTTTCCTTCTAACACAAAAACCACTTCCACTATCGGCCCACAAATCCGTTGTGGAATCATCAGATCAAACCACATGCGCACCTCCTTGCATTGACGCTCATCCGCGCTCATCCGCTCAGCTGTGGTCCACAGACCTCCCCCACAATACAGCTGTGGACCTCCGTCTTCTTTACCCGCACTAATGTCCTTAGGCGACACAGTACACTCTACTTTCGTCAAATTCTACTTGAGGGACACCTATCGCCTTAGGGATAATGACTCATCGACTTCTACCAGAGAGATGTCGCACGCCTGCGGGTTGATGGCGCAAGAGCCATCGCTTCTGTGGTAGCTGCACAACAGACCATCACAGCACACAGACAGTAGAACAGGTGAGCCCTCCACCTTGTCGCGCTATTCTGCACTAGTTGGGTCACGGTTAAGTATGTGTAATTAAAAGGAAATTTTCTATCTAAAATTACGTTTAAATAACATACTTACCGTGACCCAAATTTAAGACCCTCCCGTCCTCCCCGCTTCCTGTTCTCCCTGCTTGCTGCGCTGGTGATGGCATATTGCCGTCAAAAGAGGGCGATAACCAGCGGGACAAAGGGGAGGTTACCTACTTCCGGGAGGTTATCGGCCGTAGTTTCGTCTGCTCCGCATAGGCGGATAGTAGTTTGCACAGGACAGGAATGTCAGACCCCTGCCGGAGTCTGCACTAGTTGGGTCACGGTAAGTATGTTATTTAAACGTAATTTTAGATAGAAAATTTCCTTTCTATTCTTTATATTTACACAAAATTTCAAAGCTGCATGAACATGCATTCTTTTTGTTTGTTTGTAGATAGTTTTCTTGTAACATGAACAATAGCCAGTACAGAGTATAATGAAGGAAGTCATCGGGCAGTATAGAATGAGTTAAGTAAATGGAATAAAGGAGATTAAAAAAAAAAGACTGCTGACCCTTGAGTTTAATTCCAGAAGATGGAATAGAAAGTTTTGACAGCTGAGCCTCTTCAGTAAAATTAGTATAGTATAAAAGTATACAAGTCTATGTGTATGACATTTAAAAGACGTGGCTGCAGAGTTTTAACTAAAAGAAAAGTAGTTAAAAAAAAAAAAAGAGAGAGAGAGAAAAGAGAAAAAAAGTATCATGTGTATTATATGAATGACACATAACCACAAAGATAGATTGTTGAGATTTGTCCTTGCGTAAATATAAAAAGATACTGAGGAAAGAAAAAGAAGAAATTATAGAAGACAGTGAAACTGTTTTAACAGAAATTCGTTTGTCATGCAGTGGTAGACACAGTCACAGTGTGCCTCTCACAATAACTGATGACATTGACAAGGGTCACCTGTAGCATTAGGACTGTCTGCTCCTCTGTTGTTCTGTCATGCTTGGCCACTGTCCTCACAGAGGTCAGGTGTGAGAGTCTGAAACCAGACTGTGGATGGATTAGAAAGTGGCAGCTACTTTTGATTTACTTAAATACACAATTTGTGGCGGTGAAAAACCATAGTGATTTTTAGTCTGAAATAGAAAAACACACTCACATCCCTGCACATTTTCTTAATAACCAGTGAAGCTTGGCTTTGGAAGGCAGACACTGACCAGTAATTGAGGCACTGCAGTCATTTCAGTATATTTTGGGAAGTGGGCTTGTTGCTGAATTCAGAGGCTAACACTAACAGATTTCAAACTGGCCAGCTGTTGATAGCTCAAAATGACTGTTAGTTTTGTGGGAAGGGAATTTGTGTCACAGAATTGAAAAGTCAGTTACAGTTACAGGACTCAGGGATTGAATCTGGATGAAGGCATTTCTGTTTTTCTAATCCCAGGGGGAAAAAAAGCTTGGGACTGTTTATTTTCATTTGGATCAGTTTTCATGCAAGATGATAGGTCGGCAGTGTTTTCTGTATGTGTTTGGAGCTGATGAAATATTCAGACATGGATATGACAGAGCAGCTGTATGAAGCAGTGGAAAGGTGTATCATCCCAGGAGAGTGGGTTCTTGTATTCTTTGCGTTGGGTTCCGAGGCGAGTTCTGCACAGCTCTTCCCCCTTTTGCTTTGGGTTCTGAGTTGTTCTGCACATCTCTTCTTCCTCTATCCAGCTGTGAACAAAAAGTCTTGAGCATGAGCAGACAGGTGGCAGAGGAGCACACACATCACAAGACAAATTAGATGATGATGATCCAGATTGATGTTGCAGAAGAAAAAAAAAGAGGAAAAAAGGAGTTCAGATAGACATTGCTAAAAGGAATAGGAAAAAAAAAAGAGTATTCAGACTCCTGCAGTAAATATGAAGTTGTGAGAATGAAAGCAGCTGCAGTGAGGAAATCAATTGATCCGTCTTCTTATGGTGATGGGCTGCAGTTCGTACTGTACTGGTTCCCGTCAGTGGGGTTTACGTGTACCTATTTACTAGCTAGCGGGACAAAGGGGAGGTTACCCACTTTCGGGAGGTTATCGGCCGTAGTTGCTCTCTTTTTCTCCGCATAGGCGGATAGTAGTTTGCACAGGACAGGAATGTCAGACCCCTGCCGGAGTCTGCACTAGTTGGGTCACGGTAAGTATGTTATTTAAACGTAATTTTAGATAGAAAATTTCCTTTTTAATTGACTTAGGCAGTCATTTGTTTTGGGAATAAGCACTGGTTGGTGTTTTGTGTTTACATATTGTAGAGAGAAAGCCAAGAGCCCCTGTAGTACAGGTTACCCCTGTCATATCCTGGGATTCTGTACTCTGGAGAAGGGATCCTGGGAGTTGATCAGGATCTATGGGAAGCCCTGAATGTCTGGAGAATGGGTGTTTGTGTGAACGATGTGCAGGTGTTGTTCAGGACTTGACACAAAACATACTGGGACTTACGGTGTTTTGTAATTGTAAAATTTGTATCATGTAGATGTTAGTGTGCCTGTTTGTTTGATGGCCTATTTGTGTGATTTATCTTTTCTGCATTTGTGGACTGACCGCCACATTCACTTTCATAGATCTGCAAGCAGACTTCTAGTTTTACAAGGTGTATGACTGATTTTTACCCAGCCATTTCGACAGTTGAACTCCCATTTTCTGTGAGCGCAGTGGGTCAAGTTGTTTATCCTTAGTCCACTGAATGCTGACATAGATGACAGGATTTTTAATCTGTATTTATTCGCTTGCAATTGAGACAAGAGTCAAACTGTGTGCCTGTGTTAGAAAATAACTAAGATTCTAACTTGGCAGATCATGCAAATCACTTGAATATTTCACATGTTTGATGTAATATTATATTGCAGTGGGGATATCTTTTAGTTTACAACATAGAGCTTGGTTGTCTTTTTCTGAAGTATGATTTGCTGTCAGTGGCTGTATGAAGAAGGCTGTTTCTTAGTGTTGTCAGTTGTGAGAGCGGTGTGAAAGCAACACTCCAGTTGCAGCTGAGTGAGTGCATCTTTTGGAGTTTTGTCAATTGTTGGCCAGCTGTGTGTGTGTGTGGTGAAGGCCAGTGTTCTGTTTCTGAGTGTGGTGGTGTGGGTGGTGGAGGAAGACACTTGAATTGTGGTGATGTGGGTATGTGGAGGAAGATGCTTAGTGCTGTGTTACAGAAAATGGTTGGTTGGTTGATTGCATGGACAATGCCAGGGTGCTTCAGGTGAGCCAACACACATGTTTGGCACAGAACGTCTGAAGGGAATTTGTCTTGCTTTGGAAATTGAAATACCTTCTGCTTTTTGGAGGCTTCAGGGATCGTTCTTGAGATCTGCATGGATCTGTTTAAAAACAGTTGGAGTGGAGTGTATGTGCTACCACTTTTTTTTTGTGTCCACATTCATCACAACAATCTCTGTGTTTTCCTCCTCCTCCTCCTTTTTTGTGGAATGACTTCAAGCTGTTTCGGTCATCCTGCCATGTTTCGTTCCTGTAAGGTGCACACTACAGGCATGTCAAAGCTGAAAAAGTGCCAACATTCAAGGTTTATATCTCGTTGACATGCTCCCACAGCACACACACACAGTGACACACGCACACGCACACACACACACACACACATGCGCGCGTGCGTTGACATGCTCCCACAACACACGCGCACACACATGTTGACATGCTCCCACAACACACACGCACACACACACACACTCATTCACTCGCTCTTTTCTAATAGGCCAAACTGATTGCCAAGTCTTTATGATTATCTCCATGAAACACTCAGTCATCTCCTTTGCATCTGGTTGGTGACAAGTGAGGGACATACTGCTGGTGCCCTCAGTGTCAGACATACCTTCTAGCAGGACAAGAGTCTGACTGACCAGCAGAGAGAGTGAGCAAATGGGCAACCATGATAGTATGTTTTCATAGACTCGACTTGAATAGACTTAACTTGATTAGTTGATCCAAGTTAACGACAAGCAGGCCTGCCAACTACTATGTTTTGAGCTGTGCATCTCATGATGCTGAGCCTCAGAATGCTACGCTGATAAAAAAAAAAAAAAAGAAAGAAAAAAAAGTGCCATGTGGAAATGGCAAAAGTCAACTTTAAAAAAATCCCAAACATTTATAAGGTAAATATCAGTTCCAAGAGTGAATTAGTGTGAAAGGCATTGATTGTGCAGTTATTACCTCGAACATTTGGTGCTCAGTTTACATTTTACACACTTTCAATTTCCATGGAATATGCTGTTGACAGATCAGTTTCATGTTGCTTTGTCATGTTTTACCAGAAAACAAAACAAAAAAACCCAACACCCTAAGAAATTGGGGATGAAATGGCATCAGCAGGAAAGACATCACCCACAGTGTTTCTGCCAATCTGACTCCATTGAACCTTCGTCTGTGAACTCAGATTACATCAGTATTCTTTGGTGTCAACTGCATACTGATGCAAATACGATTTCAGACATTATTTCAGCCATTTGCCTGCATGTTGGTTTCTGTGTGGTGTGTTTGGCTACTACATAGTTTTCTGATCTGAAGTATCCAGTTGTATAAAGTAAGGTAATGGTTCATCAAAGGTTCATGCCAATTGATTTAGACAGGGCGTCTTGTCAAAATCAAATGCTAACACTCCTACTAGTCCTAGTCAACACACATTGCTCCAGTTCAGGATAAAGATTTTTGGGCACAGTGAAAAGGGTGGGAGCAGCAGTGAGTTCAGTATATATATATTATCTGTTAATCAGTTATGTAGTCTGTATGTACACCACTAGCAATTGATCAGTTCATAGGGAGAACACCTGTCGCTCTTTTGCCTGTGCTTCTTTCCTCCCCCACTATTGTAGTATTGAATTTCATTCCTCGTTATCAACCAGTGAACGATAGCCAACCTCTCACTGCCCCTTCTTTCCTTTGTACCCCCCAATCTGCCCTCTCCTCCACTGTCCCACCCCCTTTCAAGCTGTGGCTGTCCAACTTGATAGGTGTATCACCTCATGAAATGAACTGATACCTGTCTAGATCAAAAGGGGTGTCATGAGTGTGAATGTAGTTTGGCGTATGATATGAGGTATATGCACAGTACTGCAGGGTTAGGGCCAGTATGACCGTGACCTAGATCAGTAGATGACATGGTCTTTTCTACAACTGTCATGATATCAGATGAAATCTGTCTCTTTCTGTCTGCTTGTCTCCTCTCTCTGTCTCTCGCTCTTTTCCTGCCATTTCTCTCTCGCTCTGTTTTTGATCTCTTCTGTGTTTCACTGCCTAACCTCCCTCTTTGTCTCTCTCCTGTCTCTCCTTGGGACTAAACGTTAACAGATGCAGTGTCCATTCTGTGAAAATCAGATGAATTAATTTCGCCTCTTAAATCTTTGTCTCTCTTTTTCTCAGGCACTCTTTGTCTCCAGCTCTCTCTCTTCTCACTCTCTCTTTTTCCCTCTCCTCTCATCCTCCTTCCCTCCCAGTTAGAACCAGTACAGATGTGGTCCTATCTACCAACTCTCTCTCCCTCCCTCCCTCCTCTCTCTCTCTCACACAGCTGCTGCAACAGCAGTGTAGTCCAAGCTGTGTGCAGTGATGTAGGGGGTACAGATTTTGTCAAGAGGTCCATAGGGAGCAGCCACCTGGGACATGGCCTGTAGTGGGCTGTACTTTGTTGGCGAGGCAGTCAGCAAAGTCAGCTGCAGATACGATCAGATTGATAAGGTAAAGGAGAGATGGAACATGTTAGATGTGAAAGGAGAGAGAGAAAGAGTTGACAGTTAAGTGCTTTAATGTCAAAAGCTTACAAGCACAAAGAGAGGGGGAGAGAGATTTTGAATGGTGTGGAGAAGTGAAAATGTTACATACATTTTTGAATGGGGAAGAGAAACTGAGTGAACTGAAAGAGAGGGTCTGAATTATGGAAGTATGGAAATGTGAAATATAATTGGGAAGGGAAGAGAGGAAGACGGAGGTAAGGGGGTGAGCTGTCAAGCGTTAGTTATTGCACTGACAAAAAGTGACATCACCAGGGGTCTTATGCATAGTTGCCAACTAAACGAAAGTTGACCACTAAATCTCAAAGTAACAAATGCATGAAACCTTCCTTCTGGTTGTTTCAATCGAAGTTAGCTCCTAAATTTACACCTCCTTGGGAGGTGTTGGAAATCCTTTAGTTGCCAACCATCCGGGCAAACAAGATGGCGTGTTCGTGTTGAAGCGACAAAACATGCGTGCAATCCGAAGAGAACGCGTACCAATGGACCATGCATATCCAATAAAAATGTTAAATGACTTGCGAATCTACATGAATTTTCGATTTCCAAGGCATGTATTTTTTGATTAGCATGAAAAAGCAGGAGACAACATTGAAGAATGAAGGACATAATTAATCACTCGTGCCCATTTTGCAAATTTGCCTGACACATCGATTTTACACTACAGGGACATTTCAAAATGCTCTGGCAGATTGGATCAGTGTGGATCAAATGACAGCATTTCGCACAATTACGCGAGTGACCAACGCTTTCTATCGTTATATGGGAAAATGGATACGCGAACAAGAGAGGGAGGTGGCGAAGTCGGCAAAAACGGAAAGTTATTTGCGATGAGAGACATTACAAATTACTTAAGTCACTTTTGTTTTTAGCTGGATGAGTTTGTAAACTTTTTTTTTTCCAGCAGGTTCAGCACTTAGTTCCTTTAGATCACTTGTGAGAGTTTATCAGTGTGCAACTGCAAGGTGATGGTGGCTGTTTTTTTTTTGTTATTGTTGTTGTTGGGGTTTTTTTGCACATGGGGAAGGATTACCTTTTCATATATTCAGACTGCCCCTTCTCCCGTTGATCCCATTACAAAGTATCTTATTTTTGTCAAAGATTCATGGTTGTTTCTAAAACAACCTTCTGTTCAGCTTTCAGTTTCATCAAGTTTGTTTATTCCAGTTGACTGATCTAGGTCATAATGATTGTGTTGGGTGTTTCCCAGACATTTTAATCTGTACTCCATACTTAGTGTCATTCAAATCACTACGAGAAGCTTTTATATTACCACCACTGCTGTTGTGAAACAAGCACACATTAATTAGGCTATTTTGAAATTTAACACATGTTGTAAACACAACGCATTGATTTCGAAAGTTTAACTTGACAGCTTACCAGTTTTGCCCTCATTTTCTTCCTCAAACGTTTGCAGTCTTTGCTGTTTATGTCATCCTGTATTCTGTATGCAGCACTTCCCAACTTAATGCATTTTGGTGCAATATATAATTATATTTTATGATTTTCGTTGTCCTGAGTTTTTTTTTGTCTGCAAGCAGGAAAAACTATCTGTGCGCACGACTATTGACTGACAGTTTTGTGTATTCCCGAAGATAAAAATAGCGCACCTGACTTTGTTGTAAGCTTCTTGTAAAGTTTTGTGCATATTGACGTTCCGACAACGGAAGTTGGGAACTATGAAGTTGTCAACTAGGGCAAAGTTCTCAACAACAGTTGTAAGGTTTCATGCATAAGACCCCAGAATGACATTAAAAGGGGCAGCAAATGCCAGTTGTTTTAAAGTTGGGTGCCTGTGATTCAGACTGGTGACATTTTGATAGTGAGCTCAGTGCTCTACCTGTTGTCTACCAGTTTTGGAGTTGCGGTTAGATTATGGTGAAGAAAGGGTCAAAGACAGATGTTCAGAAGGAGAGGAGAAGGGAAAATTGCACATTAATTGATTGATGAACACAATCGGAAATGATAACCAGCCACTCCAATTTTCTTCCTTGTGATTTCCCAGAAAGTAGTTTTTCTCACAGGGCATACATTGGTGAACAAACTCAATGATGGATACATGGATAGAAATTTGTTCAAGGCTGACACTTGCTGCTTTTTTGCTGCTGTTTTCACCCATCATCCTGCATTTTGCTGAGGATAAGGGGCCAAACTTCGACTTCGTGACGTTTTGTGATTGAAACACAAAGGGTAGCCAGTGGTGCTGAGAGGGGACATTGGTCTGTTGCTGAGGACTTATCTCGGCAGGATCTCTGGCGTGCGTCATCCTATGTGATGAGCTCAGATTTGCATCCCTGTCAGATCAGACCCTGGGGATATTAATCAGATGATGAGGTGGTGTCTGGAAACCAGGCCATGGTACTTGTCAGGTTAACAAGTTACACACATGCATGCAATAAAGGCACATGCAAGTTGCAGCTGTCTGAAGATGTTTTCTTTTTGTCTTGTGGAATCAAAATCAGGGTTTATGTTCATGGTACGTATCTGAAAAAGTGAGTTAATGTTTCATTTCCTTTCACTAATTTTGTATTTAAAAAAAAAAAAAAAAAAAAATTAAATTTCAAGTGATTCAGGAGAAAATTTTGACAGTCTTTTTTCTTTAAGTTTTAAACCTTTAATTAGTTTCTTTGTTTATTTACTGTCTTGCTCTCCCCCCCCCCCCCCCCCCCCCCCCCACCACCCCACTGGAAGGGGACATGCATGAACTTGGTGAACTTCAAAGAATGAATGTCTGCCTGTCTCTCAGCTCTCTCAGTTCGCTCTCTCTCTCTGCCTCTCTCTCTGTGTCTCTGTCTCTGCTCTTTCACACTCTCTGTGCTGTATTTCTGTCTTGCTCTCTCTCTCTCTCTCTCTCTCTCTCTCTCTCTCTCTCTCTCTCTCTCTCCAGTTAAAATCATTGGAACCAGTTGTCAAATCTTACTGCCATTATGAAACTGATCAACCAATAAATAGAAATGAGGGGGAGTGGGGGTTGTGAGCTAGGGGGATGAACTTGTTATTATCTACAAAACTAACTGCAGCTGTAGTCTGGCAAGATGATCCGGTGAGGGGTGGGAGGATTGGGGGTGAGGGTGTGGGGGGGGGTTGAGAAAGAGGACAGTGCACCAGTCCGTCTAAACTCCAGGACTGAGCACTGTGAGCGTGGGAGTTGTACAGTCGTGACGCAATAGGCAGATAAACAGGTGGGGGTTCCCGCCACTTGCTGACGAGAATCTCCAGTCCCATGGTGTTCCCCCCCCCCCCCCACTGTAATATCTGACTGTGATCATGACAGGCAGTGTGGTCCACCTCCATCGTCCTCCCTGTTCTCAACACACATGCAAACACTGATGCATGCACACACTGATGCATGCACACAGTCTCTTTTCACACACACACACACACACTTCTCTCCACCACCTGTTGCCCACTCCACAACCACCGCTTGTTCTCTCTATGTGCAAACTAGTTTTTATTTCATTTTAATTTAGTTTTTTCTCTCTCTCTTGTTCTGCTGTTTTGCGTGGGGTTGTTGACGATACACGGGACATGCTTTTTGTTTGTTGCATCATCGCCAGCTGTAAGGGCTGATGGGAAAAAGAGGGGCTGCCGTAAGAGTAAATATCCAAGAGGATATGGTTTCCGTAGCAGGTTGCATTTAGCAGTGTCATTTTGAAGGAACCCCAAATTGTCAGTCTGCCAGCTTGCCTGTCTGTCCCCTGTGAATCTTAGTGGGCGCTTTCAGCCACTGTCAGCCACATGTGCATTACTGTGAATTGTGAGATGTACATAGATATAGTAAGGTATATGGAAACTGAATGTCTTTGACAAGCTCTTGCCAAAGTGAAACACACCCTTTTAAATGTCTGAACTACAAGATTGAAGTGCAAAAAAATAAAGAAGAAAAAAAAAGCCAACAAACTTTGACATTTATAATATTAAAACAGATACTTTATTTATTTATTTATTTATTTATTTACTTTATTTATTTATTTATTTTGTTTATTCATTTTTTTTTTTTTATACATCTTAATATATTTATGTATCTATTGTCAACACCAGTCAATTCAGTGGTACATGTGAGCAGAGTTGAAAACATTGTTGACATGACAGTTTTAACGTTGGTGAAACCAGCCCACTCTGCTTACTGTAATGAAGCTTTATGTGTCTATAAAACACATTTTGTTTGTATGAGAGGGAGTAAGAGTGTGTCACTGCATTGAAGAGCATTTTGTAATATATTTATGTATCTATTGTCAACACCAGTCAATTCAGTGGTACATGTGAGCAGAGTTGAAAACATTGTTGACATGACAGTTTTAACGTTGGTGAAACCAGCCCACTCTGCTTACTGTAATGAAGCTTTATGTGTCTATAAAACACATTTTGTTTGTATGAGAGGGAGTAAGAGTGTGTCACTGCATTGAAGAGCATTTTGTAATTTTATGTGTTTTCTGAAGCGGCTGAAAAAGGTTAATTAGTGTTTGTCACTTCTGTGAAAAAACATGAAATATTTTTCTGATGTAAGAAAGAAAAAAAGAAGAAAAAAAAAGAAAGAAAAAAAAAAGTGAAACAAATTAGATTATACGGCAATACGATTTTCCCAAGTGAATAATTAGCAATGATACAGCCATCATGTGTGACGTGTCACTTGCAGTGTGCTTTTCTTGTCCTTTTCTCTTCTTTTTATTTGTCCACATGTTTTCTCTTTATTTTTTTTCTTCAACCTCATTTTTAAATTATGCATTTTTTTGGTATTGCTTGTATCAGGAAGAAGAGAAAGAAAGAAAAACAAGAAAAGGAAAGACCGAAGTAAGTAATCTTGTCCAGTTTATATCAGTTCGTCGTTGGAACGGTTTAACAAAAACAAGGGCAGTTTTGCCACTGCTGTTACTTTGTGAATTTGGGCTCAAAAGTATTGATGCCTTGACAGGTAATGTATCATTGTATCATTTGAATGATTTGCTTTTCACATTTTTTCTTTTAACATGGTGGGGATGGAGGCAAACCATGTGCATGCTGGAGTTTTTGTATTTGTTTTATTTTTCATTTTTGATGATTTGTGTTTGTTAATGTATGTTTTTTTTTATGACAGTTGGCATTTGAAGATGTTAACTTCATTTTATTACTTTGAAAGTGTGCACAGTCTCTTTTACATTACTGCACATGCGTGCATGTATTTTAACTGTTGATGTAGCCATTGAAATTGTTATTCTGTGGATTGGGTTTATTATTGCCAATAGATGTTACTCTTAGGGATTACAGTGGACCCAGCATAGGAAGAAGAAAGTTCAGTTGCCCCAATTCATGGGAGTTTTTGCCTTTCCTTTACTCTTAAAGCTTGAAAATTCTCACCGTTGGACAAGGAATTCATTTGAAAATCGTTATTAAGAGAGCTCTGATGCCTGTCCCCTACCCAGACCCAGATATTGGTTGAAAAAAAGTAGTTTTATTTAGCAGGCAGTATTTGATGATGGGAGAGACCTGGATGGATGGAGAATGTTGTGGGCTGTTCCCAGCCATCGCCCCCACACTCCTTACTCCCATGGAAACTCTCTGGCTCCCCTCATTGTTTTACAGGATGTTTTTGTTTGTTTCTTTTTATTCTTTGTTGTTGTTGTTGACATTTTTCATGTTTTTGTGTGTGTTTTGGCTGTAGTTTTGTAGACTTCACTAACATTAGTTTTTTCAGTCATGTCGACACCTCTGTTATCGCAAACTACTAACGTAACTTCAGGAATTGTCTTGAAGAGTTGTGTGGTTTGGGTTCTTACTGCTGCCAGACCTAGGGTGGGGTGGGGTGGAATCTTATGGTGCACCATTATGGGCAATGCAGATTATGTGCCTGTGTTCGGGGTGGACCACGTGTACATCTTTTTGTTCAGTGATCATGTGTACCATAAATGTTCTTTTGATTTGAATATTTCTATTTTCTTCATGTAGTTGGTAACTCAATATTTTTTTCAATTGTTCAGTGTTTTATTAGTTGTTTAACCATGATTGATACTAACCTTTAAAAAAGAAAAAAAAAGTGGGTGGGGTGAGTGACAGACTATGGAGAAAGGAGTATCATTTCGCAGTGAAGCAGTCTGTTCTCACCCCTCCCCAGATGCTGATGCTTTGTTGGTGTTTTTTGGGGTGGTGTGGGGGTGTATGTATGGGTGGGGAGACAGGGGGTGTATATGAAGGGTGTGGGGGGGTGAAAAAAAAGAGTTGACTGCAAAGTAGGAACAGTCCAGTAAAACACATGCATGTACCATCAGCACGAGGAAAACTGAAGTTCTCCATCAGCCAGCCCCGGGGAAACCCTACGTTGAGCCCAACATCACAGTCAACGGTCAGAGACTCAGTGCGGTGGAGCGGTTCACATACCTTGGCAGCACACTGTCACGAAATGCGACCATCGACGATGAAGTGAACATCAGGATTGCAAGAGCAAGCGCAACTTTTGGTAGACTCAGTGCAAATGTCTGGAACAGAAGAGTTATTAGTCTTGAGACTAAGCTAAAGGTCTACAGAGCAGTAGTTCTCCCCACTCTACTGTACGCCTGCGAAACTTGGACAGTGTACCAACGACATGCCAAGAAGCTGAACCACTTCCACACAACATGCCTCAGGAAGCAACTGAACATCCAAGTGGCAAGACAAGACCCCAGACACAGAGGTGCTCGCAAAAGCCACCCTTCCCAGCATCTTCACCATCCTGATGCAGGCCCAGCTTCGCTGGGCTGGACACGTGGCGCGCATGCCAGACCATCGGCTGCCCAAAAGGCTCTTCTGTGGCGAGCTGCAACAAGGGAAGAGATCACACGGAGGTCAGAAGAAGTGCTTCAGAGATACTCTGAAAGTCTCTCTGAAAGCGTTTGATATCAACCCTGACTCCTGGGAGGAATCTGCAGTGGACCGTGACAAATGGCGCGCTGCTGTGCACAAAGGCGCCAAGTTGTGCGAGGCCAACAGGACTGCTGCAGCTGTTCAGAAGAGGCAGGCCAGAAAGTCACGGGCAAACAAGCTCCCTGACAATTATATGCCTGTCTTTGTCTGCCCCAACTGTCAACGAACATTTCGTGCGCAGATTGGACTATTCAGCCATCTGCGCATTCACAGATAGATTCATGAGCATCCTCCCCCCCACCCCACCACCACCCTCCCCCCATCCCCCAGCTGGATGACAACGATGGTCATCATCGATCTCGATGGACACACCACACATGAGAATGTGGGCGTGGTGGTCATCACTCTCAACCATTGGTCAGTATGGGTAAAGATTGGGTTGGGTAGGAGGGATTGCTGGTCAGTGAAAACATTCAGCAAGCCTTTAGGCCCATTTTCAGTACTTGTACTCATTTTAGAAGTTCAAAGCAAAACAAAATTGACATGCTGTTTTTTTTTTTCCCCAGTCCTTAGAAATATATATAAAAACAACAAACAAGCAAGCAAGCAAATTACACAAGTTTGTAAGTTTGACTTGCTTTACTGGGGAAAAAATAAACAAGCCCCCTCCCAAAAAAATTTTTTTTTTTAGCTTTAAATAGAATGATAGAGAAACTTAAAAAAAAAAAAAAATCATAAAGTATCTTTCCAACCAAAATCATGTTTCTCATCTGAGAATTTGACGTCAATTCATTCAAGGGGCATAAGTCAGCATTATATTTTTAGTGCCATTCATACAAGTTGCCAATGTATAATGCCTCTTTAGGTTGGTAAAAAAAAAAAAATGCATTTGGGTAACTGATGAATGTTACTGTCAACAGAAGTCAGCAGCCAATGAGATCATCTCGGCATAAAAACACCAGCAACAGAATAAATGAAATAGTGTGATTAATAGGTGCTGTTAATGTTTTCCATAGCCACCTCCCCCCCCCCCCACAAAAAAAAAATGCTGTGCATGTCATTAGACAATGTAATCCATGTCTTGTCAGTGGACTTCTGTGTGGCTATTCCTGTATGGCGACCAGGTACTCTGCTGTTGGTACTGGTCAATGTCAGTGGTAACTTGACCCAGTCATTGCAGCCAGAGGTCTAACTGAAGTCATCTGATTCTACAGTGAGTGGAGTGCGGGGGAGAGGGGTGGAGGTGTCCGTTCATGCTGAGACCTGAGGGTCCGTGTGTGGGTGGAATGTGGAGTATGGTTTGCTGCCCCTTCCCACTCCACCAGATCTGCGATGTTGGGGCAACGAGGTCTCTACAGCCTGTGGTCTCCATCCTGTATGCAGCATGCTTACCAGTGGACAGACGACTAGCCTTTGAGAGAGGAGAGGGTGGGGGTGGAGGGGCGGAGGAGACCGGCAGGAGGGTTTGACAGTGTAGGGTTTGGTGGTGTGTGCTGTCTGTGCTCACCTTGACCTTGCACTGACCCCTGTCAGTCACACGGTGACAAAAGCTGGTGACTTTAGTGGGACTCCCTGACTGCTTGTAAAATAGGTTAAGACAAGACTGTTTTATTTCATAAAGAGAACTTGCATTTGGTGTGGCAAATTACCCCCCCCCCCCCACACACACACACACATTCTCTCTCTCTTTCTCTCTCTCACACACTCTTACACACACTCACAGAGTACAGCCCCTTTGTAGTCATCAGTATAAGTTGCAGCTAATGCAGTTTTGGGCTCCTGCAAATCATGTCCAACTTTCACTTGATGGGTGGCGGTGATGGTTTGGTGGTGGCTTGGGACAGCCAGGAGGGAAGGGGTGTCCTCATATGGGAGGGGGAATTTCCTGGAAAGAGCGAAGGATGCAATGGATTATCGGGCATTGTCCTATGGCCTGACAGTGGGGTGTGATTCATGCTTGAAACCAGTGTATTCCAGGAAAAATCCTATATAATTTCTTAGAGCTTTGTACACAATCATGTGTTTGTCAACATGTCCAAATTTTTAGCTCACTGTTTAAACAGTGAGTGTGTTTAAGAGCCTAGTTCTGTTTGTTTTTTAAGCTCCACCCCACCAGTCATCAAATTAAAGTGATTTTATGTCAGTTTGTGTTTGCTTTTTTATTTGTTTTATTTTTCATTTATTTTTTATTTTTGTACCTGATGTATATCATTCTCTGATGAACGAATACACAGAAAGCTCAAGACTAGTGACACACGTGGACATCAAAATGAGCCAGCCAGTCAGCGAGCCACGCGCCCTTGCGCAGCGTTGGTCACACACAGTACACACGTGACTGACTGACTCACACACATACACTGATCAGTGACTGACGGAGCTACTTACCACAGCTAACACATTCAAAACACACACAATGCAGTTATATTCATTGTTACAACAAACAGAAAGCAAATAATAAACTGACAAACCTCGTGAACACCCACCTGCATCTTGAATCAGCTGAGGTTGTCTGTGTTCATTTTCGTCAAACAACCCCACCTTCCACCCCCCGCATGTTGAAATTGGTGTCTTCGGCATCAACTTCACGCAGTTCTATCTCATTCAGTCTACAGTCTTGATCTCCACTATTTGCATCGTGAAGTTTGGGGGTTGTCTGCGTTCAGCCATGGCTTTGCAAACACAACTTGAGCTTCATACAAACTAGCAAAACTTTCGCCATAAATATGACAATGAGGTGAATATTTTTAGCTAATGGAACTCAGGAGATAAAGAGCTGTCAGGGGAGCTATTTTAATGGTTAGCAAACTGTATTTTCTGTAGTGCGGGACTTGAAACATAGAACGTTGTAACATGATGTACAGCGTACGTCAATACAGCATTGGCGAGCGACATTTCATGACGTACGCTGTATGTCAACAGTGCAGTCAAGAGGTTGAAGCATACCTTGACCTTGACGTTGTAGATGTTTGAGGCCCAGTGAAGGGCCAGTTCATCTTTCCAATGTTCATGTACATTTTAGTGGCATGCGTGGCACTGGTATGTGTGGCAAATACTAAGATATACAAATAGTCAGGACTGATAAGTTGGAGTAGACACTCGCCAAATCTTTCCAATGAGCGTCGAGTCTGCCTTTGAAGCTGTTCATGGATGGCGCGCTCTGACCACGAACTCTGGGAGGTCATTCCACATGTTGACCACCCGCTGAGAGAAAGTTCTGCTGCGAACATCCAATCTGCACTGTTGTTTGTTGATCCTGAGACTGTTTCCTCTTGTTGCACGGTCACTAATGATCTCGAACTTCGGCTGATCAGAATCGTAGATCCCGTGTATGTATTTGTACAGATCAATCATATCGCCTCTATTTCTGCGATGCTCAAGAGTATGTAGTCCCAGGATCGCCAGCCTCTCAGGGTACGGCTTGTCTCTCAGTGATGCCAACAGCTTGGTTGCTCGTCGTTGCACGTCCTCCAGAGGCTCCACTTCACTACAGAGGGTTTTGTGGTGCGGCTGCCACACAGAGTGGCCGTACTCCAGGATAGGACGCACAAGGCTCTTACACAGTTGAACAAAGAGGTTGTTGCTGAGGAAGTCAAAAGTGCGCCGAATGATGCTGACAACTCTATTGGCTTTTGCAGTACTTTTTGCTACATGTTCCTTGAAGCATAACTTGTTGTCGACATGGACGCCAAGGTCTTTCTCATGTTCATGCTCCTCCAGCACTATTGTGCCCTGTATTCCATCTTGCATGGTGTATTCCACCTCTGACATTTTGTTCCCGAGTTTCAGGACGCTGCATTTTTGCGGATGAAAACGAAGTAGCCAATCCTGCGACCACTGCTGTAGTTTGTCGAGGTCATCTTGCAAGGCAGTCCTGGCTCCTGGGATGTCACTGCGGGTGTACAATTTTGTGTTGTCTGCAAACAGTTTCACTTCACTGGTGCAAGTATTCGGCAGGTCGTTGATGTAGACGACAAATAGCATCGGGCCAACAACACTTCCCTGTGGAATCCCGCTCGTCACTGGCGCTAGTTGTGATTTTGCTCTGTTCACGACTACTCGCTGCTGCCTGTCTGTCAAAAATGCCTGGATCCAGTTGAAGACCTTACCTTGGATGCCGTACGCTGCAAGCTTCATCAGGAGGTGTCGGCTGGGCACGGAGTCGAATACCTTCATGAAGTCCATGTATATGATGTCAACGCTGCCTCCTGCATCGAGAATCTCTGTCCAGGTGTCCATAACATTCAGTAATTGCGTAACACAGGATCTCCCATGCACGAAACCGTGCTGCTGCTTGCTGATAAGTTGATTTTCATCCAGGTGCATGATGACCTTTTCTCTGATGAGTTTTTCCATCACCTTACAGAGTATGCACGTGAGGCTGACTGACCTGTAGTTACATGGTTGTAGGCGGCTTCCTTTTTTGAAGATAGGCGAAACGGTTGCTTTTCTCCATTCCTGTGGAGCTTGTCCATCTTCAAGAGACTTGCGAAGAGTAGTGTAACTGGGTGGGCCAATATGTCAGCAGCCTTCGACGGAATGAGGGGGTTGATGCCATCTGGTCCTGTAGCCTTGTACGTCTTTAGGGTCTGGAGCAGTCTCAGTACTTTTTCTTCGGAAATTTCAAAGTCCTCCAAAGTCATACTGCACTCAGCAGTTGGTGGGTCAGGGAGAGGGCCATCATCTTCACGAGTAAACACGCTGTGGAAAAAAATTGTTCAGCAGCTCTGCTTTTTCTTGATCTGATGTTGTTTTACTGCCATCTTCCTTTTTCAGGTCTCCTATCCCCCGATCGTGTCGTCGTCTTACTCTTGACGTATGACCAGAAGACTTTGGGATTCTTCTTAGCTTCAGCGGCCACTGTGGCCTCGAACCTTCTCTTTGCTTTGCTGCATTCTCTGCTGGCTTTGTTCCTTGCCTTAAGGTATGCTGTGTAGTCACCTTTTTCTCGTGTTTGCTGCCATCGTCTGAAAAGTCTATGCTTCTTTCTCACTGACTCCAACGTTTTGTGATCCATCCATTTCATTGTGTGAGCTTGACTAACTGATTTGAGCGGTACTGATTGCTGGACAGCATTGTTAATCTTGTTCTTAATAAGGGTCCATATGTCGTCCACGCTTAGACCATCCAACTCACTATCCCAGTCTGTCTCCTGTAGATCAGCTCTGTGTCTATCAAAATCTGTTTTTTGAAAGTTGAACCGTTTCTGTTCTGGAGACTTGGCTTTGGAATGATCCAGTTTGATGACTTTTCCCCGTTCCAGGTGCCACTGAAATCTCTTCAACCAATTCCTCACGGTTTGAAAAGACTCAAGGCCTGACTAAGCGCGTTGGGTTACGCTGCTGGTCAGGCATCTGCTTGGCAGATGTGGTGTAGCGTATATGGTTTTGTCCGAACGCAGTGACGCCTCCTTGAGCTACTGAAACTGAAACTGTAACTGAAAAGACTAAGTCCAGCACATTTGATTTTTCCCCTTCTCTGTATCTTGTAGGTTCTTTTTGATGTTGCACAAGGAATGCATCCTGGGTGGCTTTCAAAAAGAGTGTTCTGGTTGATCTGGGCCTACTTCACTGATTTCTTGTTTCCAATCAATGCTGGGAAAGTAAAAGTCACCAATAAGAAGTAGGTCTTGAGTAGCTGCCTCTGTAGCTTTACCCAGGAGTGCATTTAGCTCCTTTGTGTTCTTATGGCTGCTGCTTGGGCTTCTGTAGATAAGTCCTACAAGTAGAGATGAGTTGTCTGCCGTGGTACATTCAACAAACAATGCCTCTTTAAATGTGCTAGTGTCTACACGGTCACAAACCACTGGTTTCAAGTCTTTCAAAACCAACAGGCATATCCCCCGTCCATCTTGTTCGAGAGTATGAAACAATTCATAGCCTTCGATGTTGAGTTCACACTCTTGAAGATCATATCTTGACCTTTTGGGCCTCAGTTCTGTAATGCCTATGATTGCTGGCTGGTGCATCTCAACCACTGCACGAATCTCAGCTTTCTTTTTAGTCACTGCGTCCACGTTACAATACATACATGTGAAGTTTCTTAACTCAGATTGAAAAGATGAAAAATTTGAAGATGAAGAATCCTTCTGTTTAAAACTATGTACAGTTTTCCTCTGTCTGCTGTTTATGACTTTTTCACTGGGTTTCGCCTTGGGGCCAGATCGGGGTATTTCCCGATATTCACAACCTGGCCATCTCGTCGAATCCAGTGAGCATTGTCGTCCCCCGAGTTTTTTTAATCCTCTCTCCTTTGTTTGAGTTCTTGGTAAAGAGCCTCTTCCTCCTCTCTCTCCTTTGGGGTCAAATCTTTTAAGTGATTTTGCTGATAATCCTGGGATCTCTCTCTTCTGACTGTTCTTGTACCTGCTTCTTCGCCTTGTGAAATGCTTTCAGTGTTTCATCACGAGCGTTCTCAGAGGCAAAGGTCAGTCGAAGAGGCCTTATCTTCTTGGTACCACCAGCTTCTTTCTCCTCTCGTGTTGCCTCATCCTTCTCTTTACTACTGAAGAGTTTTCCCAGGCGACGGATCTCTGTTGGTTGGTGTATTCCCTTGATCTCTTCAGTTATCTTATGCACTGATTCCTTGTCTTTTGTTTGACCATGTTTCCCCTTGGATGTATCTTCTTCAAGTCTGAATACTACCAAGTTGGTAGCCCTTCTGGTACGGTCACGAAACTCTGCCATCTCTTTCTTGGATGCTTCGTTTGCTATCTCGTACATCATCGCCTCGTTCTCCCCCTTATCCTCTTGTGGTCGTGCTATTTTCTTCACAGCATTTCTCATTCCTTGTGGGAGGTCGCCCACTTCCATCTTGTTCATCTTTTCATTTATTTTATCTCCTTAGGTTATTCACCTTATTTTCAAGCTTCACCATGTTCAGCAGAAATTTACTTGCAAGGCTGTTGCATGGTTTGGGGCAGTAGAAATGGATTGTTGCCAGAGGTTTGTTGCTGTCTTTTGTGATTGCCTCATACAGTGCCTCTTCCATTCCAACGCACGCAGCATGGAACCATTGATCACATAGCTGGCATCGAACTGCTCTGTCTTTTTTGGAGGTTTTCTTGTTGCATTTATCGCAAGTGTCATTTCCAGTTACTGATCCTCTCCTACCACCACTACCACCAACAGCTGCCGGTTTGTTTATGTTGTACAGTATACAAAAAGCAAAGTCACTCACCACTGCGTGATAGAGTTGTGAGGGGTATTAAATGGAAGACAAACCACCATATAGTTTCTCTAGGGTCCGAATTGGTGAATGTTGGTCGAACTCACTCGAAGTACAATCATAAGACTTGCCGGAAATGGTCGCCAGAATCAAACAAAAATGGCTGCGACTCGGGTCAACACATTTTTTACTGTCAATCTTCTTCAAACTTCAAAAAATTTTTACTACAGGGCTTAAATCTGCCAAACGTGTGCTGGGAGTTTCAAACTGCTTGCCTGTTCATCACAGTTTGCCACTGCCAGTCACAAATTTCATGAATTTTATCATGTTTGCCACAGACAAATTCAGAACGACATGTTCTTGCCACGCATGCGCACACGTTCCATTTCTTGTCCGCAATTAAAAGAAAATTCTTGTTGGACTGTGCCATCAACAGGTTTAATGCTTTAATGCATGTTAGTATTATACAAAGGGTATACAAGAATGAACTTGTTGGACATTGGATTTACAATGTTTAGTCTGCCATCTGCCTCAAAAGTCTGTTTCTGTGGGAATCATTAAGCATGCAATAGCCACTTTCATTGTGAAATGTATGAGTGGAAAAGTTATAGAAAAGACCGGAATGAATGGGCAAAAATTTGAAAGGTATGAATCAGAGTTGCACGATCTGATTTGACCTGGACTGTCCAGGTTATGCAGTCTCATTCCAATACTATGTAGCAACAGTGCAAAGTTGAACAAAAGCAAAACAACACCCCCCCAAAAAAAACAACCACCAAAAACAAAAAAAGCAAAAACAACAACACTGACAAAGAAAAGTTTTTTGAAAACAAAGAAAACCATACAATCAATCAAAGAAAACAAATTTTTTTTACGGGTGAGCAAGAAATATTTTGATCAATGAATGATATAAATCTATTGTTAACCTCGCCCACCCACTTCCCCAACCTTGCACAATGGTTTTTTTTTTTTTTTTTTTTGCTGTTGTTTGATTTTTTTTTTTTTTAATTTACCCTTTTTATTATTATTTTTTTAAAATGATTATTCCCCACATGAAGGTTCTACTGTTTTTCACACCCAAATTGAAAACGTTCCATTCAGCAGCTGATCTCAGTTCAGTGCAGGGGCGTGACGTCATTAGAACAGCTGGTGAGGTGACAGTTTTTAGGAGTCGTTCCGGGGTCGTGGTCTCCACGAACCATGTGTCGGACCGGATCACTCCTTTGCTTCAGGCTGGGGTGGGGTGAATGAACTTGATCACCAAGTGACAGCTTGCATTTGTGTGTGTGTGTGTGTGTGTGTGTGTGTCACACACTTGAAACGCACCACCTGAGCGCGGGGTGCTGTCTCGTTGTCTTTTTTGTCATTCTGTCTTTCTCAGTGTCTGTGACTTGTCTTCTATTGCCTCCCTTATTTTGTGTGTCTGTCGCTGTCTCTCTCTCTCTCTCTCTCTCAAAGTAGCTTCCCTTGATTGGCAGCCAATAAGACGTTCCGATATCTCCGGCAGTTAACTAATTATGAACGTTTTTGTGACGATTAAACTCAACATACCTGTTGAGGGACTCCCATCGATATCGGAAAGCATGCTAAATACAGTGCTGCAAGACGTGAGGCTGTCCTATTTCAAAATCGAAGGCAGAGGCGACCAAACAGTCGTCGTTCTGCCGGAGACTGACGACGACTGGTCAGCCCCATGTTGCACAAGCTGAAGACTACAGTGCTATAGGAAAAACAAAAAACCTGCATGCAGGAAAAACAAAAACAAAACAAAACAAAACAAAAAATGGGTGGCGCTCTCAATGTAGCGACGCGCTCTCCCTGGGGAGAGGAGCCCGAATTTCACACAGAGAAATCTGTTGTGACAAAAAAGAACAAATGCAAAATACTGTGTGTCACCTAGTGTCCGTCACAGATCAGCAGACAGGGGAAGAGTCAAAGCATACAGACAGAACCGGGAGAGAAAGACAAGTGAACGTGAATCGTCTCTCTCTGGTTTATTTTGGCCAACCCTTCCGGGTCTATTCGGTGCCAGTGACTCAACGCTGACATGCAGAAAGCTTTTCACGCTGACATGTCTGACAGCCACTCTCCCCCTTCTTTTCCCCGTCACGGTGTGATGACCAGCAGATTGACATGGCACAAGGTGACAGATATTCAGATAATGTCTTGATGTGTCGGCTAACAAAATAGACAATTACTGAATACTTTGAGTACGTTTAAAGACACAAAGTTGTTAAAAATGGAAATCCTTGATCTGGACATGACTGATTAGTGTCGCTGTGTGATTCATTTTTTCACTTCCTGTTTGTGATTTGACAAAGAGCATCCATATACTTTTGTATTAGATTAATTGCATGGCATATATTCCAGGTCATGATCATGTAGACAGTGCATCAATTCTATTGTTTCGTCCTGTTTCAAACCGTCTCCCTTCCCATTTCTGAAGACTAGGCAATGCCTAAAATAGTATCCTTGAGTAATAAAGGTTTTGAATCTTGAATCTTTGAATATCTCTCCCTCCCGTCTCCCCCTCACCCTCTCTCCCTTTCCGCTTCTCTTTCTCACCTTCCCTCCCTTTCCGTCTTTCTCTTTTTCACCCCCCCCCCCCCTTTTTTATTTATTTATTTTTTTTTATTTAAATCACGATACATTTTCATCACGGTCGGCGCTGACGCTTGCACTCCCCCCCCCCCCCCCCCATGGATCGTGTGGCGTGGTCGATCCGTTGCTGTTCTTGGAGTCTATGTAACATTTGTTTTCAAAAAAGGGGCCCGTATACTTAAAAACAATGTGATTTAATCCTCGTTTACAAGAAACCACCTCTTCCATGTATTGGAAGCGTTGTGTGATTAGAAAGCGCGCCATTTTTCGTGTAAAGTAATATTTTTGTTTGTTGTTGTTTTTGGGTTTTTTTGTTGTTTTTTTTAAATCGACGGGGGACAGGACTTTTCAATACTCCTCTCCCCCTCCATTTTTATTTTATTTTATTTTATAGTTAGTCTTTTGATGACAAGATAAACAATAAGCCCTTGGCGGATCCACGACGAAGCAAAAGCATGCGTCACAAGAAGAATCTGCGCGTCATTGGCGCGGGCGCTCACTGAGCTGTAGTGTGTGCATTTGTGTTATGTTTGTTTTCACTATGCTGTCATAGCACCGGGGGGGGGGGGGGGGGGGTGCCGCCGCTGTCAGTCAGAATACCTGCTCTCTTCCTCCTTTTCTCTCTCTCCCTTCCCCCTTCCTTCCCCTCCTCTCTCTTCCCCTCGTCTTGTTCGTAAGTTAAATCCCCAACTCAAATAGCTGTGGGATGTATCACGGAGAGATGGAAAAAGACCGAGAGAAAAAAAATAACGCATTTACCGTCGAGGTTATTGGCAACACCACAAGTTGCGACTCTCCCTTCCTCCACCACCACCACCAGCCCTCTCGCCCCTCTCTCCCCTCCTCCTCCCTCAGATCCGCCCGTTCCTCTTCCATTCGCGCGAACATGTTTTTACCGAACAGTGATGATCGAAAAAAGTTTTTGTCTAACATATGGGAAAGAAAAGTGTAAATTTTGGTTTTGTGTTTTTTTGATGAAATGTTACTGCATGGTAAAATGAGTGTTATTTTCGAGAAAACCTTACTGGTTCAAAATTTGAAAATAGTCACGGGAAGGGGGGTGGGGATTAAATAAAAGGACAAGTACTGAAATAAGAAATTTGAATTTGAGAAACTTTTGGGGGCGTATGGAGGAGTGGGGAAGTGGGTGGGTGTCATTTAAAAATCGTTTCACATCACATCAACCAAGTGCAGTCACGTGAAGGTTATCGTGTCGTGCAGAAGAATGAAATGAATTTCATTCTGGTAAATTGGGGCGGAACCTGACCTCGCGGTGTCAAAATGTGGTCAGACAGATCGCACAGCGTCTTTTGTTTCATTTGGTTGTTTCCTCTGTGTGTGTGTGTGTGTGTGTGTGTGTGCGCGCGCAGGATGGAGGGGTAAGGATTATCTCGACTGACTGTGGCGCCAGGTGGTGTGTGTGTGTGGTATTGGATTAGTGGGGTCGATGAGTAATGGGTCAGCGTGTTTTTTTAATTGTTGAATGCAAGTCACTAATCTTGTTGAGACGTCTGCATTTTGTCACGATGTGCGTGCTTCCAGCGCATCTAGGGGTTTGGCTGGGGGGTGGGGGTCATACTTGTATTAAATGATTTACTGACAACGCGCGCGCGCACACACACACACATGCACACAAACACGCACACACGTCATCCGGACATATATTGGCACGCAGAAGTGGGGTATTAAAAGAAGAAACAAAATTAAATAAGAAATGAGCCAGAATTTGGTTTCGTTTTATTTATTTAATTGTTCCAAAGAACCCTTCAAATGCAAGAAAAGTTTTTAGGTCGTGGATTGTTCGCATGTTCGATTTCATTAACGAAGATTACTTAACTACGTGTACAACAGAAGTTATTTTTAGTTATAGTCGGGTCATCTCGTTTTAGAAAAGATAAGAGAAAAAAGTGGGTGGTTGTGTAAGTGGAGGGGTGGGGTGGGGGTGGTTAAGTGCATGTTCTCTACATAAACCACTGTAGGTGTTGTGTTGGTTTTTACGTAGGGTGACTAAGCGGGCGGGCGTTTGAGAGGCCGTTCCTTGTTGCCCAATTTCTGCCCGTTTTTCCGGATGTCTGTGTTAGTGTCTGTTCGGATATTTCGGCGGTTGGCTATCAAGTCGAATAGCAAAGAAAAAAAAAATTATGGTCCCTCACCGAGCTTTGAGTCAGTCCAACACATTGCCCTCTAAAATAACGCCGCTACACGAAACGGGTTACATAGCGTATTGTCTAACCCGTGTGCCCGGCCTTGACCTTGGCGGCGCGTGCTGTTTGCCAATTGGAGGGTGGCCCGCACATAGCTGGCCTGCCGAAGCATGCACTGTGCGCGTGTGAGGAGACAGCCAGGAACAAGAGGAACATCGGAGGGAGAGAGAGAGAAAAAAGTTTTTTTTTTGCGTCTTTCCCATCTCCCCCTGGGCCGTGATTAGAGGGAACACGTAACGTGGAGTTTTGTGTTGGGGTGGAAGTGTTCCAGATTTTTCGCCATGTCCGCCATATGCTGAAAAGTTGTAGAACAAACTCTGGGCCGAAAAGTTCGCCGGTCGACCTCTTCAGTCGTACCGGCAAGTAGACAAGAGGGAGAGAGAGAACAGTGTGTGTGTCGGGGGTGCTGTGTAAGTGAAAGTACACGGGCAGGTCTGCTTCACACGTAGTGGGCTTGACTCGACTGGTGTTGGACTGTCTGTGTGCTACCACCACCACGCCTTGGCGATTTTTCCTTCCGTTCTACGTGGCTCTGATAGCTCCGTGTGTGGTGAAATTGGACGAGGTTAACCACCAGTGGTAGAGTTCACGTGGAGATCTCGTTCCCTCGTGCACTCCCAGCTGCGACGCAGACGTCGGACGTGGTTGGGGGAAGAAGGGGGGAATGGTGGTCAGGACTAGTGTGTTGCGAGTTTTGTGTGTCAGCAGCTTTGACCGTCTGGTCTGTCTGTCCATGGAGTTTTGTGGTTGGCGGTGTTTCCCATCTGGGCCGTGTGTGAAGTATGGTGCTTGAAAACGGTCATCGTAGAAGCTGGTCCCACTTTTCTGGAAGCCATGTAATCAGTGCGGTGAATGTTGCATTGACGGTGATGTGATAACTACCACGGTAGGAGTAGAAGAGAGAGAGGGAAAAAAAGAGACAAATTTTACCACTTTTTTGACGATTTGTGATCAGTCATGGTGAGGAAATGTTATTCTTCAGAGACCACCCCGCCCGTGTCGAAGGCCAATGCCCCTCAGACTCAAACCCCGGCTCAGCAGACTCAGAAGCCGCCCCAGCCGGCTCAGCAGCCCCAGCCCCAGAGGGATGGGGGCAAGAAGGGCAGGAAGAACAAGCGGGAACTGAACAAGAAGAGCAAAGAGGGCTCCGACATGGACGCATTCTACGATCCACAGCCAGAGGTAAGAGAGAGAGTTCACCTTTCTTCGTTTTAACCTACTTTTTGTGGTTTATCTGGGTTATCTGTTTGTCTAGTGCGTCTCTAACTTTCAACACTGTCACACTCACCTTCTATCTTTCTCTCCTAGTTTGAGATCATCCGTTTTGTCATCCAGCTTATCCAGTCATCGAACATAATTATTCCCCTCTTCCTCCTTTTCCATTCAGTTTCACCCTTACCTACCCCCTATTCCCCCTGCCTCTGGCTTTTTCCGTGTCTTGAGGGACGTGTGTGTGTGTGAAATAATTTTTTCTATGCCCTCCCATTACTGCGCCAGTTTTCACCTTCAGCAGAGCTAAACTACTCCATTCCATCTCCCGTCCAACACAGAGGGTGTACACACATCATTCATAATCATACACGCTAAGTTTTTACGTACACAAGTAACACCCCCTACCACCCCCTTACCTCCGCCAGGTTTATCACTTATGCAAACCCCGTATCTGTCGCCAGCAAACACTCCTGGCCCGCTACAAACCAGGTGTGCTGAGCATGGCACAGTCTAAACACGTTATGAAATCCTTAGACCTTTAACTTACCGGTTCTTCTAGTTGTACAGAACTGAAGCTGGAACTAACTTCTTCCATTGTAGATGAGGCCCCCTTCTCCCAAAATTCAACAAAACGACGTGGAGTAAATGCTTCCCCCCCCTTCCCGCACCCTCCTCAACCCTCCCGCTCCCCACACACATCAAGAGAAAAGGACTCACTGACCCAGCAGTCTGTACAAGCGTGTCAATCAAACCCACTGTTCCAACAAGCACGGAGCAGAGACTGAAAGTGAACACAGAAAATTTTATCATTTCAGGCTAAATTATCATGCACCAAACAGAATGGGCTGGAAGATGAGAGGGAGATGATGGAGGAGGTGGTCGGAAGGCGTGATAATCATAGAGGTGGCAGGGACTTGGCTCGTGTCCAAGTTTGGGGGGTTGGAGTGGAGGGGGAGGGGGGGGGGAGTGGCAGTGTGCTGCTGCATTGGAGTGGGGCTGTGCTGTACACAGATTTACCTGCCTGTGCCAACCCGACCCTCTGCTCTCCAGTTACAACAGCAGCAGCTGGGAGATGGGGGTGGGGAGGGGGATAGGTTGCTTGGGAGTTTCTCTCTTTGTTTTTGTAGACATGTGGGGAAGGAAGGGGGTGGGATAGTGTTTTTGTGTACGTGTGTGTGGTTGTTATTGCCGTGTGTGTGTGAGATAGCACACCTACTTATAACTTCTTTATGACTGTGTCACCCCTTCCCTTTTCTCCCTCTGTCTTTCATGTTTGTATTCTCATCAGTTTTGTCTCAAAATAGACTTCCCCTCTCTCCTTTCCTCCCTCCCAACACTTCCACTCCCTGTGACTATCACTCCACTCCTTCCCATTCCTACCTCCACGCCCCCCCACCCCCACCCCCCACCCCCAGTCTGTCTTCCCTGTTCCTTCCTTTCCCACTCCAATCTCCCACACCTGATACCCTCTGTAAGTAACCCTGACTTCCCCACTGAGTGACCCACTCTGTCCCTCAGTTGCCTCAGTGTGAGTGTGTACCTCCCCCCTTTGGTGTGATGGTGTGTGTGTTGAAGGGGGAATGGTGGGCCTGTCAAGGTGGGAGTGGAAGTAGGTCATTGGGGAGGGTGTGTGTGTGTGTGCTTTTCTCTTAATCCTCCCTTCATTCCATCTCCTCTCCTCACCTCACCTCTTCCATCCCTCTCTCCCTTTCTGTTGGGAATTACTACAAACCTCCTACAGATGTTGTTCTTGTGCAGTACACGCACAACACAAGATGTTCAACATGCGCAAGCTCTTTTTCTCCAGCTAAAAAACTAATAACCTCCTGACAGGTTCTTTTTGCAGAACAGGCACGCATGCACACACAGATGCATACACACATGTGCATGCACCCCCACCCCCCCACACACACACACACACACACACACACACACACACACATCACCCATACCCACACACAAACACACACACACACTAGCATAGCAGGTCCAACCAAAGTAGAAAACATGCACACACACACACTCACACAGACACACAAATGTGTGTGCGCACATGCGCACGCTCGCGTGCACACACACGCGTGTGCATGCATGCACACACTCAACCAGCCCCCACCCTCCCATGACACACGTACAAAGTAAATACAATGAATGCAGAGATGAGGGTATTGATTTTTCAGCACCTATTCCTTCAGTTACTTTTTTAAAGGTTTCATTATCAGTATCAATAGAAAATCTATGGGATACATTGCACAAATGTTCTTCGATTATTTTGTTGTTGTTGTTGTTAAAAGTCAAATTATTAGAAAAAGTAAGGGATACAAAGCAGAAGCCTCTCTTCAGTTACTTTTTTAAAGGTCTGATTATTGGAGTATTGTTTGAAAATCCATGAGATAGACAGCACAAGAAATGGATGCAAAATAATGTGTTGATAGTCAAACATTATTTTTAATGAAAGATGACAAATTCATAAACTTTTAATTGACTTAAAAAAAACTAGGATTCATTGCCAACTTCCTTGATTATTCCAGCTGTATTAAGTGGATAAAAAGAAACATGCATTGGAATGTCAAGATAGTAATACAAGAAACCAGCAGATTACAAAAAATATCCAATACCAAAAAGGGATGAAAGATGCAACAGCTCAAGAGTTTCTTCGTTTATTCATTTTAAAGGTCTAATTATGAGAGAATTGTTGGAATATCCATTGCATACACAGCACACACACAAAAAACAAAACAAAAAAAAACATTCTTTCAAGTTTTTATTTTTATTTTTAAAGATCTGGTAATATTAGAGTATTGTTAGAGAGTATCTAAGAAAGTGTATGGGACATGTAGCAGGTGTTTTTTTGTTGTTTTTTATCCACATGACTGGAGCACAAGTGGAACTAGGAAAGAGAGGGGACTTAAGAGTTTGTGTTGTAACTAGTGTGAACAAAAAATCTCACAGAGAAGGCAGGATTTACTGCCGTTTTGAATGACAACCACTGGTTTGTGTGTGTGTGTGTAAAGATCTTTATTAGGTTACAGTCAGTGCACAAGTGGAAGGTGATTGATTGAAAAAGATCTAATGGATGCTGGTTATGCTGTATCTGCTGATAATGAACTGAAACATTCTTTGATCTTGACTTTACAGAATAGCAAAAGATCTGAACAAATCAATTTAATGGGTAGTATGTTTCACACAAGAGAAGCAAGTGATAGTGATTCATTGAAAGAAGCTAAAGTGATTTCACTTTTGGGGGGGGTGGATGGGGGCTGAAGGTTGTCACTGGGCTATTTTACCACACAAATTTAGTGATTTCCCCAATCTGTAGTTCTTTTATACATGCCTTAATTTCTCAAATCCACAGTAGTGTTATGCATGCCTGTTGTCTGAAATAAAGTATCCACAGCCTTTTTACCTCCATTGGCTCCTTCCTGTTCCATTTTTTTTTTTTAATAATTTTTTTATATTTTATTTTAAAGATGACATGACCTTACTGGTTTATCTATTGAAAACTGAGCAAAGCTGAAGAAAATGGTTCAAAAGCAGTATCTTATCTTTCCTCTCCTCAGCACTTTTGATGACTCATTTCCTGCCAATTGTACTTTTATCAAACTGATAGTGCTCTGTAGAGATCTCATCATCTGGGGAAAATCGGAACTAATCACACATCCATTTTCATTCTGCTGAATGGCAGATTTACTTATTTTCTTTGTGAGCAGCTTTACATGTTGAGTTAAAGAAAAAAACCAGTAGAAATGATTGAAACAGTCCAGACCTAAAGAGAATGGTTAGCTTTGAAAGAAAGTACATGATCAGTCCTCTGTCCCCCTTCCCTTTCCTCCTCCCCTCCATCCTCCTCCACCCCAACTCCTCAGTGTTTCACTTTTCAAGTGAGGATGGGAGTCTGAAAATCACTTTCCCCACAGCAGCACAGACAAAACGATATTGATTGTAGTGCATATTTTTACCATACACATTCTCATACTTTGCCTTATTTGTCTTATTATATGTTTACCTGTGACCACAAGAAGCAGTGTTTGATCATTGTCTTTTTACCCATTACTACAAGAAGCTGTGTTTGATCAGCTGGTAAAGACACCGGTCACTAGACGTGTGTTTCTCATGGCAGGCCCCTAAACAGGAGGCTGTGGCGTCCAGAGAGACGTCGCCCAAGGCTGCCACCCCGGCCAGCTCCAGCAGCACTAGCCCCCCTCCCTCCACAACTTCCCAGGCTGCCGCTGCTGAGGTGCCCCAGGCTGCAGCAGCCAGTGCACCTGCACCAGAGGTCAGTACGCCTGCACCAGAGGCCAGTACACCTGCACCAGAGGCCAGTACCCCTCCACCAGAGGCCAGTACCCCTGCACCTGAGGCCAGTACTCCTGCACCGGTGGCTGTTGAGGAGCCCAGTGCTAGTGCCCCAGAGGCTGAAGTGGAGGAGCCGCCTGCACCAGAGCCGGTGCCAGAACCCAAAGAGCCGAGCCCCATCCGTGAACCACTGTTGCCCAAACCCCCTATGGCCCAGTCCCCTGCCAAGCCCCCTATGTACTCCCCGGCCAAACCCGCTGCCCAGCCCCCGGCAGAAGTTGTCAAAGAGCCGTCCCCAGAGGCCCCATCTCCCAAAGCAGAGGAGGAGGAAAATGAGGAGGAGAAAGCCAAGCCTGAGGAAGAGGAGCAAGGGAAGGAGAATGGGGAGGTGACTGAGTCTGATCTGGTGGACATCCAGTCCAGATTAGTCAGTGGCCTGGGCTTGAACTACAAGGATGGTAAGGTGTTTGTGTGCTGCTGTTCGTTCTTTGATATCCTAGGAGTATTGAGAGTGATCAGAATGATGATAAGAGAATAAATTTAACCGTTGTTGTAACCGTGTCTTCTTTATTTGAAACTCGTCAGTCTTGCTGTTTGTTTCCTTGTGACTGTGGAGATTATTGTTTGTGTGTGCATCATGTCTTTTGGTGCACAACCAGGGATTGAATTTACTGACATTGGTTAGCAATTTGCTGTGTCTCACGACAAAGCAAGACTTCAGAAATGGGCTTGATCAGTTCATGCAATGGGACTGTTTCATTCACTGCTTGGAAGTAAAAATGCAGACACTGTTTAGCATCAGCTTTCCTTTCTGTTGTTCCTTCTTGCTGCTGATGTTTTGCTGAACCTTGGGGGGTGGGGGAGAGCAGGGTTTGGAAGGGGAAGGTGCAGGGATGGATGGGGTGATAAGATGTGATAGGCAGCTGAGACAGTGATAGAATCGGAGGACTACAGAGACTCTCTTTATTACTTCAGTGTGTGTTTGACACAAAAGAACCTTGTTTTCCTCTTCAGGCCAGTGGTCCCCGTTGAACCCAGAGGGGAAGAAGCAGTATGACCGGGAGTTCCTCCTGAAACTGCAGGGCAATCCTGAGTCCAGAAAGCCTCCTGCCTTACCTCACATGCCAGAGATATGTGTGGACGTGAGTGTTCTTTTCTCACTTCAGTACAGTTGTTTACAGTTTTTTTTTTTTTCTGGAGGGGTTGGGTTGGGTTTTTTTGTGCGACTGTTTGCATGTGTGTCTTTAAAACGTGTCAGTGAATTTGTTTGGTGTTGATATTTGTTGACTGATCTTGAGTGAAGAAGAGATTTATGTTCAAATGTTGAGAGCAATGTGAGGGCTGATTTTGAGAAGGAAACAAGAATATTTATCAAGAGTAAGAAGGAATGTCCAGTAAGAGAGAATGACCGAATGAAGACCATTGCTGATAGGGGAATGTGAGGGTAAGCTTTCCTGAAGCAACATGTCTAAGTACGTTATACACAGGTTTCTGGAGGTTCATTTGGTGGAGACTGATAACCAGTGTTTGTGTGATTTGCTTTGAATTTTAGTTTTCGCTTGTCTTAATGGTCTTTATCAATGACTGTCACCACACTTTATCATGTACAGCAATATGAGAGTGCAGACTTGCCAGCTGCTGTGATTTTAGAGTGGCATGCTACGCCCGGTTTGAAAATGCTACTCTCTCATTAAAAGTGCTGTTCTGAAATAGCAAAAATGAAGCAGCGATTAAAATGATAAATGAATAATGAAAGCTAAAGATTGCTACATTGATACAGAGAATGAGCTGGTACAGAAGTGAGGGATAATTGTCTTGCGGTGCAAAAAGCCTTTGGAGTTGTCATGAAATATACAACCTGGAAAGCCATGATCCTGTCAGGAAAAAAAAAAAAAAAAAAAAAAAAATTGAATCACATTTGCTTGCACATTCACTCTGTTAAATGCCAGGAGAAACATTCATGCATACCCCTGCACAAAACCTTGGTTTGCTAAAAACATGTTTTCAGATGGTAAACAAAATGCGTGATTTGGATTGATTTGGAGTATTTCTGTTGATAACGAAAAATGAATAAATCAGATTTCATGCCTTACATATTTAGATTGTAACAGTTTCAACTTCTTCAACTGCCATTTGGCATGCTGCTATATTACTTTCTGTGTCCGATGTTCATCTGTCATGATAAGGACCAGGAAGGGTTAATTGCATGAAAAATATTACCGTAAACTATGTGTTAACAGTGATCAAATGACATGCTGATGTTGGTGGTTTTAGTGGACGGATTAACATTCCAGCAGGCGACTTTCAGTTGACAAAAACTTCTGTGTAGTGTTGTAGTAATGATGAACAAAAGATATAACTGGGGTTGTTCTATGTTGTTGTCGACAAACCCCCACCCTCAATGTGCCCTCCATCCTTCCCTCCTTCCCCCCCCCCTCTCCCCACCTCTCACCCCACCCTCTAAAACAAAAAAAAAAGGGAGGGAGAACACCTCCACCCAGTCATTCTTACTTGCACACTCGCATTTCATTGATATGACCTTTTCACACCATTCTTTTATCATCTGTCATAATAATGATAAATACTGGGTTCTTCAGTCATGATTTAGTTTGCCATTGCTCAAGTGTTGGTGCTGCTACTCTCGGCCGCTGTTACGCGTAGCAGAGTTGAAGTGTGTAACAGAGTTAGAAATTGAGTATTGCTATTAGCAGAGTAAAAATTATTATCAGTAGTAAATAATTTATTATTTTATGTGCTATTAGTTATTAGTTGCTTATAATCACAGTTTGTTTTAATCAGTATAATGTAAGTAAAGGGGAGTGAATTTTACATTAGATGTAGTTTTGATGTAGTTTTGTCCCTTTTTTTGTCATGGTCTTTTGGAGTTGTGTCATGTGAACTTTGACATTGTGACTGCGAGTTCTGCTTGTCTGATATTTTGTTGATCACATCTCCATTCTGAAGTTGCCAGTTCACAGTTTACATTTCCATTCTGAAGTGGCCAGTTCACATTTCCATTCTGAAGTGGCCAGTTCTGCTATAACACTCAGTGGACCAGTAATTTTGTTTTCAAAGCCTCTGTCACTTTGAGAAGGGTTAGTTTCCTTCAAGTTGTCTTTGCTTCAGGATGAGAGTGCTCCAAGTTGTACATGTTCAGGTCAGATTTGCCCCATGTCCCATTGTCTCCTGAAAAGGAATAAACCACCTCAACCCCTTATTTGCCTGTTGAAGACCACATTTCCTTCTAAACAAATAAGAACCTTCATCTCGTTGTCCAGGCACAGCACGAATACCCCTGTTATATTATGTTACTGTCAAGAAATGAAAATACTGCTCTGAAGTCTGCTTAGGGGTTGGCAGGTCTGCAAGTGAGGGCTTTTGTGTGAGGTAATGTTCGGGTCAGTATGGAGATGGAATTGTTGCAGTACTAAAGTACTTTTGCACAGCAGTGACATGATCCTGGTGGATGGAAGGGTGATAATCGGGTTTGTGTGTGTGTGTGTGTGTGTTTAACAGCCCAGAATTGTCAAATCTGAAGACTTCCAGAGGGCCCAGATGGCTGCCAGGGTAACTGGTGTTCCTGATTTCACCCCAGGATTTTTCAAAAGCTTCCAGCGGGTAAGTGTTGAGTGAAAGTGTCATGTCCGATTGCTTGCTGCAGTACGGTCAGATGTTCGTGTGTGATTAGTAATTTTCCGCAGATTTTATGTAGTGCTAACATTACAGTTGCAGAGAAGCATTTTGTTCTTGTACATTTGTTTGAACTTCTCGGGGATTGAATATGATAGCTGTCTCAGCTATATTTTAGATCCTGTAAGTGCAGGTTTAAAAAAAAAAAAGAAAAAAAAAGGGCCCGTACATGGCTTTGTTAGCGTGCCAAAGCAACCAGGTTTGCACATTTGCTGCCTGTTCAAGTTTAGCCATTGTCTGATGTGATAGCTGAATGCCATTCGCATATTGATATGTTAACTTTCATGCGTTCAGTGATATTTGTTGAATTCATCAGGTCTGCAGCAGGAGCAGTATTTATCATGTTCAGAAATTACGTACATTTTTGTGTGGGCATAACACTTGAGGTTGTTTACCAAATGTACATTGTTTTTCTAAATTCTGATTGAGCAAGTGAGTTGGTAGTTTTGTAAGACTTGGTTGCCTGCATGATGGACTATTGTTGGAGATAGATACTCAAACTCCTTGTTGTCCCCTCACTGAGGGAAGATTGAACTTTAAAGTCAGGTTGCTGGTCACCATTCTTTAATAATATTTTGGACTTCCTCTTGGAACAGCATTGCCTTTGCCCAGTAAAGTTGGTGACATCACATAAAAGTACACACAAAGAAGTAAATGCACCTCAGATGCAGTCTACACTCATCCCATTTCACCAGCGTTCAGCAGTAAATAAAAGTTGATTATTTCCAGCAGGTGTTTGAGTCTATGATGTAGTATGATTTTCAGCCGGGGGCGTCACTGACGAAGCGCAACAGCCAACAGGGTCGCCGGGGACCTGGGTCCCAGTCTGGGGAGGGACAGCAGAGGATCATTCTGTCCACACGCCAAGAGGTGCAGCTGCACAAAACGGAGAACGCCTACAGACCCCAGTTCCAACAGACCAACACCAACGCGCCAGAGGAGCCGCAGGGAACAGAGGTACATAGTGCTGTCTCGTGTGCAGTTTTCTGTGTCTGTTTTTCGGATGGTGGTAGTTGTACACTTCTCTTGTGTCAGTGTTTTGTCTTGTGTTTCATTGTCTTCAGTGTCTGCTGTTGTGAGGGTGGTTGTAAGCTTCTCCTGTCAGTGTTTAGTGTTTCACTGTCTTCAGTGTCTGCTGTTTATGTGATGGTGGTTGTAAGCTTCTCCTGTCTGTGTTTAGTGTTTCACTGTCTTCAGTGTCAGTGTCTGCTGTTTATGTGATGGTGGTTGTAAGCTTCTCCTGTCAGTGTTTAGTGTTTCACTGTCTTCAGTGTCTGCTGTTTATGTGATGGTGGTTGTAAGCTTCTCCTGTCAGTGTTTAGTGTTTCACTGTCTTCAGTGTCTGCTGTTTATGTGATGGTGGTTGTAAGCTTCTCCTGTCAGTGTTTAGTGTTTCGCTGTCTTTAGTGTCTGAGGACACATTTTGTCTCTTCGTCTTCATGAAATTTTGACAACAGCTGTTCATTTGTTGTTTTTGTCTCCCTGTGTTCACTTTCTATTCATTTGTGTTTGATGGGACAGTTTTCACTGGTGGTTCACATTGTCTTTGTCTCTGTAGGGGTCATGTTTTCTTCTCTGTGCTCAGGGAATATATATATGTTTTGTTGTTGTCAGTTTTGCATGTATTTTCACCTTAACAGGATACTGTCCATTTTCGGTAACATAACCACAGTTCAACAGCTGGATTTTAGCAATACAGGCACTCTCTCTCTCTCTCTCTCTCTCTGGCTCACTCACCTCACAGACATGCACACACCCACCACACCACACCACAGGACAGCACATATATTCTTTGCTCCTTATCTCTCTAGGGTCATTTTATTATTATTATTATTGGTGTTTTTTTATGTTTTTTTTTAAGTATTGGGGCATAGAATTGTCTCTGCCTCCTTCCACATCATGCCAGAACAAAAGTAGATCCTTGTGGTTTTACTTTCAGGGCCTACTCCGTCAATTCCAAAGTATTCTGAACAAGCTGACGCCAGAAAAGCTAGACAAGCTTTCAGCCCAAGCCCTGGGAGTGAAAATCGACTCCGAGGCCCGTCTTGAGGGTGTCACAAACCTCATTTTTGAGAAGGTAAGACTGTTTGACTTGCTTGTGTCAACAAAGTCTTATTTTTTAGGAATTGGTTTTTGGAGAGGGAAGTCATGGGCAAGAGATTGAAATGAATGGTTTCTGAGGTGATAGTGGTTTTATAAGTATTTGTTTTCCATAGTGATCAGTTTAGCAATTGAAAAACTTTTTTGTGTTTGAATGCGTAAAATTGCAGTTGGTCTAGATATTAAAATAGCTTTTGCGAAAGATTGTGATGCTTACGCAGTGGAAATGGTTGGTTTACCGGCCTCTTCACTTGAATCCATTTCTTACCAGTAGGGAGAGGTGTTTTGGATTGAAGAGGGTGTTTTGTGTCTGTGTATCTGTTTTCCATGAAACATCTGTGGGATACATGAAGAATGATAATATGCTGGGAGTAATGTGTACATGTGAGGACGTGTACAATTGAGGATGGGTGCATGTCTGAAAATGTTACTGGAGTATTCACAGATAACACATCTGTTTTTGTTTCTTTCAGGCTATCGACGAACAGAAATTTGCCCGCGTGTATGCAGAGTTTTGCAACAATTTGCTGAAACTTGTGAGTCTTCAGTGCCTTTCTCTCCCTCCCCTCTTTGCCTGCCTCTCTCTCTCTCTGTGGTCATTTTCTCTGGGGTGCCAGGATGTGTCTGGGTTTCACCCTTCGCTGTGTTGCTGGTTGCACGCTTTCTGTCTTGTTCTCTGTCGACCTGTCGACAGGCTTAGATACTTGAAACAACACCTTTATCAAGTTTTGAATATTGAATCCTTGATATCAGTGAAAATGAACAGGTGATTGGGAGAGGAAATGGGGTCAATGTGGCAGAAAATGGGAAATGTGATATGAAAGGGTAACACCAATTCAAAAAGTCCATTGGCTGTTCAGTTTCCGTCGTAGTACAGTCCTTGCAGCCTAAGCAGTGACCAGCGGTGAACGTTCAATCCTTGGTTGCAGTCAGATGCTGCATATTCTTCTGAATGTTGTTAGATGTCCCTTAAATGCAGTCAGATGCTATATCCCCCCCTGAATGCAGTCAGATGCTATATCCCCCCCTGAATGCAACCAGATGCTATATCCCCCCCTGAATGCAGTCAGATGCTATATCCCCCCTTGAATGCAGTCAGATGCTATATCCCCCCTTGAATGCAGTCAGATGCTATATCCCCCCTGAATGCAGTCAGATGCTATATCCCCCCTGAATGCAGTCAGATGCTATATCCCCCCCTGAATGCAGTCAGATGCTATATCCCCCCCTTGAATGCAGTCAGATGCTATATCCCCCCCTGAATGCAGTCAGATGCTATATCCCCTCCTGAATGTAGTCAGATGCTATATCCCCCCCTGAATGGAATCAGATGCTATATCCCCCCCTGAATGCAGTCAGATGCTATATCCCCCCCTGAATGCAGTCAGATGCTATATCCCCTCCTGAATGTAGTCAGATGCTATATCCCCCCCTGAATGCAGTCAGATGCTGTATCCCCCCCTTGAATGCAGTCAGATGCTATATCCTCCCCCTGAATGCAGTCAGATGCTATATCCCCCCCCCCTGAATGCAGTCAGATGCTATATCCCCCCCTGAATGCAGTCAGATGCTATATCCCCTCCTGAATGCAGTCAGATGCTATATCCCCCCCCTGAATGTAGTCAGATGCTATATCCCCCCCTGAATGTAGTCAGATGCTATATCCCCCCCCCTCCCCCTTAATGCAGTCAGATGTTATATCCCTATTGGGGAGAACTAAGAGTGAAGCTGAGCCACCTAAATGTTACCTAAAATTTCACTCGTCAGAATCTGTCAATTTTCATGTTTTCTTTCATTGAACATATAACAATATTGGGATTACAGTGACTCGGCCAAGTGTCATAGAGAAGTGTGTTTTCTGTCCATATTGCTTGAGTGTCTGGAGCCAAAGGGTTGTGTCTGAAGTTGGTAGCACAATGATTCATGTTGTTTGCAGCCAAAGGTGTTGAACAAAGAAGGGAGAGAGGTCACCTTCCGTGGGGTTCTCCTGACGAAATGCCAAAAGGAATTCGAGAAGGACAAACTGACAGAGAAGTCCTTGGAAACACGCAAGAAGGAGTTGGAGGATGCTGCCCAAGCCGGCTCCAGTGAGGTAGGTGACTTGTCTTGTCCAAGTGTTGGGGAATGACATGTTAGCAGCCAGACGCTGTGATGGATTGCCTGTACAATCCTCTGGGTGTGAAGCATACCATCTTTGGTAACAATTCCTCAAAGGAATCCTTTGTATATTTCGATCATTACCTGTTGTCTCAGTGTTATTACGCACCTCCTTTATAAGAGGGAGTGGATGATGTGGGAGATAAATTGTTCCAAAAGGTCTGCATCTTTTTTTTTTCTGAACAGAGTGATCAGCAAACAGAACTGAAGAACCACATCTATTGCACAGTAATTTCCATGTCAGAATGATGAATCTGATTTATCAAGCAAAGGTAGGAGTGGCTCAAAATGTTCTATGATGCAAGACAACTATTTCTGGTCTGTTGATATGGCCTGCAGACTTTGACATGCATGATATTTTTTTTATATGTAGTATGGCAGTCCCGTTGAAACTGTGGGTAGCTGTGTATCATACAAAACCATGGGTAGCTGTTTACACAGACCCAGTAGCTGTGTATTGTAAACAGATCAAGTAGCTGTATATTGTACACAGACCAATCTTGAAAGTGCTGCTTGTGGGGCCAACAGAGTGAACCGTTTTGGTTTCAACAGGACAGGAGTAGCGCTCAGGAAGAGCTGGCTCAGGCCACCAAGAAGGCCCGCCACCGCTCCATGGGAAACATCCGCTTCATCGGAGAGCTCTTCCGCCTGAAAATGCTCACAGAGAACATCATGCACGACTGCATCTTCAAGCTGTTGAAACAGCGCGACGACGAGAGCATCGAGTGTCTGACGAAACTCCTGGACACTGTGGGGAAGGACCTGGATCATCCCAAGGCCAAGGTAGGTGTTTGGTTTCCCTTTTCTTGCAACTTTTCTTCTTTCCTTTTTTCCTATCTAAGGAATGCCTATATCCTATTTGTGCTGCTGTATAGTTGCAATTATAAATCCTGAATGTTTTTATGTTTTTTTTTGTTGTTTTTGGGTTTTTTTTTTTATAGTTTTGTGAAGTGTCATGTAGACAGTCATTTATTGAGAATTTGCATCAGTTTTGTGAACCACTGTGTTCCTCCCTCTTTTGAAATATGATCAGGGTGTTAGGAAAAAAAATCAACTTGTTGATGTAATCTGGAATCAGACATAGTAATGATTAATGATAATGACAGACTGTACCCATTGAGACGTTCTGCGTCATCATCTCTCCCTCCATCTCGTGTGTCTTGATCTGTGGGGTAAGAAAAGACATGTACTTGTGTTGCAGCATCGCATGGACCAGTACTTTGCTCAGCTGGAGAAGATGACTGCAGGCATGCAACAGGAAAGACAAGAAAAAGAAGAGCGGGAGAGACAGGAGAGACTAGAAAGAGACAGGCTAGAAAGACTGAAGAGACAAGGCAGACTGGACAGAGGAGACAGGGAGAGACTGGAGAGAATGGAAAGAGACAGACAAGACAGTCAAGACAGGGACAGACAGGTTGGTGGCAAGAACGCACCCAAAGACAAGCTGAGCAGTCGGGTCAAGTTTGGAGTCCTGGACATCTTGGACATGAGGAGGGTAAGATGTGTTTGTTTGTATTTATTATGTTTTATTTATTTATTTATTTTTAGTTTAGCCCTCCCTTTCTTGTTTCTTCTGTTCTCCATAGTCTGTCCAGCCAGTCCTCTGTCTCCTTGTTTTCCTTCCCACACACAAACAAAAATGCGGAGCTAAATTGAAGACGTGTATGCACACATGCACGCACGCACACACACACAATTGCACTGAAAACAAGACACACATAATCTTTCAGTTTATATGTGTATGTGGTTTTTAATATTAGTTGTATCTGTATGTTTATAGGTAAAACCAAACCAATTTAGTAAATCGCCATGCATTTTAAAAAAATAGAAAATGTTTAGAATCTCACCTCTGGATAGTTGTTAATTTCTTAACGTGTTTTTTGTGTATGGCCAGAACGGCATCATAAGTAATTTTCCTTGAACCACATACTTAGCTGTAAGCAGTCTGTCTGTATTCACAATCACACATTTCATTTTTATGTTTCCCTGTGTGTGGAGTGCAGAGTACATTAGAAGCCATGCTGTTGTTTTGAAAGTTTGGGTCGACTGTGTTCAGGACGGATGGGTGAAGCGCAAATACCAGGAGTTGAACCAGCCCACCACGCTGAACGCCATTCACCAGAAAGCCAAGGAGGAGGAGCAGACGGCCCAGTTCCTGAACAACCAGCCTCGACCAGAGCCCAGTGCTGCCCGTGGGGGTGCCAGGCCCAAAGGTCAGTGGTGGGAGAGGGGTGGGGCAGGAAAGCTCTTGGCCAGCCCATGTCTTTAGCTCTTTCTTGCAAGTTCATTTGTTTTTTTAAGAGTTGAAACTATTCATTTCATTTATTGTTGTTTTTAAAATTTTTGATTGATTTATTATTATTATTTTGTAAATAGATTTTTTTACTAAATGAGAATTATCTGCACTGAGAACATGAGGATATTGGTTGAGAGAATAGTGTCATGTCATTGTTTGTGTTACAGGTGTTTTTTTTTTTGTTTGTTTGTTTGTTTTCTTTTACTATTGTGCAATGCTGAATTCATTTTGTCCTCTGGTTCCACTTCAAAAAAATTTTTTTTTTTTTTTAAGAGGGGGGGGGGGGCGTCAAGAGTTTTTTTCAGAATGATAACTGTGTTTTGTGTACATCATGGAGTGTGTGCAAGTGCATATGCTTGCATATAATTGTATGTGTATGTATATGATTGAGGGAGCTTGTGCATAATGAATGTGTGTGTGTGTACACAGGACGAGGGTCTGCACAGGGTGGTGATGCAGATGGATGGAACACAGTCCCTGCCAGACAGGTGAAACAGCAGATTGAGCCCACCCGTATGAAATTGACCAAGGTCAGTTTGCTGCACCTCTGAGTGCACTTTGCCTGTCAGTTGGGGGGTTAGGGAGGTGGGGCTGGAGGGAGGGGGGGGGATTCAAAAGAAGCTGTTCTGATTTTGAAAATGCATACTTTGGCTTTTCTACACTCTTTGAAAACAGTAATTGTAATGTAATAAGAAAATGCAAATTTTGATTTTGTACACTTTTGGAAATGATAACTGCAGTGTGATAGGAAAATGCAGACATTGATTAGGAAAATGCAGACATTGATTTTGTACAGTCTTTGAAAATGGTAATTGCAGTGTGATAGGAAATAGCAGACTTTGATTTTGTACATTCTATGAAAAAGGTAAGTTGGAGTCTGGTAAGAAAATGCAGACTTTTGATACACTCTTCAGAAACTGTAATTGCAGTGTGATACAAAAATGCAGACTTTGATTTTGTATACTCTTTGAAAATGGTAATTGTAGTGTGATAGGAAAATGCAGACTTGGATTTTGTACTTTAAAAAAAATCAAAACGGTTATTGCAGTGTGATAAGAAAATGCAGACTTTGTAGTAGTGTGATAAGAGTTAGAAAAGGATCAAGAAGACTGCAGTGTATGCCAGAAAACTGTCAGCAGCTGTGACAGTGATGAGGGTGGTGGTGTTGCAGACAAACATTGACGCCAACAACGTGACCCTGGGTGGCGGCAACAAGTTCCAGAACTGGGGCCGCGGCAGTCAGGGGGGCGGGTCCCGCTCCCAGGAGCAGGAGAAGCTGGGCAATCGGTGAGTGTCTGGCCCAGGTAGCTGGAGTGATTGTTGAAGTGGTTTTTGTCTTGTTTCGCTTCTCTGTACTTCCTCCACTTGTTGGATGGGGAGGGAAAGGAAGGCCAGTTTCTAGGTTATGGGTTGAAAAAAAAGAAGTAAGTTATGCAAGTATTAATGTCTTGATCAGTTTTTTAACAACTAGGAGATCCTGCTGCTTCAGGTTCTTACATTTCAGGTTGGATAGTATTCAGATTGTTTGTCTCAGGTTATGCAGGTCTTTGTTTCTCTCTTGTTCCTTCTTACTTACCATTGCTTGTCCATAGGTTCAAAGGCATTGCACTTGGTAGTCTGAAAGTAATTTGTGTGATAGGGTAGATATTTAGAAAGGCATGGTACATGCTAAAAATATAGTGGGCAAACAGGGGGTACTCAAAGGAAATCCTCTGTTTTGTAGAAACAATACCTTCCCCAGTTGTCTCTGTCTCTGTTCAAGTCTGTCTTGTGTTTGCTTTGTCTCTCAGTCAGCAGGAAGTAAGATCGTCAGTCTGTATTGAGTGAAGAAAATGTGCTCCCCTTTTAAACCACTTTCTTCCTTGATCAACATTTTTAGAGCTTATTTCTTGTTAGGTTTCATCCTGTTTTAAACTGATGTTCACTTGTTAAATTTTCAAGAAGTCTGACTTCTTAAAGAGTTTGGAATTGAAACTTTTGTTGTTTGCACCCTATATCCCTCCAAGTCTTTCTTCAAATAGAAAAGAATTAAGACTTGACTTTGTAACAACCCCCACCCTCACCCTCCACTTTTCCGTAATGTAGATACTTCTTTATACATTTGTTTGTCTGTGTATGAATGTGTGCTGGAGTGAGTTGATCTCCTGCACAGAATGTTGATTAACCCAGCAGAGTTTTGGCAGCTTGATGTGTACTTCCAACAGGTACAACGCCCTGAACAACCTCACAGACAGCGACGGTCGCCGCAACTATGGGCGTAGCCCTGCCCGGGGAGACAGTCGGGGGAGTGGCCGAATGGACCGCGACCTTGACAGGAGAGACCGTGATCGGGACTTCCGCCGACCCGTGGCACGTTCCTCCATGGAAGAGAGGGAACGGGCAGTAGCCAACACAAGGCAAGTTTTTGTTGTATAAAGCCTTGAAGTCTGTTCTTGGGTAACATATAGTACCGGTTGAACACGGTCAGAGAGCAAGTAGGAATGCTGGTATTTTGATGAAGTCTGAATATATTTTTTGAAACCTGGGTTTTGACGGTGGTAAGGAACTGGGAACTGTCCGACAGTCTGCAGGGTTAAGTAAGTTTGGATGGAAACTGAATGGCAAAAAGATAAGATGCTGTAACATGATACTGTGTTATACAGCAACTCCACATGTAGATTTTAATTTGAGAGAGATAGTAGTGACCTGTCTGTCATCGGCATGAAAACTTGTGAAAGTTTATGGTGTTGGTACAGTGTCAGATTTACTCGTCAGAAGTTAGGTTCATTGACAGAATGTGTCATGCTGTGCAACACTGATATTGGTGGGATTTCTGTTTAGTTATTTGCGTTGACACAAGTGCATTTGAATCGCACAGGAGCCTGCTGGGAGCTAGCGGTGGGACGTCCAATCCTTCCTCCCGAAACGCCAGCCGTGATAACAGCCGCTCACGTGAAGCCCCGGCTGAGGGCGCCAAAAAGGTTGTGGCAGGCGTGGATGCCAGTAAAATGAGCCAGGATGAGTTGGATCGCCGAACCAACACGATAGTGAGCGAATTCATTGAAAACGCCAACATCAAGGAGACGCAGGAGAGCATCGCTGAGCTGAAGAATTTGGACTACAGCTTGCTCATCATTGGCATGCTGGAGAAACTCATAGAAAAGAATGGATCCAAGTCCCGACAATTTGGACAGTTCCTGTTCCACATGGTCAAAGAGAAAGTCTTCACCACCGAAGATCTCATCAAAGGGTATGTAGAAGTGTGAGTGAGAATGCTTGGGAATGTGTGGGCATACAATGGTCAGCGGAAATTGATTGATGTGAGAGGCTATATGAAAGAACTGTGCTCGTTAGGCAAGTGGGGGCATAGCAGCTTAGTTGGTAGCAGTGGAGATATGCTTCCACAGGGAGTTAAAAGCACTGTGGAGTGTTGTTTACATATGGCGAGCAGTGGAGATACGTTTCCACAGTGTAGATGTATCACAGTTCTTTGCTTTGTACCCATGGTGTGGTTATTTCATGATAATTCATTTTGTGTAGGAATATGTTACGTAAGTGATTGAAAGATGAAATTGACTCCTAGTAAATCTCACATTGCGACAAGAAAGCTGTGGAAACTGGTATGAATAACGGAAACCCAAGTTTCTCTCCATGTATGGTAGTGATGATGGGTGTGTGTGGCCCAGGATTGCCTAGTTTAATCTAACTTTGTGACAAGTAAACTGCTGTGAATAACAGAAACCCAACTTTCTCTCCATGTATGTTGGTGTTGATGAGTGATGATGGTGTGTGTGGCCCAGGATTGCCGAGTTCCTGCAGGTGGCAGAAGACCTGGAGCTGGACTTGCCCAAGATCTGGGACTACATGGCTGAGATTCTGGCAGCACTGCTGGTGGACAACAAGATCCTGCCGTTCAATTTCCTGCAGGCCTGTCTGGGGCCCCTCACCGCCATGGGCAGCAAGAAGGAGGTGTGGCTCTTGACCCGGGCCCTGAAGGTGGCTGGGGACATCAAGGTGGGTACTGTAGGCTGGTTGTGCAGGGTGGGATTCTGGCGGTGGTGTTGCTGGTTGGGGGATGGGGATAGTTTTGTACTAGTGGTTGCCAGCGCAGTTCAGTGAATGCTTGACATGGTTTATTCTGTCCTTGTTTGAAATGGTACAGTTTGGTTGTGAGTACTGTTTGGAATGGGAAGGGTTTTTTTTTCCCTTTTGTACCTGACTTGGGAGTTGAGCTTATTGTTGAATTAATGTTGTCTGGAAATGATGTTACATTTGGGGTGAGGGGTGGTTAGGTGTGTGAACATCTACTTACGCTATTCAGGGACATGCATTTGCAAATTTTTCAAAAGATCCAGTGGTGGGACTGTGTTGAAATAGTATGTCCTCAGGCCAGTGTAGTTTGCCATTGTCATTACTTGAAAGAGTAGAAATCAATGAACTACAGTGTTTTAACCCACTATATCTGTTGTAGATTTCCTTCCCTATTATAATGTGCCTCTCCTTTGATTTTTCCACTCCAGGGCAAAGAAGTGATCCAGGCTCAGTGGGCGGCGTCTGGACTCAAACTGTCCGACTTTGGCCTCACTGACAGTGTAAGTTGGGTCGTAATCTCTGTCTGCTCTTGAACGGCAATGGGACTTCAGGAATAGGATCGGTTGCTGAACGAACTTGGCTCCTACAGTGTAGAAAGGTTTTTTTTGGGGGGGGGTTTCCAGGTTGTATCAATTTGTGATTTTTAGGTTTGTGATTTTCAGTAGGGTTATCCTGTGCTGATTTTCCTGTGCTCCAAAAAACAGGTTAAACATCATTTTCACTTAGATTCCTGGCCATGCAACAACCTTCTCTGTGTTAGACATTTGGTAATCAACTGATAGGACTTGCTTGATATAGCTTGGTAAAAACAACATGATTTTGATTTGTTGTATCAACATGCATACATGTACACATGTGCGCGCGCACACTCACATACACTTGCAGACACACCCTCTGTCCTCCCCAAATGAAGATGACTGTTGTGTGCGTTGTGCAGGAGTTGCACTGGTTGATGGGACCAGCGCGCAACGTGGTCTACCAGGAGGTGTGCCGTAGACTGCAGAAGGGTGAAAACAATGAGGAAATCTTCCAGTGGATTGATGTGAGTCACATGTCTTCTCTCTCTCTCTCTCTCTCTCTCTCTCTCATTTTCCCATCTTTAAACCATTTCTTTGCTGATTGAAAATTCTAAGTTTGTGTGTTGACTCTGGCTTGAGAGTTTGTTCACTTGCTTCACATTGGTCTCCTGCTCTCTTTTAGTTTCAAATCAATTACCCTCTTTAAGTCTTTCGCATTAAAATTGGTAATAAGATTAAAAATTACAAAGCTGTCAGCAGTTCAGTCAAGCCTATCATTGTCTGACCTTTCAATAAAGCTGAAAATGTTTGTTCCACCCATGCTGTGTAGAGAGTGATTTTTGATGTGTTGTGAACGTATGTTGTATTTGTTTGAACAGAAGAACGTCAAGCGGGAAGAGAGGGACTCCAATCAGTTTGCACGGGAACTCTTCACTGCCATCTGTCGAAACAGCATCAACGGTGTGTGTCTGTGTGTGTTAATGTGTGGGCGTTTATATATGTGCGTATATGTGCATACGCAAGCCTTGAAGACATCCAATATGAAGAGGATAAGGACATTAAACTTTTGTTTTTATGGTTCAGTAGAGGTACTTCTGGTTTTCGCACAGAGATTTCACAGTTGGGCGTCAAGACAGAGAAGACCGTGTTTGAACTGATATGGGACAATCCAGAACATTTTTGTTTGTATTTGATGTGTGGGTATGTTGTACAGACAAATTGTTTTGTGACTTGCTGATATGTATGGATTATATAGTCATTTGGTGATGATGTTTGGAATGTGTTGTGCAGACAACAAAAAAGCCGACACCAGTGATCTGAAGAAGCGTGTGCCTCTGGTGCGCAAATACGTGGACACCCAGGAAAAGGGAACACAGGCCTTGTTTGCCGTCCAGCATCTGATGTGTGAACTGGAACATCCTCAGGGTAGGTGGAGTGGTTGGGGAGTGGGTTGTGTGTGGACTGGAATGTTCATGTTTCCTTTGAAAAGATCACAGTTCACATGTTTTCTGTGTTAGTTTATGTAAGGAACAGCTGATCGTAAGGAAATCAGTGAAAATTAAATGTTGGCATTTCCAAGAATTTTTATTCTTCAGAAATGCTGTATGATATGTACATAAAAATAGTATTCCGTCAGCTGAACTTCCTTTGAAGATTCTGGCCTCAGTGAATGAAAAAAGAATGGAAATGGTGATGGCTTTTTATATGATGACCCACTGTCACTGTTGTTGGCATACTTCATCTCATTACTACCAGGATCTCTGGAATAGCGCACAGCACACAAACAATATTTGGCTTTCAGTTCTTTCAAATAATGTGTAGTAAAAGAACAATGTTAGCTTTGAGTCTGGCTTTGAGTTGTTTCATATAATATGTAGCATCGAAAAGCTGGATGTTGCATAGAGTGCGTTTGTGTTGATTGTGATGAGTTGGATTGTGTGTGTTGCAGGTCTTGTGCGCACCCTGTTTGAGTTGTTCTATGACGAAGACATGATCTCAGAGGACAGTTTCTTTGACTGGGAAGCTCGGGATGGCCCCCCTGAAGACATGGTGGGCAAAGGAGTAGTGAAGATGAATCTGAAGAGCTTTCTCGACTGGTTGAGATCCAGCAATGACGATGACCGAACGAGTTGATAATGCTCGTTGTAGATAGTAAACTACTGTAAATAATGTGTACAAAGTATTTAATGATGCATTCTTGAGTGATGGAAAACAGTTGACTTGTGTATATTTGAGGATCAGGCATCATCTGCTGATGTATTCATTTGCCAGAGTAAAAACAACAACATTGTTTTTGTTTTTTGTTTATCACAGCAGAAATGAGAGGTGTAAAGTTTCTGCTACACCCAAAGATGTGTCCATTACTTCTCTGGTCTGTCCTCACCCTCTTTTCTTCCTGTGGTCAAGACACGGACAGACACTTCCATTCCTGTGTGTACAAAACTAGCAAGCATGCCTGCTGCGTTTAGAAAGTGTGCGCACATGTTTCTGTGTCTTTGTGTTTTTGCTGCCAGTGATGTGGCTGGCTGTAGTGGTGGACGTGGGAAGCAAGACCTTTGGAATGACTGTTTTTTCTGCAGTAGTGCACCTGACCTTTTTGCTTGTTGCTATATTTGTCCCTCTGGTTGTGGGTTCTGCGTGGTGAATGTTGTTTTCATGTAGCGTCACTTGTTGAGGATGTTGGCATGTGACTGACAAGGGGGTTGAGACTTGGGGTGGGGCGGGGCATTTTTTTTTTCTTTCCATACTAGTAATGACAAGTAAAACGCCAGTGCCTGGTTAGTGTTCATTACCTCATTGTGCCCCCTGCTTTTTCAGTGCCCCGTCATGACCCTTCCACCCCCATCGCCCTAAATGTGGCCCCCCCTTCCCCTCTATGGCCTTTTCTTACCTGCCCTTTATCTTGGCTGAGGGTACTTTGCATGTGTAAGGTCAGCTGGCGATTGGAACAGACCTAGGGAAACTGTTGACTTCACACATGATATGACCGGCTTGGCAGTAGATGGATTTTTTCTCTGTGTGAAAATGAAACCAAGATTACATTTGTGCCCAAACGCAGTCAGCAAACTCCAGCCAGTCAATTTTTCGTTTGACAGCATTTGTGTGGAAACCGATTTCGTCCAACATCTGTAGATCCTGTGTCGTGAAGGCATTGTAGGCTGTTCGATTATGAGCAGTTTTGTCTGATCGGATAAGTCATGTCCAATCAGAAGTTTTCTTGCCAAAAAAGCAATGCTGGCTCAGGGTTTGTTTAAGCTGTTGATATTCATCTAAGGATGAGTAATTTCTTTGCATTTTTTTTCCAAGTCTGGCATCCCTTGTGTGGCCACAAACACCGGGATTGTCTTGGGCCAGATGCAGTGTTTTGACTGGCTCTCTTTGGAGTTCAGATGCACATGGTGCATGAAGGGGATTTGCAGAAAGGATCTACAGAACGGGAACGTAGTTTGTGGACGGCATTTACATTTGTATTCCTGCCTTTTTTTTTTTCCCTCCTGCTGATTGCGTTTCAGCACAAATGTAAATGGTCTGAGGTCTTAGTACAGCTGACTGTTGGAACAAAACAAGCAACTTTTTTGGGGTGACAAGACACCGTGAGCTTAACAGTGCATGACTAGTTTGCCAAGTTGTTCACTGCCTGTGGTTTAGGGTTGGAGAGCCTGTTGTAGTGGATTAGTAAAATGTGTTGATAGACCACAAAGTACATCTTGGTGGTTAATCATCTTTTTGGTTTTTGAGTTGGAGGTATGTGTGTGTGTGTGAGATGGATATTATATATGTATGTAGATATGTGTGTGTGTGTGTGTATGTATATATATATATATATATATATATATATATATATATATATTGTGTGTGTGTGTATGTGTTGCTGTTTACTTGTCAGTGAAAAAAAAAAGTCATTTTATATCCTTCTGTCATTTAAACAACAACAAAAGAAGTCAGTTTACATGCTTTTTGATACAGAACTGAGAGAAACATGAAACCATTGTTCTCATGTTGTTCTGATGCTGTTTGGAGAAAAGACTTATGTCTTTGATGATTAGGACTGATGATTCGGGTTCTGTGGCCCAGAACATGGTGGTGGTGATCTTAGAGAGAGAAGTGATTTTATGTGTTGGTGTCGCTTGATTTTCTGCTGGATGATGGAATATGAGTTCTTGACTGGCCTTTCACATTGTGGGCCGCATCCAACATGGCAGTCACATTACATGTCATGTCCAAGTCTGCTGCAGGTGGATTGATATTCAAAGCTGTAGCCTGAATGGATGCTTTGGTGGTGGGTTTTTTGTTGTTGTCTTTTCAACTCTTTGAAGTCAGAACATCGTAGATATTTTTTCTGATCTTTTTTCTCTTTCCTTTTTCATTACTTGTGATGACTTTTTTTTTTCTTCCATTTTTCATTCTTTGTGATGACTGTTTTTTCCCTCTCGTTTTTTTTTTTTTTTTTTTCATTGTTTGTATTGAAATGTGTAGAATGTTTGGGTGGTGGTATTTTCCAATTGTTTGTAGTAGAACCAAAAAACAAAAAAAAAAAAAAGCAAAACATTAAAAAAAGAAAAAAAAAAGAGCAAAACATTAAAAAAAGAAAAAAAAAAAAGAAAGAATAACATCAAAAAGATGAGGAACAAAAAATAAGAAAAATCCCCAATTCCAATCCCTTAGCTATGTTGAGGACAGTGATCCAGCCACACGTTTGTGAATTGAACGGCGTGTGCGCATGTGTGTACAGGTGTTTCCACACTGGTGGTTCTTTCTGGCTTATGCAGAAAATCCATGGGCGTTTTTTTTTTTCCAGCATTAAGATTGTTTTATTTCACAGAGATTGAATTATGATGATTTACATCTGATGATGCAATGTAATATACATCTGATGATACATTGTGAAACATCTCTTGTGTTTTTCATGTCGATTGTTTGTGACATGCTCTGTGGAGAATGTGAAAAGAGCATTCACAGAATATGCTTTTATGCTTTTTAGATTTCTGTGAGAACAGATTGGGCACAGTTCCATGGTAGAACTTGATGTCTGCATCAAGACGTGTGTATTACAACTTGGCGTTGACCTGTCCTTTGATAGATAAGGGGGATGAAAGGTATCGCTATCTTGGGTAAACAGACCATGCCGGTGTTCTGACATTTCAGCGCCGCTGGTGCATGCTTGATGACTGATATTCATGTCTTGTTGTTCTTGGAAAAACCAGTCTGTTTCAAAATGTTGCATTTACTTTACATATAGCCCTTGTGTAATGAGAAATACTGTATGAAGATTGAGGTATACAGACAGGGGTGAAATCAATAGTCAGTAGCAATATCTGCTCACATGAATGTTCTGTGGAATTAATCAGTTTGATTAAAAAAAAAAAAAATCCTGTGCTTGTTTTGAAAATCAAAAGTTGATCAGTGTAATTTTTTGCATGGTAGATGTATTGGTCTGAAGTGACACCACACAGTTTTTCATGTACTGCTACTGTTTTGCAGTATATGGGTTTGCTTGGCTATTTTTTTCCCTCAGTGGAGACGGGACTGAGATAATTGCATCGTCTTCTTTACTTGAAGTCAGGGGCTAGGACTGCGAGGACACTAGTGTTTTATTACCCCCAAGATAGTGTAATGGAGAAAAAAAAGAAGTGTAATACATGTTTATACCTCCTCCAGTTGAAACCATACTAGACGGAAATTTTTTTTTTCTTATTTTGAAGTGTGCGTGGTTAGAAGGGGTCGGGGAAGGTCCACATTTAAGGATATGTTCACAAAAGCTGCACAGCTAAAGTGACGGTATCTTGAAAGCATTTCACTTCCACCCATTTCTGACAGAATCTAATACCAGATTCTGATTTGCTGTATTTTCCTACACTGTACTCTTTGGACCTGAAATGACAGAGATCCTGTCTTACGGTGAACCAAGAGAGAACTCTTATGGTGACTCCCCTGTGGAGCATTTCAAGAGAACTCCCTTATGGTGAACCGAGTGAATTCTCTCACAGTGGTTGGTTTGTGAATTACTGAAAAGTTAAGACACGGAGAGTTGTTGGACAGTAGACTGTGCTCAAGATAGGTTTCCTGTTTGGCAAGGTTTCTGGACGTTTGATGGAAATGAAGTTTCAAAAAAGTCCTCACAGCTGTCCTTTCGCCTGTAGCTAATTTCTGATTCTGCTTTTCAGTCTATTCTTGTCTTTGCTCCTACAAATCTCAGCCGCCCTTGCGAATGGACGAATGTGATGCGTGATGAGATAGATCCAAATCATCTGTAGTTTTTTTGGTGTCTTTTTTTTCTCAGAATGTTTGGGGGATGTGTGCGAGTCACTCGAGAGGCCTTGTGCGAATTTAGGAGCTGTATTTTAATGTACAGCTTGTGTTGTATGGAATGATGATGTGCAAGAAATGCAATATTTCTTGTACTTGACTTTGTTACGATGAAACTGATGATGATGAGAAAGTTTGTTTTTTTTTCTTGTGAACTGAGTGTTGATTTTTAATATGTTTCACAGCGATGAAAGTCATACACTAATTGGATGTTTGTCCGATTATTCTTCCCCCTGCCCCCTTGGCTCCCATTTCATAGTGTTCTTTTATATATGCATATATTGTGGATTGGTGTATATAGCAACTATGAAGGAGGTGTAGGGTTATGTTAAAGATAAAAGTATTCCTTTTTTTTGGATTATTTTTTGTTCGGTTGTGTTTTCTGGGAATATTTGTGATGGTCATCAAATTTTAGATTTTTTCCTCCCATTTCTGTATTTAGATATTCCATTTTATAGCTTAGGGTCATAAAAGGAGATGTGTGCAGATTTTTTTCCAGCCGAGGACGAAGATAATTGACAGGAAAAGGGGAGAGAAGTTGTGAGAGAAAATCCTCAGCTGAATTGCATCAATCAAAAATCCATTCTTTGCTTGAGTTTTACCGTATTTGAAAATGCAACAGAAGAGAAAATATTCCCCTGTTATTTAGGATAATGGCAACACCAGATGTCAACTGGATTCCAAAATGCATGCATGCTTCTAGGTCATTAACATTTGATAAAGTTCAGTACATTTTTTTTTATGATTTACTAATGTTTTTGAGTGTGTAATCATTTTATCGTATATATTATTTCAGGAAGTTGTTTTCTCTCTTAAATATAGACCATGGCCATTTTAGAATTCAGATGCGACTGAAGTGACTTGAATTATTTTAAAGCATACATGAATGACGGTCATGTTATTGTGAAGAAAAAGAATCATTCTACCAATTCAGTTTGGTTATCAAAAGCTCATGTGATTCTTTGAAAGCGAGTCCTTGTTTTGATGAATGGATGGTTTGAACTTTTTCCTCAGCGCGCTGACTCGCATGAATGTAAAAATGGCTGTTTTCTGGCTACATGGAATTGAAAGTTCAGTTTGAAGTTTAAAGTAAGTTGATTAGCAGGATCAGCTCAGTACACTAAGTGTTATTGCTTGTCATAAAAGCTTTGTCCCCTCCTGATTATTTCTCTCCCCATTCCAGAGACCTTCCCTACACCTCTTTCCTTTTTTTTTCTTTTTGATAGTATCGTTCTTGAAAGCATGTGTGTCATCGTTAGTTGCGGTTTCAGTACAGACTTGTGATTATGACTGTGGCAACATGATGAGGGATACTGATGGTAATGTATTTTGTACATAAACTGTCAGCTTGATGCCAGCATTGTTCATGGCATCACCTCTTTGGCTCTATGCGGTGCTGGTTTGAATTCGGGCTGTTATGATTTTTCTGTTGTCAGCTATCGGGTTTTTTTTTGGTTTTTTTCATATCCTCAAAAAGAAGATACTTCACTTAAGTGGTCACTGTTTGGATGATAAAGAGTGGTTGTGTGGAGAATCCGAGATGTGTTTGTGCCATGCACTTTTACTGATTGCATGCGATGACCCACCCCCTCTATTTTTTTTCAGTGCCCATGTGAGAACTTTCGAGTTGATATACTGTATTCATATACCTTGTATAAAGAGAATTCAAACTTGCATAATTTATGCAACTAGTTGAACATGTGCCACAGTGTAATTCCATCTGTGAGATTCTTTTAAGAAATGTCTGTACAATTGAAATGAAACCGATAATAAAACATAAATAAAAAAACAACAACAGCTGTGTTGTGGTGTTACAATGTGAGGAAGAGCTGATTGAAACAGACAAGGGTGTCATCACATTACAAGAGTGAAGTTGATTGTGATGTCAAATTTGGATTTTGTGCAGAAAATAAAAGTATTGAAATTGAATGCTGTTATACTTCATTATTATTATTATTATATTTTTGTATGGTAGTCTTGCCTGACCATACCATTAGAACAGCAAAGGAGGCAGCTGCTGTCTCAACTGTCTGTACTAAAGTTAAAATAACAGTGGAGAATATCGTGCCCAAGTTAAATTAAGTTCTCTCTCAGCTCTGAGGGCTTGAGGACAGTCGGTGTGGGATAATTCCCAAAGCCCAACTCACCCCCAAAGGCTGCTGCTCAAAGAGCCAGTCTAATGTTGCCTTCTAGTTTGAGAGTGATAGTCCTTCACATGAGACTAATCTGAAAATGGATTCCCATTGTGGTGAAGAAACTATTGATCATACAGCTCTCACTTTGCTGTTGGCCCACCTGTAAGCTAATGTCAACCTGTGATACTGTTTATTCAAATTTACAGATTCTTCCTTTCTGAACTCAGCTTTGGTTCCAGGCAGTGTAGGACCAGTGTTTACACTGGCTGAAAGTGGGCTGAAAATCCTGGCTCTGCTTCGGTGAGCTGAGCGCTGTGCTAACTAGTTGGTCCACTGCATTCCAAAAATTTCTTCCCTGGCCATGGCCTTCTTTATGAACAAATGTCTCCGTGGTCTGGCACTCATCCTGTAGCTACCCACCCTCCCCCCCCCCACTCCCCTTTTTTTTTTTTTGCAGGACGCTTCACATGATTAGTGATTAATTTTTGTTGGATTGTTCTCATAGCAATAAGAGAAAATGAATGCAGAAAACAAGTTTGGGTTTGTGTGGACTGCAGAAGAAACGGAAGTTTTGATCAAAGTTTCGTCTCGTCTTGGGACCACACTGAAAAAAGAATACAAAGCAAAGGGAACTATATTCTAATCTTTGCCCATATTGGCAAGATTTTTTCAGTAGAACATGGCATTAATCGGTCTACTGTTCAGTGCAGTAAAGGAAAAAAAAGAAGAGCGAGCAGCTCTCCACGTAGTAGAAGACGATAATTATGGGGGTGGAAGGAGTTGACAGTAATGTCCGTTCAAAAATTGAGTCACTACCATGATGCATTTCTGGCATTGGCTGGTGGAAGCTTGGTGTGGTTTATGATTTACAGTAAAATCACATCTGCTTGTGCTGTGAGACTACAGCATGCAGAATATACCCGGTGTTTGCTGTAGTGAAAGCACCCTCTCAAAGCGTTGAGAATATAATTTAAAACCTTTTGCACTTATCCTGCCAGACCCCCTCAACTGGAAATCCTTGCCATGTGTTTAAAACCGTTGAAGCCTGCTGCTGTCTTGGTGCCCCTAATTTTGTGACAAGTGTACATAATTGATTGGATTACCATGATGCAGCCAAACAGGACACCTCTGGTCATACACGTAAAATGTTACATGTGTATGAGTGTATGCGTGCGTGACTGAAATCTGATTGAAAGACACCGGAAACGAATGATGAGCGCCCAGTGGCAGCTGTCAGTTGGCTCTACACAGGTAAGCAGCCTGTCGTGTAAATGACTTGTGTTTGTAAAGCACTTAGAGCTTGGTCTCCAACCAATATAGGTGCTATATAAATATCCATATCACACTATCATTTTATTTGTCTCCTAAACCCAGCAGGTTTATCTGACATGATCACAAAAATGGGTGTAAAGAAAATGAGCTTCCTGTATATCCGGGAAGACACAGGCAACAGATGATGCTCCACATCAATTTGATGGGATCATTTGAAGAGTGATATTGATGCTGGATGCACATTGATTTATTTTTCTTTAAAAAAACAAAAAACAAAAACAAAACCAAAAAAAACAACAACATAATATATGTCTCCTGTTAATAACCAAAAGTTGCTTTTTTTTAATTAAAAAAAAGTTTCAGCACAGGTTTTATAGGGGTTTTTTTTATTGTAAAGAAAAAAACAATAAGTAAATGAAAAATGATAATAGACATGCCTTGTGTACCCCTTGAAAGGTCATTTCAAGATAATTCACATTTGTTTTTTCTGTTAACTGCTCGTCCATAAAATTTCATGCCAGACGAGGATTCAAGGTGCATAACTAAAAAAAAAAAAAAAAAAAAAAGTTAAAATAATGTCCCTTTGATCCAGGGTCAGTTTGAACCATCAACGGGGGGTGGGGGGTGAGGGGTGGGGGGGTTAATTATTTTTTACTCAGCAAGTTCGGTAGGTGGACTATCCCCAGTCCATTTCCCTTTCTTTTTTCAAGCAAGCCTTGCCACTTTTTTTTCTCTTTTCCGCAGTCTATGATGTACTGTCTGTGCTTTTTGGCTCTGGCGATTACGTAGTGAGATGTAAACACTGCAGTCTGGGATGCGCACTAGATGCCCATTCTGCAGTGTTATTTTCCAAAATGGCCTTTTTTTTATGTATTTTTTGTTTGAGCTTGAAATATTGTTTTATGGCTCCCCCCCCCTTTTTTTTACGATTTTTTGCAATCTGGGGATGATAAATTAAGCAGAATGGCTGGCGTCCTCAGCATGGCCTAGTCTTATTTGCCATAAGGAGCTAAATGGTTGGGATACTGTCATGAACTGTGTTTTGTGGGTTTAAAAAAAAAATTAAATGTGACAGTTTTGTGTTGACGCGGGTGGACATTTGTATGGTTTGACAGTCCTGATATGGCCCTGTGCGGTGGGCAGGACTATAAGCGACAAGAACAAGTGACGCCTCCTTGAGAAAGTGAACTGACTTGTGGCGCAGTGGTAACGTGTCCGCCTAGAAAGCGAGACAGTCTGGGCGCAGAGGTTCGAATCCCACACTTGCCAGTATTTCATTCTAACCCTCCACAAGACGTTGCCGCGATGGTAGTCTGGAATCTTGGCATTCGGATGTGACGATAAACTGAGGTCGGCCCATGTGTAGCATTCACTTTGCGCACGTAAAAGAACCCACGGTTACAGGAGGGTCGTCCTTGGCAGTATTCTGAAGAAAAATCCACTTTGATTAGAAAACAAATACACTTGGATGCTGGAGGGGGGGGGGGGGAGGGGGGGGGGGGGGGGGGGGGGGAGAAAGAAAGGTGGCGTACAGTACGGGTACACACTCCCAGGGAAGAACAGACGAAATTCCACACAGAGAAATCTGTTGTGACAAACGTAATACAAAACAATACCATATGATGATGATGATGATGCTGATAATGCAGACTGACGCTAACTCTTACCAAACAGGGAGATCTTGGTGTTTGCAGCAAAATGTTGGGAATGTGCGTGTATATTTTCCGTGTGTGGGGGGTTGATGGGGTGGGCCAGGGTGTGTGTGTGTGTGTGTGTGTGTGTGTGTGTGTGTGTGTGTGTGTGTGCGTGCATGCGTGTGTGTGTGTGTGTGTGTGTGTGTGTGTGTGTGTCGGGGCTCGTGTGCCTTAACGTGTAGTGTTGGGCCTGAGTACATTTGTTTGTGCTTTTATATCATCGTCATTATCATCATCATCTTCTTCATTATTATTATTATTATTGTTATCATCATCATCATTTTCATTATTATCATCATCATCATGATTATCATCATCATCATCATTGTTATTATTGTTTTCAGTTTCTTCTTCTTGTTGCTGGTGTTGTTCTCTGCCGTCTAACTCATGAGTGAAAACCACCCTTCCACTTCACAACCGGAAACGCAGCCAGGGCTCACATAATGGTCTATGACGAAGGTGGATTTCCCCACGAAAACTCCTAAGTGCCCATTCCGGCATTTGTTCACAGTGGGGCTCCATCTTTTTCCTGCTGTCTGAAACTGTCTGCATGCTCAGCATCCGCGTATGGTCTCTGCCCACGCACTTCGTGCAAAACAGATCACTCCAAGTTTGTTGACACAGCGAGCGAGACAACACCAACAGTCGTTTTTTTTTTTTCCACGCCCTTCCGTTTTTTTGCCAGCGCCACGGATGATTGGACAGTACACTTTTGGCTACAGAATTAACAGAATCTGAGTGCTAAGGATCTGGAGATTGAAGAAGTACACGTTTCGCTTTGGTCGCCACTTTTCAGGTAATCAATATTGTGACTGTGAACCCACTGACAACTTTGGTTTTACTTTTGTTGTTGTTGTTAAGTGAACCCACTGACGACTTTTGTTTTACTTTTGTTGTTGTTGTTGTTAAGTGAACCCACTGACAATTTTTCTTTCACTTTTGTCGTAGTTGTTGTTTTGTTTCACTAGTTTCGACCATTTCAGCCTAACAAGTCCATCTCGTATGAATGGTGTGGAGAGAGCAGATTCAGTGAAGGGTTTAGACAATGCTGACAAGTGGACCTGCGCGACTCAGTACGTGAATCTTTCACAGGTGTAGCTATGTCTGAATCATGTGCAACTGATCGGCATTGATCCGAACACTGTTTGAAAAGTTTTCAGACCATGGCATGCCTTTGGTCAGCAGTAGCTTATTTACAACATGTTCATGCGTTTTTCAATGCGGTACGTGGCAGACCAACCAGGATGTTTATTGTGATCGTTGACGAGGATGATGAACGCAGGCCTAAGAAAAATGACATGTGGCGTGTACTAACCGACCCTTCTAATAAAGTACAAGGAAGACTATAACGCGAAATGGTCCATGTCAAGAACAGGACCCGACACCTGTCGTCCCAAGCCGACATGTTCTTTGTTTGCGTCTGCATGGTGTGCAGGGCCAGGAACAGACAGTGACTGTCCGACTGGTACAAACTGTCATAGCAGACGATTTTTCGTAACTGTCTGGTTAAGATGGCTGCACATTAGTTTAGCTGCTGAATCAGTATCAAAATTGAGTACACTAACCCTCAAAATAAACCTCAAAATAATCCTCAAAATAGAGAATAAAAGTGATCAGTGAAATGGATTACCATTGTACTAATTGTACTAATGGTTTTATCATTTTATCATTTCATCTATTTGATAATTTCATCTATGGACGAAAATCATTGTTAGAAGATGTCCCTGAGTTAATTAAGTATACTACAAGAGAGGCAAGGCCTCCAAGAATCATGACTTGTGGTGCGAATTTAAGGTAGTAGTACCACCCAAACTGAAACTTTTTTTGGTCATTTTTGGTATGTGGTCTTACTATTGTTTTATTTTTATGTAACTGGCCTTAGAATGAGAAAATACATTAGAAATGATGTAGCAGGGCTTAAACTTTGCAGAAAACAATTTTTAGGTGTCTTTGGAGCCGAAAATACAGAATGTTTTTATTTTATTTCATGGTTTTTCAGTGATATCTCCAGAACTAATTGAGCTACATTGTTCAGATTTTCCACCTGTTGCATTGACCTCAATTTTGGGTTCTCTTGTGCAGTTAAAATGCTTTTTTAACGTCCTTTTTTCATCACATTTTTTTCTTGTAATGCGAGCAACCACAGAAAGAAAAATTCTAATAGCCCTACCCGCTTTCTGTTTGGGTTATGTTGTAAAACTATCCATTTTTGTTTGTTTGGGTGAAATTTGAAAGCTCCCCAATGTTCAAATTTGTGTCAAACAGTGGAAAAGTAAATAAAGCAATGTCCATATCCGCGATGCGTACAATCTGTATTTTCGGCTCTAAAGACACCTAAAAAAAATTTTTTCCCGCAAAACTGATAATCTGTCAAAAAGACACACTGATGTGACCTTCACCCTCCACTTAATTTAAAAGCATCGGTAAGCTGGCCAAAACAAATACTACATCATAATCGTAAATAATAATAATACATAGAATTTATAGCGCGCTGAATCTTGTGCAGAGACAAATCAAAACGCTTTCACACCAGTCATTCACACGTATGCATAACTCTAAACTTGAGAAACAGAAGACCAGTGAGAGGCAGGGAATGGAGGCTATGTTGTGAAGAGGTGGGTTTAAAGGTCAGACTTGAAAGAGCTGAGTGCTGAGACCTGTCGAAGCGAAAGAGGAAGTTCATTCCAAATGCAAGGTCCAGAGACAGAGAAAGGACGGCCGCCGGCCGACA